>NW_026057580.1:68229323-68557473 GCF_023721935.1 Panthera uncia | reverse complement strand
ATCAACAAAACTAAAAGGCAACCAATGGAATGGGAAAAGATATTTGCAAATGACATATGGGACAAAGGGCTAATATCCAAAATCTATAAAGAACTCACCAAACTCCACACCCAAAAAACAAATAATCCAGTGAAAAAATAGGCAGAAGACATGAACAGACATTTCTCTAAAGAAGACATCCAGATGGCCAACAGGCACATGAAAAGATGCTCAACGTCACTCCTCATCAGGGAAATACAAATCAAAACCACACTGAGATACCACCTCACGCCGGTCAGAGTGGCTGAAATGAACAAATCAGGAGACTATAGATGCTGGTGAGGATGTGGAGAAACGGGAACCCTCTTGCACTGTTGGTGGGAATGCAAACTGGTGCAGTCGCTCTGGAAAACAGTTTGGAGGTTCCTCAAAAAATTAAAAATAGACCTACCCTATGACCCAGCAATAGCACTGCTAGGAATTTACCCAGGGGATACAGGAGTGCTGATGCATAGGGGCACTTGTACCCCAATGTTTATAGCAGCACTTTCAACAATAGCCGAATTATGGAAAGAGCCCAAATGATGAATGGATAAAGAAGTTGTGGTTTATATAAACAATGGAATACTACTTGGCAATGAGAAAGACTGAAATATGGCCTTTTGTAGCAATGTGGATGGAACTGGAGAGTGTTATGCTAAGTGAAATAAGTCATACAGAGACAGACAGATACCATTATGTTTTCACTCTTATGTGGATCCTGAGAAACTTAACAGAAGACCATGGGGAGGGGAAGGGGGAAAAAAAGTCAGAGAGGGAGGGACACAGATCATAAGAGACCCTTAAAAACTGAGAATAAACTGAGGGTTGATGGGAGGTGGGAGGGAGGGGAAAGTGGGTGATGGGCATCGAGGAGGGCACCTGTTAGAATGAGCACTGGGTGTTGTATGGAAACCAATTTGACAATAAATTTCATAAAAAAAAAGATTACTTAAGTAAATTAAAAAAAAAAAAAAACCTAAAGAAAAAAAGACTGAAAATCAACAATCTAAATGTGCAACTCAAAAATTAGAGGAACAACAAGTAGAACAATGAAACTAAAAGCAATAAAAAGAAGTAATAATCCGTTAGTATAAAAAAAACAAAAAACAAAAAAAACCCAGTATGGTATTGTATAAAAACACAGATCAAATAGAGCAGAACAGAAAGCCCAGAAATAAATCCATGCATATATAATCAACTTATTTTTGACAAAGGAGCACAGAATATACAATGGAGAAGGTACAGTCTTTTCAATAAATGGTGTTGGGAAAACTTGATATTCACATGCAAAAAATGAAACAGGACCCCCTATTTTACACCACACACAAATTCAAGTCAAAATGTATTGACGATTTGAACATAAGACCTGAAACTCCTGGAAGAAAACACAGGAGAGAAGCTCCTGGATACCGGTCTTTGCAAATATTTTCTGGATTAGACTAACCTGAAGCAAGGCAACAAAAACAAAAATAAACAAGTGGGACTACCTCAAAGTAAAAAGCTTCTGTACAGCAAAGGAAAACCATCAACAAAATGCAAAGCCAACCTAAGGAATGGCAAAAAATATTTGCGAACCACATATCTGATAAGGGGCAATATCCAAAATATATAAGGAACTCACACAATTATTATCAAAAATCCAAGTAACCCAGTTAAAACTTGGGCAAAGGACCTGAACAGACATTTTCGCAGAGAAGACATACAAATGGCCAACAGGTACAGGAAAGTGCTCAACATCACTCATCATCAGGGAAATGCAAATCAAAACCATAATGAGATATCACCTTACATGTTGGGATGGCTATTATCAAAAAGACAGACAACAAATGCTGGTGAGGATGTGGAGAAAAGGGAAGCCTTGTGCACTGTTGGTGGAAATGTAAACTGGTGCGTATAGCTACTATGGAAAATAGCAAGGAGATTCCTCAAGAAATTTAAAATAGCATTACAATATGATTCATCAATACTACTTCTGGGTATATATCCAAAGGAAATGAAATCACTACCCTGAAGAGGTATTTGTACTTTCATATTCAATGCAGCATTATTCACAATAGCCAAGGTAGGAAAGCAACCGAGGTGTGAAAGAATGGATAAAAAAAATGTGGTATTTACATATATAATGGAGTATTATTCAGCCTTTAAAAAGGGGAACGATGCCATTTGCAACAACATGGATGAACCTGGACAGCATTACACTAAGTGAAATAGGCCAGACAAAGACAAATACTACATATTATCATTTATATGTGTAATCTTAAAAAAGAAAAAAAAACAAAAAGAAACAAGAGTCAAACTCTTATAGAAATAGAGTAGATTGGTGGCTGCCAGAGGGTTGGATCAGGATAGGGAACTACACGAGGCTGGTAAAAGGGTACAGACTTTTAGTTGTAAGATGAATAGGGTCTGAAGATCTAATGTGTAACATGGTGATTATAGTTATTGTATTGTATAATTGAAATTTGTTGAGAGTAGATAGAACCTAAGTGTTCTTACCAAACAAAAAAGGTAAATATTAAAATACTGTAAAGTGGCAGATGGGCTAACTTGGTAGGAATCCTTTCACAAAGTATACATATATCAAATCGTTATGTTATAAACTTTAAATATATTACAATTTTATTTGTCAATTCTATCTTAATAGAGCTGGAGAAAAAAACCCTTAAGCTTTGGAATAAGTTTAATACAGGTTTGAATTCTGGCCTTTCATGTGTCATGGAACCTGGGGTAAATTACTTAACCTATACTAGTTTCCTCATCTATAAAAACAGGGATAGCAAATATATCTACTCCAGAAAACTACTTTGCACATGAAATGAAAGAGCTCACACAAAATGCTTGGGATGCTTGGCACACAGAAAGGGCTCAATAGATGCAGCATCATTAATCACTATGACAGTAACGACGCCCTTAGACACTCAGTGCATACGGCATGCCAGGCACTGTGCTGGCACTGGGGACACACCGTGAGCACGGCTGACACAGGTCTCTCTCGGTCGGGAACTTGTCAGGGAAGAGGAACAAATACGCAAGCACTGAAAAGCGGCGGGAAGCAAAGCATTATGTGGGGTCACAGATGGGAGGCACTTATCCTCGTGTGAGGATTGGTGAGGAAGGCTCCACTAGCAAATGGGGATTAAACTGAAGTAAGTCTAAGGATGTCATCATTTATAATGAAACAGTAGTAGGACTCTTAGGAGCATTTCTTCAGCTCTGAGAAGGGAAAACAAGAAACATGCTGAGCTCACCCCTTAATGTAATCAAAATATGTGCTGACCAATGCTGTCATTTAGAAAACACACACAAGTGTTCTTAGAGCCCTGTAACTGGTGCATCATTTAAATATTTACCCATTTCTTTTATACCATCCACGTTTTAAAACAAAGCTGAAATACTATCTGAAGATAGAAACATCTGAAAGTTTAAGTATAATCGAACTGTCAGATTCTGTGCGTGTAACATCACTTCCACAGAAAGATCTTAGTTATAAGAGGGTCTCAAAGCATGTACTTTAAGGATGACATAAAACTATACATAAAGTATAAAGTCAGCTCCCCATGAGATGGGGGTGATTTGAAGGGGTGTACTGGTGGTGAGTGTGGGAGAAATTGCAATTAAACTACATGAAACCTTCAATTACTCAAATTTCCCTGACAGAGGCTAGGGACCTGCTCAGCTCCCCAAAGGGATTCCGTTTTCAGTTTCAGGAGGAAACTACTGGCTGTAGTTCAGGGCTTCCCACTTCTTAAAGCAGAACAACTTCTGTGGTGAGAAGTCACATTTTCTAGTCCCTGTAAGGCCATAACCACGGTTAAGCTGTGCTTCCTAACTGACTATGAAAACAACCTGGGCTCCATCCAAACATTCATTTTAACAAAAAGATTATTACGCATTTCTTTGTAAGGAAATTATAAAACATGACCTATGATACTGAGTGAAACTAGCGTTAGTATTTCTTGACTTTAGAAAAGTGTTTTGGTTTTTGGTTTTTTTTTTTCCCTTTCTGGGAAAGCAAAATTAACCAATATATTCTCCAAATAAAACATCTGCTTTCTACCATTATGGGCTATGAATAGCAGGACACGATGGGTGATGACATGGGGCAATTTTCAGTACCGAATGATCATAATACAGACATTTAAAAAATCAAGATGTTTTAAAATATTTTCTTTGGGTTGGCTCTGAGGCCAGGATCTAATGCTCAATCCCAGCCGTGAACAATACAGTCTATACATTTGTGGGCCCTATGTGTCATCGGTCATTTTGCAAAGCACCTAACGAATGTAAGTCAAAACAATATAAATTTGTCGGCAATACAAGAAAAAATGACTCCAAACATATAGCCTTTGGTTAGACTGTCCCAAGACTATCAAAGGTAGCAGGTCTAAATTTTTATTTCCATATTCTGGATACTTAAATATTTACAACAGTTTGGTTGGCAAGCCAGAGATCACAGTTGTGAAAATCTTCAAATGGTTGCATAGTATGTACGAAGGCTGGTCTTTCTTTGGCTACAGATTTTTAAACTGCTTGCTATTTATATATGAATCAGATTTTCTACCAACAGAAACTCACCATTCCCAAACTCGGAGGCTCTTATCGTCAGATGTGCTCACAAATCTCCTGTTTTCATCAACAAAAACAATGGTGTTGACGGCTCCCAAATGCCGGTCATACTCCTGCACAATTTCTCCACTTCGAATGTCCCACTGTACATCAAACAAGACAAGAGGTAAACACAGAAGTGGAGCAGATTTATGAAAATAAAGAGCTATCAGACCTATGGAAAGTGAAGAAGAAAAAAATCTCTAACATAATGTTTTTTACGACCGACTGTTTTCTACTAAAAATAGCCCATTAGCAGTCCCTAAGAGCAGCAAGCGTTAAACAAGTTAATATTCTTTATTCCATCCCCTAATACAACATAAGCTGTAGAAATCTTACTAAAATACTGTGAAAAGACTTACCTGCACAATCTTCTTATCAGACATGCCAGCTACAAAGAGATTTTGCTTATCTTCATCAGGATTAAATTTGACACAATAGGGCACTTTTCGGTTTGTAAACCTTGATATACACTGTCCTAAAACCAAAGACTCAAGTTAAGGTAGGTAAAATAAACCCTGGGATTAAAATCTAGAGATCATCTGCTTAATAAATTTTGGGGAAGGGCAGCCTGCTTGTTCTTTACTATAAACTACATTGTTCCTTTTGACAGATTCTTAATGATTAAAAATAAATTTTTCAAAAGTGAATCATCAATTGCAGAATAGATAAAATGATTATGATATGTAGCCTGAGTTGAGAGCCACTGTGGGTTAAGAGTATGGGCTTTGGCATTAGACCTTGGCTGAAACCAGTTCGGCCATTTACTAGCTGTGTGACTCTGGAAAAGTTACCTCTTTAAGCTTCAGTTTCTTCGTCTATAGGAATGATAAGAATAATTATAGGGATATTTTAAGAATTGAATGCAATACTGGGCATAAGTGCACAGCACAATGCCTGGTAAACAGTGTTCAATAAATATGAGCTGTTATCTTTCCCCTTAAAACTCAGTAAGACAAAAGATGGTTATACAAAACCATACTGGCCACAACGTACTGATGCAATTAATGTTTGTGAATATATAAAACCAACTCGCCTATGGGCCTGTAAACTGACTTATCTTAATCAATGTGGGCAATCAAATTTAATGTTGTTCATCAGACATTTATTGTGCTTCCATTATGTGCAATGCCGTGTGCTACGTGATGGAAGAGAACAAAAAGATCAATTAAATAGTCTATGGAAGATTTCAGATTTGCTGGTCTATCAGCACGTTTGCTTTATAAATTGTATTTGATGGAAACAAAGTTTCATAGTAAAAAAGCTACTTACGTAGCTGAGTTTCAACTCTACCTTTTATGATATTAGCTGATGGTGGTATGAGAATCAGCAGTTACAGATGGCATCATCTGCCACAGAAGACCACTCACACTATTTCATTTACCAATGCTAATGTATAAGATAAATATGGATTAGTATCAGTGAGCTCTTACCTGTCTCAGTGTCCCAGAGCTTAAGATACCTGTCATAAGCTGCACTGAGGAACTGTGTTCCTGCAGTATTAAAGCAGATGTCCCTAACAGCTTTACTGTGACCTAAAGGTGGAGACAATAAAAATGGAGGTGAGGTGAAATATCTCTTAAAACACAAGCACTGTTAAGAGAAATAGCATTTTCAAGCCACACTGTGAGTCAAATCTCTGAAATCCTATTCCCTGACTTACTGACTCAGAGTTCAGTTAGGTGTGGGCTTGGGAACGTAGGAGGTTTTTTTATTTCCCCTTCAAAAAGCTCCCTAGGTGTTTCTGAGGCATAACATTTAGGTAAGAACCAAGAGACAAGGGGTAACTTTTTTTTTTTTTTTGAAGTTGGTCATAGCAATCTTTTAATATGTAATACACATAACTGATGACTAAGCCGTCAAGAATTTAAGGAAACATAACAGGCCAATTATTGCCAACGAAAAAGAAGGGACCAGTGACATGTTGGAGGTTCGCTCTCCAGATTACTCACTAAGTGAAACAAAGTGACCTGACCCTCAAGTTCACGGAATCACAGCCCTTCTTCAGTAGCTGTGGATTTCTGTGATCACATTACCAAGTTTCACAGAAGTGAATTCAGAATCTCCGAGACTAAGAAACCTTTTTGAAACAAATATCAATTTCTATTTCAAGATAGCATTTTGACAATATATTAATTTTAAAGTGCTTTGCTTGGAAATCAATCCTGCCAGGCCAGTCAACTCTTCTGAAAGTTACAGAGACAAATAAAATGTGGCTAAATGAAAGCAGAAAGTTTCCTATTCTTTATCACCCCATCATGACCAAGACTGACAAGTACAATTGTGCAAAATGTGCACTGCACAAATTGTCAACCACACACAGCAGCCCTGAACCAGCACCACCAGTGAGCTAGTCAGGCAATGTGCTACAGTAATTAGGCATTCTTTTCTACAGCAAGAGTTCCATCTTCCGAAAGCAGGTAATTTTCAGTTTTCCACTGAAAAACTGCCAGGGAGCGGCGGGGAGACAGATGGGGACCAAATCCACTAAATGTACAGGAGGCATTTTGTTCCCCCGTACACTGCTGAGAGCCTTCCCACAAGTCCTCCTATAGGCACCTTGGGCAGTATTTATTTGTGGGGTGAGGCCCTAAAATCATAACAAAGCCTGTAGAACGGACTCCCGCTTGAATCTAAAACCAGAGCCACTACGATTTACACAAACAGTGTTTCGATGATGTACAGTTAAATCTGGAAACATAACCAGCCTTCATATGAAATCTGCCCAAGACTGTAAACTATTCTCTGCCAGAAAGGTTTGCCACGAAGCTGTTCTCTTTTTGGCCTTGTTTTCTCCTTCAAGGAGTTCACTCAATCTTATCCTTTTGTATGCTGTAGCTGTCAATTCCTAACTTCTCTTCAAAGCTCAACATCTGGCCATCTAATTGCTTACTGGAAATTTTCATCTCCATATCCCAAAGGCAGCTCAAACTTAACAAGTGATACCTCATCATCCTCTTCTGTTCCCTCTCTTGGCGAATGGCACCACCATTCACCCAGCCAGCTGGGAGTCACTCTAGATTCCTGTTGCACTCTTATCAATTACATCCACTAAGTCCTGCTGATTTTTAACTCTTGATTGTTTTTCCTCTCTATGCGCCGCTTTAGTCCAGACTCTTAGCATTTCTAATCTAGACCAATGAAATAACCCTGTAATTCATTTCCCTGCCAGCGGGCCTGCCCCACCAAAACATCTTCCATGCTGTCACTGTGATCTCTATAAACTTCAAATCTAATTAAGCTAATTTCCTGCAAAAGCCATTTTAATGGATGGCTTTCCAAGGTCCTCTGGATAGATTCTACACTCCTTATTTTTTTTAATTTTTAAAAAACTTAGTTTATTTATTTTTGAGAGACAGAGAGAGAGAGCGAGAGAGAGACAGCACGAGAGTGTGAGTGTGGGCGTACATGTGGGGGAGGGGCAGAAAGAGAGAGGGAGACACAGAATCCAAAACAGGCTCCAGGCTCTGAGCTGTCAGCACAGAGCCCAATGTGGGGCTCGAACTCACAAATCGTGAGATCATGACCTGAGCCGAAGTCGGACGCTTAACTGAGCCACCCAGGCACTCCGATTCTGCACTCCCTACTAAGGGCATGTAAGGTCCTCCATGCCTTGCCTCTTGTTATACTCCTTTCTCTGCTTGTCATCTCTCACCATATTCCATACCCTGGCAATTCCGAAATATACCTGGCTGCCCCAAAGCAGCATGCTTTCTCAAACCACTTTTGCTTTTCTTCTCAGTTCCCTTTTTTGTCTGTTTGGGAGGACTTAGTCCCTCTTCAAGACTCAGCTCAAGTTTTTGAAGACTTTCCTTCATTATCGGTACAATAAAATTACTGTCAATGATGTTATCTTAGCTTAAAAAAGTCTTTCCAAACAGGGGCTCCTGGGTGGCTCAGTCGGTTAAGCGTCCGACTTTGGCTCAGGTCATGTTCTTGTGGTTCCTGGGTTCAAGCCCCGTGTCGGGCTCTGTGCTGACAGCCTGCTTCAGAGTCTGTGTCTCTCGTCTCCCTCTCTCTCTGCCCCTCCCCTACTCATGCTGTCTCTCTCTCTCTCTCTCTTAAAAATAAATAAACATTAAAAAAAAAAAAGTCTTTCCAAACAGATTTATAGCCAGAGATAAAAGAAGTATTACCAATAAATGTTCGTAGACAGCGCCTGTCTCCATAAACCTCCCATAGCTGGGGGAAAAAAACACAGAGAAATTGAATTTAATAGAAGACTTGGGTAAAATGACAAGTTTCAATCAATAACAACAGTCGTATGCTGGCTATGTGTGTGCATATATGTGTGTACAGGGGATTTAACCAAAGGCATTATATTTAAGGGAACATGTTGCTTAGAGCTGTTAGTCTATGTTGCAACATTTGAACCATACACACACACACACACACACACACACACACACACACACACAAATTTGAAATCTGACACTGAAAGATACACCAAAATATCAAGAGAACATAGATGGAGCTAATAAAAGTGACTTTCACTTCTTGTTCTTTTCTGTATTTGATATATTTTCTATGATGAAAACTTTTATGTAATATTATGAGCTACTTCTGGAAGAATTAAATACTATCAAAAACTGCCATGTTTATAACATTTTGGTCCTTACCAAATGTATTTCATTTTTTTGGAACTTACTGAAGCCACAAAATATTATAGAAGCTATATAGAAATGATGATCTACACTGTAATAGGCTAATAATTCTCATCACATCTAAAGTGAATTAATACAATAGCTTCACAACTACCTTTATTCTTGCCTACCTCAAATCAAACCGTTGGTAATGTTACTAGTGTTCTAAAACAGCACTTCCTGGCCACCCAGTGCCAACAGCATAAACTCTCAGTTCCCGCAGCATACCGGGCAAAGGACTTCCAGGACCTACCTGGTCCTTGGCCTATGACTGTTGCCACTCTGTATCTCTCAGATTCGAGACTCCAGAAACCACAAACTTACAGTGTTCAGCACACGCCATGCCTATGCATCCTATTCACTCTTTTTGGACCTGCTCCACTCCCTACACTCCCCACCCCCGCCATCCCCTTTACTTAGTTACCCTCCTACTGAAGTGTGCTTCCTCTTTGAAAACAGAGCACCTTATGCCAGGTTCTATAAGCATCATTTACATCATAAAGAAATGATCACCCTAAGGGCAGGGAGAGGGTCTTTTTTAAACTTTTTAAATTTTTTTTAACGTTTATTTATTTTTGAGACAGAGAGAGACAGAGCATGAATAGGGGAGGGGCAGAGAGAGAGGGAGACACAGAATCTGAAACAGGCTCCAGGCTCTGAGCTGTCAGCACAGAGCCCAACGCGGGGCTCGAACTCACGGACTGAACTCACGGACCGTGAGATCATGACCTGAGCCGAAGTCAGACGCTTAACCGACCAAGCCACCCAGGCGCCCCATGGAGAGGGTCTTAATATATTTTTAGTCTTGGCCTGTTGACATATTAGGTACCTAAAAAATGCTTAGGAAATGAAGTAAATTGAACTCTATGTTTTTTCAATTGGTCAGAAAGACCTTAATCTTAATATAGTTTGTATGAAGTGAAAGTTAAAGGAAACAAGGTTTTTTTACTCCAAACTGTTAGCCTGTCATTTTAAGCTATTGAGTAGAGACAATTGCCTAAATGACTGCCCTCATCAAGAAAAGCTACCTTCACATATCATTGAGTTGTTTACACAGAGTACAATTTTAATGATTCAACTTTCTAAGCCTCAAGAGTACTAGAGGGCTGAAATGTCTTGACCATCATAATAATGCAGACACAGAAGACACAAAAAAGAGCACTATTCTTTCAGATTTTAGTTTTAAAAAGGCTTCTCCCATGTTCAAGTTGATATGCTCTGGCAACTGAGCTTTTTCCCCACATACTCTATAGCTGAAACTTAACCTTAAAGTGGAGCTTCCCAAGACGGTACAACCTGAGAGAAGAGGCTGGGAGCAGTTCTGCTACTTGGTGTCTACTTGCATTTATAAGAAAAAGGATGAATTATGTTACCTACTTTTTGAAATGGGATTTCTATCATGTGTCCTCTCTACCTCATAAGGTCCTGAGGAACAAATGAACTCATATTTGTTACGTATCCAAAGCCCCTATAAAAATACATTATTAGTGATTAAATATTTATATATCTAAAGCCAAAGTGATTGATTACATCCTAATCAGTTATCTAAGCTTACAAATGAGCCTAGACAGTTGGACCACAGAGCCATATTTGAATCAACATGTTTGGAAGCAATTCATAAATGGCTGCATTCACGGGGCCTAAGAGAAAATAATTAGCCTCTAGTTGCCTAGCAAACCCAAATTTATTTATAATTAACCGAATAGACAGCATTAACCAAAGCACTAGCATTGCAGCACTCCTACTCTGTTACTGAAAACTCACCTTAATTTTACAGTCCATGGAACAAGACAGCAATAAATGGCCAGAGACAGGAAACAATCTGACAGCACTGACACCCTATAAAAAGGTATTACAGTTATCAATCAGAAGGAGTCTAATGTCCGCTAAAGTGAAACAAGGAAAGTATGATATATTTTTAAGCAACCTAATTTACTGTTTTTCTTAATTCCAAAAATCATGCCCCAGAATAACCTTTGTTAGTAGTCCAAGAGCAGCCCTTATTAACACTAAGCTTTTGAAGATTTGTTTTTTGACCTTTAATACTGACTTTCTCACCCCAGGGAATTCTTAGTCAATCAAGTTGCTAATGCTCTCTCTCCTCTTCCTACTTTTATTCAGTTCCTTTGCTCTTTGCTAGGAGCTGGAAAATTATCAGTTGGAATAGTGCAGATGACCAAGAATATCAACATCAAAAGTTTCAAGTATCTTGTCTCTGCATCAGTTTAAATATTATCATGGTTTATAAACCAGAAACCATCTAATCTTCTCTTAAGCATGATAATCCCAAGAGCTAAGGCAACATTACTGAGGTCTTAGTGCCACTACCAACCCATTATTCACTGCTGTGGTTCCAGAAAAAAGCAGATTGGGCAGGAATATGTGGGGAAAGGCTTGGGTTACGCACAAGGGGATAGGACACCAATTATGAATGTGATGTCATGGCCAATCCATATGACCACTTTGCTTACCTTTGTATGTCCAGACCACACATGAATTTGTTTCTTGGGAAGATAACACTTCTCAGGTGGCACAGTAGACCGCAGATTAACACCAACATCCTGAGGTATGTGAAGATAGGATCTGCCTTGGTAGTCATACATTTCTTTAACTGAAATAAGAAAACAAAGGAAAGCAGTGAACAAATATAAGCTACAGTCATAAAATCTATAACCTTAAATGATAACATTTTTTAAAAAATTTTTTTAACGTTTTTTTATTTATTTTTGAGACAGAGAGAGAAAGAGCATGAGCAGGGGAGGGGCAGAGAGAGAGGGAGACACAGAATCTGAAGCAGGCTCCAGGCTCTGAGCTGTCAGCACAGAGCCCGACGTGGGGCTCGAACTCACAGACTGTGAGATCATGACCTGAACTGAAGTCGGACACCCAGCCGACTGAGCCACCCAGGCACCCCTGATAACATTTTATTCATAGGGATATTGTTCCCTATTAAGGTTTAGGTACTAACATTCTGATGAAGTTAAGACCAAGAGTCAGCTAAAATTTAGTTCTTGAAGTCACTGCTATTGTTTACAATTAGAGGTAATACTTTGGAATTTCTAAATACCCAGAGACTATCAGACCTTTAAATAAGATCTATACTTCTTTTATTTAGTTATACATTTTAATGATATAAAAAAGACTTCACTGCAGCATAATTACAGCGAGGGAAGAAAAGATAATACTTGAGCCTTGTGAGTCACTGGCAAAGACTCAGAAGCAAACCAGGATAAAAAAAGAAGTTAAAAATATCAACTACCCTTTTTCCCTGTTTTCCTCTTTTATGCCCTTCCAGGTTCCTATTCCATTCTCTTCTCCACTTTCAACATAAAGTTTACAGTGAAGTCACTGGTGGCACTTAAATGGCATAGTATATATAAAACATTTAGCGGCATGCCTGGCACAGAATAGTCCTCAATAGATGTGGGCTGTTACATTTATTATGGCTGCAAGCACCACAGTACTCAACAGACTCCTTGGAGAGAAAACTCCAGAAAACGGGAGTTTGAGAAATCGAATATGGCCTCATCAAACCTAAATATTTGATATGTGATCAATGTTAGAATAACCAATACATCAGTACTAAATTATTCCTTACAGTTTGCTAATCACTACATAATTTTCCAAAGGTAACTAATTATTAATGAACCAGGTACATTTGAGAATACTTATAATTCATTTTGGACTATAGTTCCTGATGTAAAGGAAATAGGCATTTCCTTCCACGTATCAAAATTAGTATAAGAATTTTAATCTCCAGTCCATTCACATGAAAAAAAAAGTTTTTCTTGTAAAGTATAATTTAGTAACAATTATGAATTAGGAGGATATCTGGAGAGTATCTGGCTTGGGTTAAAAACAAAAAGTTAAAATGACTGGAGCAAGGGTCTGTTCTGAGGAAACAATAGATTGTGGACAATTCAGACCTCTTCTTTATCTGCCATTTTTATTTTTATTTTTATTTATTTTTTTTTTTACGTTTATTTTTGAGACAGAGAGAGACAGAGCATGAACAGGGGAGGGGCAGACAGAGAGGGAGACACAGAACTGGAAACAGGCTCCAGACTCTGAGCCATCAGCCCAGAGCCCGACGTGGGGCTCGAGCTCACGGTCTGTGAGATCATGACCTGAGCTGAAGTCTGACGTTCAACCGACTGAGCCACCCAGGCGCCCCTATCTGCCATTTTTAAAAATTCACTAGCACTTCGAAGAATCATCTGTGGCAATCATTAATCATGCTATTTTCTCTCCTTTATTAGAATACAGAAGAGTCTGGTATAATTTCTTCGAGATGCGAACAAATACAATTATTCTTAATACAGTGAAGCACAGCAGCTGATTAATAAGGGCAATTGATACTATATGAACAGAGAACAGAGTAGATATCTGAAAGTTTATCATAAAAATGAAGAAGCATAAAAAATATATTACCATGTAAGATTGTCTTCTCCTCCCCAGGTTTCTCTTCTTCCTGTTTGCCTTTTTTCTGCCTCTTGGCCGTGATTTCATCTAATTCTTTTTGTTCTTCCTAAGGAAATTAAGAAGTGAACTTTAAAATGGATGCTTTAGAACCCCACCTTGCCCAAGGCTGATTATAAATACTTTATGATGAGGTCCACTTTTTGGTGAAGCAATAGCTATAAGTATGTCTCTCGGATAACAATCTCAACTCTTTGACAGATTACAAAATGACATTAACAAATAAAAGGTACTAGTTGATACTTTTAAAATCATTTTATACAAAACCCATCCTTCTGGAACACCTAGAAGCAAATTTAATGTGTTATGCTAATTATGTAAGTGAAAAGACAAAGCAATTAGAAAATCTACTACTGTAAAGGAAACTCAGTTTTAGGACATAATGTTGTTCTCCAGTAATGACAGCTTTTACTAAGCCATAAGCATATAAGCAATGACTACAGATCTGTGACAACTTTTATGGGAGGAGCAGTGGAAGGAAGGTGGGGTAGTAATAAGTCCCTATCTATAATAACAAAGACGTCAACAGATGATGTCTAATGTAAATAAAAAGCAGCATATGTATATAATTGAGATACATAGATGAAAGATACAGCTAGAACATAAGCTTCATGAGGACAGGATTTTCTTGATCTTGTCCACTGCTATATCCCTAAGACCTACAAGAGTCACTGGCCCATAGAGACAGTAGGATTTGGAAGGGGGAAGGGGCAGATAGGGGTCTATAGTTTTATTTTATAAACTTCATGGTATTATTATTTTAAAATATAGATAATTATTAAAATTTTTAAATATGTTAATAAATAAAACCCATCATCAATCCTAAAATCATAGAAAGGCTAATTTAGTATTCTAGATACTCACATTACTCTCTGAATATCTAGTATCAGAAGAACACCTACCACAATAGTTTAACAGCATTATCAACTTTTATTAAATTTTAACTTTTCTTAAAAATTGTTCAATATTGTATTTTAATTAAAAATATGGGGGCGCCTGGGTGGCGCAGTCGGTTAAGCGTCCGACTTCAGCCAGGTCACGATCTCGCGGTCTGTGAGTTCGAGCCCCGCGTCAGGCTCTGGGCTGATGGCTCGGAGCCTGGAGCCTGCTTCCGATTCTGTGTCTCCCTCTCTCTCTGCTCCTCCCCCGTTCATGCTCTGTCTCTCTCTGTCCCAAAAATAAATAAAAAATGTTAAAAAAAAAAAAAAAATATATGGAAGAAAATCAGGGTGCCCAGGTGGCTCAGCTGGTTAGGCGTCCGACTTCGGCTCGGATCATGATCTCATGGCTCATGATTTCAAGCCCCGTGTCGGGCTCTGTGCTGACAGCTCGGAGCCTGGAGCCTGCAGCCTGGAGCCTGCTTCAGATTCTGGGTCTCCCTCTCTCTCTACCCCTTCCCCACTCATGCTCTGTCTATCTCAACAAAAATGAAATAAAATAAAAAACCAAAAAGGTATTTAAAAAAATACGGAAGAAAATATATCAGAAAAAGGATAAATAAAAATATTCCCAGGGCACCTGGGTGGCTCAGTCGGTTGAGCGCCTGAGTCTTGATCTCGGCTCACGTCATGATCTCAGAGTTTGTGGAATTGAGCCCCGTAAGTCAGGTTCTGTGCTGATAGTGCAGAGACTGCTTGGGATTCTCTCTCTCCCTCTCTGCCACTTGCCTGCTCATGCTCTCTCTCTCTCCCTCAAAATAAATAAATAAACTTAAAAAAATATTCCCAAGAAAAATTTAAAAATCTTAGTGTATTTTCTCAGCCATGGCAGGGAAATTCTAATGAGTCATCATTTGGTTCTCTAAGGAAATCTCAAGTTTATTAACATAGATATCCTTCATAGACACACAGCATCTACCTGGATTGGCAATGAAAAACATCAAAACTTACTTCTGAGGGTTTGGCTACATCTTTTTCATCCACATATTTTGCCCATGGTCCCAAGAAACCATCAATATTAGATGCATCATTTTCTTTAAACTTTTTTCTTTTTTCTATTTTTTTCTGACCAGTTTCAAACACAGTTAAACCTACATTTAAAAAGAGATTACAAACATGGATATTTTTTAAAGAAACAGCATTTATATAAATACATATATAGAGCATATATGTTTTTACTTTGTATGGCTAAAGAAAAGTGATTGTTCAAGTGACCAAAGATTTATTTAAAAACACAAAATAAAATCTATATGAATCTGCCAGATAGACCAACTCATGGTATACAAAAAGAGACTCAACCTTCTGGGAAGAGAAGCTTCCTACTGTTCCCAATATTTTGCAAATCCTCATCTATTTAAAGAAAAGACTCAGCTATGTAATCCTACAATGATACACAATCCTTTTAATGAATCATGGACCTAGATCAGTAGATTTTACCACTTTTTGAAAGAAATCCAGCAATTTAATATTGCTAAATAATGATAAAGCTACTTTTGAAAGCAAGAATAAATTAAAATTTATCATTTAAAAACTGAATTAGGTTAAATTACATTAGGAAATTAATAATTTTGATTCACTTGTAATTCAACAATATTAATTAAACAAGGTTTCACAAGAATCTGGTATTCTTCCAAGTGATCTCAATCTAAACTTGACCTCTAAATCATAAATCTTAGAATTAAAAAGAAAGGAGGAAAGAGGGTGTTTCTGGTTGAGGTTCTGATTTGATCAGTAGGAGGTGGCACTCTGGGTGCTGGCACTAAATTGGAAAAGGTTTATGGGTCACAGTCGCAATCTAACTACATAAAAGATACGGCTTGTAGAGGTCTAACTTAAAAAAGCTTACCTATATTAATTCAAATCAGTTTCCTTCAGGTTGCATGTTACAACAAAAGCTTGTTAAAATTCTATTTTAACAATAATGTAGCTGGATGATATGATATAGGGTCTGTAGCTACTAACTAGAAGTCCTCATACAACCATATTCTTTTTCTAATGAGCATATTTTATGGGTAAGATTCCAATGATGAGCTTTGTGAGAAGTTAGCATTTAGAATATGACACTTTGTCTTGTAAGTACAAAATGAAAATTTGCACAAATATATATTCTAAAACACATATTCAAACTCAGCCTTCAAACCTTTAAAGATAATCTTTACAGACAATGTATAATAAAATTTGTTCTGCTCTGTAAAAACGGAGCTTGACGTTAGTGTTGAGAAATAAATTGCCAAGATTAGCTACACATTAATTATAATTTATTGAATGATTTCTACATGGTTGGCACTGTGCCTAGTGCTCATCACAACCCAGAATAATAGGTACCAACATCTTCCCTACAAGGTTGCACACCTAGTTGAGTGGCAAAAACAAGCTCTAAACTATAATAGTTCTAAATGATACTGCTCTAAAATATATCACTGTGTTGTCTCAGCTTAAAATAAAACCAACCTAATAAAACACTAGTTTTTTCTTACTGCTGAAAGTCAATTTGCAAGACAGTAATCATAAGTGTATGTATACATAGATATAGACACATACATATATACTTGATATTAAATATTTTAAATAAATTTGAATAAATTACCTTGATTTTTTTCAGCTTCTTCTACAGAACCAATATATTTAGTAGACACTTGGTGATTATCTAATGAAGGGTCTAATGCATAACCTGAAAAGGAAGAAAGTACATATTATGGACTCCATTTTTGTCATTTATAGTTTATTTTATTACTATACAAATACACTCATTTCACATTTTCCTTCCTAGATGTTGAAATGGTCTCTTTAACTTAGGACCAAATCCCTCTTTCCTGAGCTATGTTCCTTTTAGAACAATTAACCCAAATCTCAGGGGGGACCATGCATGACTTCAGTCAAGTAAAAAGTATTCTTATAGGATGAATTTAGCATTCTGTCATTACATTATTAACAGTCTCTCTGGCCAAGATGTCAAACTTTAGTCTTAAATTCTAAGATCTTAAAAATATATGTACATCACACGTTCAGAAGCTTAGAAACCATTTCCTTTTTGTTTTCGGTAATAGATAAGACATGGCTTTAGCTTATCAAATTATATAAACTATTAAGTAATTTAAAAAAGAAGAGACTAAGAAGAATTATATAAAATCTAGCTATTATTTTGAAAATGCTATTCTCAGGAAAGACAGTTTTGTTTCTCAATTTTAAAATAATACATTTCTACTTCATAAATCACTATGTATGTTTCCTTGGTAAGAAAAGTAAGAATATCTACTAGCATGTGAATACACTGCTTCAAAAAGTCATGAAAGTGGGACGCCTGGGTGACTGACCAGTTGGTTGAGTGTCTGACTCTTGATTTTGGCTCAGGTCATGATCTCAGGGTCGTGGGATTGAGGCCCATATTAGGCTCTGTGCTAAGCATGGAGCCTACTTGAGATTCTCTCTCTCTGTGTGTGTGTCTCTCTCTCCTTCTGTCCCCCTCCCTGGCTTGCTCTCCCTCTCTCTCAAAAAAAAAAAAAAAAAAAAAAAAAAAAAAAAAAAAGTGATGGAAGTATGTAGCTAGTATATATATAAATGTAGTCTTCAGTGGTCTTTGGGAACTTAAGGAAAAATTGATTTGAGTTCATATAGATAGATTTCTTTCCTTAAGTGGGGGTGCTATAGCATGATAAATGGTGAAATTAGTTTTAGCAATAATCTAGCAAATTTATAAAAGAGAGCTAGATCATTAATCAGTTTATGGCCTATGACTTGCATGAATAATCATAAAATATATAAAAGTATTAGCCAATTTTTTAAGGGGTACATCCTAGTGGATAAAGTTGACACTTTAATTTTCCAGCTGAAGATTAAAGAGAACTTCTTTTGGGGAACATTAAGAGATTTGTCATTAAACATACTTTTCAAACAAACTAAGGATATAGGTGTTCAACTCATCCTCATGATATGCTAAATAGAAACATCCACCTTGGCTATTAGCTCATTTGCATAGTTTTTTCAGTATTAAAATATGTTCTTAGCCAGAGGAGAAAGCTTGATGACAGAAAAGCAGCTTTGGAGTAGAATCTCTGAAATCACAGGTTCAAATCCCATGAGTTATTTTATCTCTCATCTCTTTGACATACAGAACAGTGTTCTGTAAGGGATTTTTAAAATGAGACTTTATAAGGCTCATATAAAATTTATACCAACATATCTGATGTTAAAAATCCCCATCTCAATCATAAAAATTTATCTAGAATGTAATTCTATTTTGTTGGAGAGTTATGTCTATACCAACGACATTGCATTATGGGTTTGGAGGAAGGGAGGGGGAGGCAGAGAAGAAAGGGAGATCCCCGGTCCTTCCTGTGATATCTGTGTAAGCACCAATCCCCAACTCATTTGGCCATAGTCTTGTTTCTGGGACAGGAATTCATGCTCTCTTCCTTTTCCACGTCATCTATGGTAAAATAAATCTTTACTGCGATTATCACCATTACCACTACTGCTTCCCACCCCAGGTAATTAAGGGACAATAATATTTTCCCTTCACAAATAAGAGAAGTTAAATATTTAGCTATATACCCTACTAGAAGCCAATCAAGTGATAGAGCAAGATATAACTCTAACACTACAGAATTTTAGTCTAATTAGATTTCTATCATCCTATGGCTCAAGTAAGTTTGAATATGTCTGCATTTCAGTTCTGAGATATTCTCATCTGTCTTTCTAAAGTTCATTTTCCTTTTTATGCTTTTAATACAGTTAATGCCTACTTTCTTCCTCTGTAGTCTGTCTGAAGTAGCTCTAACAATACCAACCTTATTAGTAGATCCTTAAGATTATTAATACTAATATACCAATGTATAAATAAGATACAGTCTGCAAAAGAATCGTCACAAATTTATGGAAAAACCTTCAACCTCACTAGTGGTCTACAAGAAAAAATAAAAATAAAGAGATATATTTTTACTATCAAATAAATAAAGGAAAAACAATCATACAGATCTTGGGTAAAGAGAAATAGGACTTTTACATGTGGTGGTGGCAGTATGAGTTAGGATTCTTTTGGATAGCAATTTGACAACATATAACAAAACCTTTAGAGACACTTATATTTGGTGATGTGCAGGAAACCATTATAACACCACTCGGACCGTGCTCTTTGGCCACCACGCTCCCACCCTTGCCTCCGGTGCACATTAAAGATCCAACACCATCACTGACTCCAAGTATTTCACAACCAATAAAAGAGGAGAAGTCTTTGAGTTGAAGGCTAAAGTCAACAATGAAAAGAAAGAAAAGAGGAAGGAGGCTATGAAGAAAGCGACTGTTTCCATGACTATGGCCCAGGATATTAGCTCTCTCTTTCCAGATGTAGTAAACTATGCAAACGGACAATGTGGAATTAAAGAAGCTTGTGTATCTCTATTTGATGAACTATGCCAGCAGTCAGCCAGACATGACCATCATGGCTGTCCACAGCTTCGTGAAGGACTGTGAAGATTCCAATCGTCTAATTCGGGCTTTCACAGTCAGGATCATGGGGTGCACCTGGGTGGACAAAATTATAGAAGATCCCTGCGAGTCCCTCCGCAAGTGCTTGAAGGATGAAGATCCGCATGTTTAGAAAACAAGCAGCAGTCTGTGTGGCAGAACACCATGATATCAATGCCCAAATGGTGGAAGATCAGGGATTTCCGGATTCTCTGCTGGACCTCATAGCAGATTCAAATAGCAGATTCACCACCAATGGTGGTGGCTAATGCTACAGCAGCATTATCGGAAATCAGTGAATCTCACCCAAACAGCAACCTACTTGATCTGAACCCAAAGAACATGAATAAGCGGCTGACAGCACAAGTAAGTGCACTGAATGGGGCCAGATTTTCATCTTGGACTGCCTAATTACAACCCTAAAGATGACTGGGAGGCTCAGAGCAGCTGTGTGAGCATGTTAAACTCCCCAGCTATCTCGTGCCAACTCAGCATTGGTGCTTTCAGTGTCAAGAGTCCTAATGAAGTTTCTAGAGTCGTTACCCAAGGACTCTGACTACTACAATATGCTGAAGCCAACACTGCTCAGGTTCTGGCAGAATTCAAGGAATATGCCAAAGAAGGGGATGTTAACTTTGTTTGCAAAGCTGTGTGGGCGACTGCACGGCATGCCATCAAAGTGGAGACATCTGCTGAGTGCCGTGTGAGCACATTGCTTGATTGCATCCAGACCAAAGTAAATTATGTAGTCCAAAAGGTAACTGTTGTCATCAGGGACATGTTCCACAAATACCCAACAAGTATGAAAGTATCATTACCACTCTGTGCATGAACTTTAGACTCACTGGATGAACCAGTTGCTTGAGCAGCTACAATTTGGATTGTGGGAGAATAAGCTGAGAGAACTGACAACAGATGAGTTACAGGAGAGCTTCCTGGAGAGTTTTCATGATGAAAAGCACCCGGGTGCAGTTCACTCTGCTTGATGCCATAGTGAGGCTGTTTCTCAAGAAACCATCAGAAACACAGGAGCGAGCTGGTACAGCAAATCTTGAGTTTCGCAACACAGGATTCCGATAATCCTTGACCTTGGTTCCCCAGTCAATGTGCCACAGGTGTCCTCCAGGCACATGAGAGTAAACCTGTTAGGAGGAGGACTACATAGTCCGGTGGGACAACCCTCCATCCCATCATCAGTGCCCACAACCTTTGCTTCTTCTCCTATTCCTGTTTTGGTCAACAGTGGTCTGAATGACCTATTTGAGCTCCCCACGGGGATAGGCATGGCACCTGGTGGATAGGTGGCTTCTAAGACTGCCTGGCTGCCTGAAGTAAAATAAAAGCTAAAGGCTTGGGAGACATCTGGAACATTTATTCACTGCCAAGGACACATCTATATGGAAATGAACTTTACCAACAAAGCTCTGCAGCACATGACAGACTTTGCAATCCAGTTTAACAAGAATAGCTTTGGTGTCATCCCCAGCACTCCTCTGGCTACCCATATACCACTGATGCCAAATCAGAGTATTGATGTCTCCTTGCCTCTCCACACCTTGGGCCCGGTCATGAAGATGGAACCTCTGAATCACCTGTAGGTGGCTGTGAAAAACAAGACTGATGTCTTCTACTTCAGCTGCCTCGTCCTACTCAATGTGCTTTGTCTAGAAGTTGGCAAAATGGAGTGCCAGGTCTCCCTTGCAACATGGAAGGATATCCCCAATGAAAATGAACTTCGGCTCAATGAACTTTAAGGAATGTCATTTAAAGGCTGACACTGTTTCCAGCAAATTGCAAAACAATAATTTTTATATGATTGCCAAGAGGAATGTGGGCTGGACATGCTGTACCGATCCCTAAAGCTCACTAATGGCATTTGGATTTTGGCTGAGCTACATATCCAGCCAGGACACCGAAATTATACACTGGCGCTGAAGCGCAGAGCTGCTGAAGTCTCTCGGTACATCTATCGGGTCTATGACAGTATACTGAAAACCAAATAGACTGGTCTGGGGGTGCCTGGGTGGCTCAGTCGGTTAAGCGTCCGACTTCAGCTCAGGTCACGATCTCGCGGTCTGCGAGTTCGAGCCCCGCGTCGGGCTCTGGACTGATGGCTCAGAGCCTGGAGCCTGCTTCCGATTCTGTGTCTCCCTCTCTCTCTGCCCCTCCCCTGTTCATGCTCTGTCTCTCTCTGTCTCAAAAATAAATAAAACGTTAAAAAAAAAAAAATCAAATAGACTGGTCTGGTGCCCTCTGGTCACGCTGTGATCGGTGCAAGCCAAGAACTTTCAACTGGAAGAAACTGTATTACCATGTAGAATCTGAACCCAAACACACCAAGGCCACCGACCATGGTAGTGACTAGTCTAACTTGTGCTAACATTAGGGCACAACCTGTTGTATAGGTTTAGCTTCCTGTGAACATTTGTAACCACTGCTCCAATCATTTCCCACTTCCTGCCACTGCTATCTGTCCCTGCTTGTGAGCTTCTCCACAGTGTGCCAATGGCTGGTATTTGTGAGTGTAGTTTGATATCTTGTAATTAAAAGCCTATTTCAAAAGCAGAAAAAAGATAAAAAATAGTAAAGCAAGGGAAAGTGTCACTGAAAAAAAAATAAAAAAAAACACCAAAAACATTTATATTCTTAGAACTACCCCTGGGAATTCATCTTAAGAAAATGAAAAAAACCCATAAAGTTTTATGCACAAAGATATTTACAAAGATAATTTAAAATTACAATTTAAAAAGCATCTTACTGCAGTTTAAGATATACATCACTACATTTTTTTTTACATCACATTTTTAATAGTGAAAATTAGAACCAATTTAAATCTAAATGACACAAGGAATGTTTGCACAAATTATACATCTTCAGCAGAGTATTTTACAAAATCATTTAAAAAGGTTAATGAAGAGTTTCTGATACTAAAATGAAAGCTCAGTTAATAATGACTATGGTAGGGGCACCTGGGGTGGCTCAGTCGGTTACCCATCCGACTTCAGTTCAGGTCATGATCTCACAGTTCGTGACTTTGAGCCCCGCGTCGGACTCCGTGCTGACAGCTTGGAGCCTGAAGCCTACTTCAGCTTCTGTGTCTCCCTGTCTCTCTCTGCCCCTCCTCTGCTTGCACTCTTATCTCTCTCTCTCAAAAATAAATAAACATTAAAAAAAAAGTTAAAAAAATAATGACTATGGTAAAACTAAAGGTGTTTATTTTAAATTCTATTTTCCACTTCCATAGACTGATGTGGAGGAAATTGTGGGTAACAGGAGGACCAAAAGAAGTCTGAAACCTCACTGAGAAGCCCCAAGTTAAGACCAGCCCGGGAGCAGGCCAAGAACCTGGAACGAAAAGGGAGGAAAATAAGACAAAAGAATTCACACAAACCACTGAGAGATGAAATCAGGAGAAATACCATAAAAGGATGCTAAAGTAACAGCCTATCTACACTGATATGGACTCTACAGGCGGGTCTTGTGATAAATAAAATGTAGAGTACAATAGAAATCTTCCAGGAAGAATACACTTAGATTATAACATTGCTACAACCATTTAAAAATGGGAAGAGAAGTAGGATCAATGTTTGTTCTCTAGCCCAGCAGGTTGTACAGTGATATATTCGAGACACGTAAAACTGAAGTCACGTGCCATCTCCTTTATGTCTCAGAAATAACACTAGTACAAGGTGTGAGAAGATCTGCTCCCTGGTACTTTGCAAATGAGGGAAGGTAACAGAAAGGTCTCCTAGCCTTACATTCCATGTAGAAGGGTGAGAGAAAACAGATAGGAATTACGATCTGAAATTAGACGAGACCTTTTGATGAGAAAATAAGACGACTTTTAAGTTAACAGAAGCTATACTTGCTGAATACTTAGGGGTAAAGAAAAGAGAAATTGCTAAACCTGAGGCTGTTTAACTTGTTTATTAATTTAAGTTCAAGCAAACTGTCCTTGGTTCTAAGATTATCACAAAGGAGACAGACCATAATTTGTTTAGCAATCGGCTACTTCATTTATTCCAGGCTGCCTAATATAGGATAGCCCCAAGTCCATTTTTGAACCCAGATCTAAGCCAACTTAGTTTTAAATGTTTTTACTATAGGGGCCGCCTGGGTTGCTCAGTTGGTTAAGTGTCTGACTTAGGCTCAGGTCATAATCTCCCGGTTTCTGAGTTCAAGCTCCACATTGGGCTCTGTGCTGACAGTTCAGAGCCTAGAACCTGCTTCAGATTCTGTGTCTCCCTCTCTCTGCCCCTCTCCTGTTCGCGCTCTCTCTCTCTCTCTCTCTCTCTCTCTCAAAAATAAATAAACATAAATAAATAAATAAATAAATAAATAAATAAATGTTCTTACTATAGGATAATTTAAGAAGGAAAATAGGTATCAGTATAAGCTTAATTGGACATTTTCTTTTCTGTTTTGTTTTAAAGTAGTTTTAGCTATCTAAATTATTGCTTAAGTCCTCTCTAAAGAAAACAAAGTCTTTAAAAGTCTGTTTCATACAGGCTAGAATAATAAATTCATGATGTAATAAAATTGATTTTTATGTGCTATACACACATATACACACACACACACATACTTCATATTTACATGGGATCCTTTATGGGTACAAATGCATTTATAACCATTTTATTGGACTGGAAGAGTCCAACTCTTCTAGGTGATTTCAGAAGTATACAGTCTAAGTTTTTGAACACTGTTAATTATAACCTTGTCATGATGAAATATAACCTAACACATGACAATCTCTTCAAAACCAGTTTCTGAGAATGTATTGTGATAAATACTATCTTTACTAAAACTCTAAACTAATACACAGTGAATCAGTTTGCATCACTCCCTAAAAATTAGAAAAAAGCAACTTTCCAACATTAGAATAAATTATGTAAATTATGATAGAGCCCATCAATGGATACTACCGAGGTCTTAAAAATGACAAACTGGGATTATAAATTAACACTGGGAAATGCTGATGATAGAACACTGAATAAGAAGGTGAGATGCAAATTTTTCACTATAGAATGATTACAGTATAGAGTAACTTGGAGGGATAAAGATCATAATGCTAAAAGTAGATATTTTAGTATAGTGAGGTTATAGGTAACCTTTTTCTTCTCTCTTTCCTAAAAGTTTTAAAATTTGTTTATATTCTTTTTTTATGAAAATAACTTTTGTTAAAAATCATCACTGAATACATAGTATTTCACGTGATACTGTTTTCTTAACCTTTAAAAACTTTTTTTTTAAAGTTTTACTGAAGTTTATTTATTTATTTTGAGAGAGAGAAGGAGAAGAGAGAGAGAATCCCAAGCAGGCTCCAAACTGTCAGCACAGAGCCCGATGGAGGGCTTGAACCCACAAACCGTGAGATCATGTCCTGAGCCGAAATCAAGAAACAGACATTTAACTGACTGACCCACCCAGGCTCCCCTTAACCTTCTTTAATCCTATCTTATAATAATGGAAGTTAATGGTAGATAGGACAGAAAAATTTGTTCAGAACTTAAAACAAATTCTGTAAGAAATAAAAGGAGGAATTAGAATTCTAACTGCAAAGAAAGAAAAAAAAGAGAATGTGCTGATGTCTAAAGACGTGATTATTAAATTTGTTGTAAAATTAAAAGTTTTCTTTGTCAATTACTTTTTGGAAAAGAAACATTAGCACAAGAAACTAATTCATAAAGAAGATAACAACTACAACAGCATAAAGACACAGATGAGGATTACAGAAAGAGAAAGGAAAGGTACCGCCGAATACTAGCAAATCTGATATAAGTGACTAGGAACTATAATCTGTGGAACTATCAACAGGGACATTATAAAGACCATCTTCTTTTAGAGGAGATTCCTGACCTTGTATGCATGTTAACCTTATTAAATCCTACCACTGATAGATCAGATATAATTATTTTACACAATGAATCTGTGGCCATTCTATTTCCTGATGTCCTTCAGTAAATAAGAGAAAACATTTCAGAGAGAAGATGTGAGAAACAGAATAAAGTCAGTCGGTTAATAACAAGATATACAGAATGTACCAAAAAAACAAATAATCTGATGAAAAATGAGCAAAAGACATGAATAGACATTTCTCCAAAGACATCCAGATGGTCAACAGATGCTTGAAGACATGCTCAACATCACTGATCATCAGGGAACTGTAAATCAAAACCACAATGAGATATCACCTCACGCTTGTTAGAATGGCTAAAATCAAAACCTCAAGAAACAACAGGTGTTGGCGAGGACGTGGAAAAAAGGAACCATCGTGCACTGTTGGTGGGAATGCAAACTGGTACAGCCACTGTGGAAAACAGTATGGAGGTTCCTCAAAAAATTAAAAATAGAAGTATCATATGATCCAGTGATTCTACTCCTGGATATTTACCCAAAGAGTAGGAAAACACTAATTCAAGATTTATGTAGCTCTATTTTACTGCAGCATTATTTACAATAGGCAAGTTATGGAAACAATCCAAGTGTCCATCGATAGTTGAATGGATAAAGATCTGAAAGATATATACAACGGAATATTACTCAGCCACAAAAAAAGAATGAAATTTTACCATGTGCAACAACATGGATGGATCTAGTGGGTATAAAGTCAAAGTGAAATAGGTCAGTCAGAGAAAGAAAAATACTATATGATCACTCATACGTGCAACTTAAGAAATAAAACAAACGAACAAAGAAAAAGAGACAAAGCAAAAAAAGACTCAACTATGGAGAACAGACTGATGGTTACCGGAAGGGAGGTGAGTGGGGGGATGGTGAAATAGGTGAAGGAGATTAAGAGAACACTTATGATGAGCACTGAGCAGTGTATAGAATTACTGAATCACTATAGTGTACATCTGAAACTAATATAACAATGTAGGTTAATTATACTGGAATTAAAAATAAAAGTAAATTCAACACTATCTGGTCATTTACCAACTTCAACAGTGACCTGCATATAATGGACATTCAATAACAAGTGTTCATCATCAAGTACAACAGAGAACATTCTGTTTTTAAGACCACAGAGTATTTCTAGTACTCAGAAATCACAGCAGAGTTAGAATGACAGCTAAAAATATTAGTTCAACTTCACACTTGTATAAATATTTATAGATGTGTTTAAGAAAATGCACCTTTTGAAAAAGGAATCTAGGTTATTAAATTTAAAAAGCAAGAAGATAAAACAGATTATCACACACCCAAAAATGTGTCAAACTGGAAACTGTAAATCTTATCTCCTTACCATAGGTGGCAAAAGTTCTTCTTTGCTGTTCAAACATAAAGTCATTGATATGAGCTGGTTCAGCATATCCAGAAAGCATATTTCTAGGGGCAGCCATTTGCTGTGTCCTAAAGGGATTTTCTGGTCCAAACTGCAATGTTATAAGAAAAAAAATCAAACTTAAATCCTAAGTATATAAAGCCAGAATACCAGAATTATTGTACAATATATTTTCAACTCTAAATCATTAGGGGCTAAGTAACCTACTTGGGAACATGCTCCCCACACATGGTTCAGCGCAGTTGGGCAATGGCTGATGAGCACTGTGAGCCCAGCCCCTAGGACAGAAGGAGAGGAACCCAGCTCACCCAAGTCTCTGCATGGCTATTTAAATTTAAATTACTTAAAATAAAATATTCAGTTCCTCGGTCACACTAGCCAGACTTCATGTGCTCAACAGTCACATGTAGTTATTGGCTACTACATTTCCTTCATTGCAGGAAGTTCTATTGGACAATGCTGCTCTTGATGATTGAGTTACTATATTTTTGTCCAACGATTTGGGGGATTTGGGGTGACTTTTTTTTTTAATTTACAAAGATGATTTGGTATATCAATAATGGTACCATGATGTAATTTTAAAAATACATGTTTCTTCTCTACTAGATTATGAGTTCTTCAAAGGTAGACTTAAAATCCTCAATACTTACCATCATGCATGACATACTGAAAGCATTAATGAAGTGAAAGATTAATCAGAACCCCACTGGGGTCAGAGAATAGGAAAAAGACAATAAAAGTAAAATGCTTGAAGAAATCCCTAGAAAAAGATATTGCAAATGAAATAAAATTACTCTGAGAAGTCACACTATGAAAGTCTTACACAAAATAGTACATTATTATCTGTTTATAATGCTTTGAGTTTCCATAATGGTTTCCAAGTGTTATTTAATTTGATTTGTACAAAGATCCTGGAAAGTTAGAGAGGTATTCTCCTTCTCATGTTAGAAATGAAGAAAAAAGGCTAAAGATGATGTATTTTATCTTCCCCAGAGTCAATAGTGTTATTATTAATTGGTAGAACCAAGGTTAGAACAAACTCTAGTCTAGGATTCTATTGTATCATAACATTCCTTAAATGTACAATCATACTAACTTTTAAAAAAATGGTTAAAAAAAAGTATCAGATTATGTCAAGCACTATTAATTTAATAATATTTATTTAATGATAATGGAAAAATCCAACTCTGTATTTTGTTGTTTGTTTGTTTTAAAATAAACAATGAAATGAACTTCCCACTTTGGAAATAGTGAGATTAGACAGGATATTCTTATTTAAAGTCTGGAAGGTCTTCATGATAAAATATTTCAGCGTCAGAACATCTTAAGTCACTACCATTAGAAACCACCATTCCTGTGATATATTTCCAGAGCCATAAATATAAGTTATTGGTCTTCTCTTAAGGAGAATGCTGCCTTCTCTAGATATCAACATTATACTATGCACAAAAATCTGAATTTAAATGATGTTACATTTGCTTTATGTTTTTTTTCTGCTTTAGAAGAAAATGCATTACTACAATATTCTTTTATATTGATAGCTTCCATTTCCATGTTTAAAGTGATTCAATTTAAAAATATTTGATTTACATACAAAACTTTTATTACTATTCATTCTGAATTTATAATAAAGGAGAGTGCAAGATTTCACAGCCCATATTAGTTCCTCCTTACTAATGGGTAGAAACGTAAGGGAGAAAAAAAATCTAGACTACTGAATGCTGGCAGTTATAGTAACTTTGTTTGTCATGAAATTTATTACAAAAACAAGGAACATCCATAAGAGTAAGGATAATAAAGTGATTTAAGTTTCCTAGATGTTCTACCTAATATAGTCAGCTATCATCCACAAAGCAGTATCTGATATTTCTGGGGGGAGGGGGGATCTAAAATGATAAATATCTCCATTGATCTTGTTACTCATATAATAAGTTAACCATTACCTTTATAATTTCCATTTGAAAAAGGAAAATACAATTTCCATAGTCTTATTTTATTAAGATTTTACGAAAAAAAAAAAAAAAGAACAATTCTTCTACTGGCCATATATATCAAATCAGCTCCATCTTTTAAAGAAAAATTCTCAGTGTTAAGGAACTTTGATTTCTATACGAACACAGATCCACAGATTACAGCTATGTGTATCTTATATTGGTGCTATTTCTAAAGCAGTCTAAAAATTTAAATGTGCTATGTTTTATAGATGTTTAAGCTGGAGGCAACAAAAAAATCTTCTAATGCTATAGGAAGCTGGGTTGGGGGAGGATCTATCTACTTCTGGCTCACCCCAACTGCCTGGTTAACAGCAGCTACTGGAACTGACCCTAAAGATATTAAATAAATGCCAACAAAGAAAAGAAGAGAAATGTTATTCAGCAGAAGTCAGCTCTTCTCAATTCCTTAAAAATTATGTGTCCCAGATGTTCCTGGTCTCTGTGAATATGCATTTCTATTAATTCTGGGTTAACCATTACAAAACAAAACAAAGTATAGGAGCACTTGGCTCAGTTGGTGGACCATGTGACTCTTGATCTTGGGGTTGTGAGTTTGAGCCCCATGGTGGTTGCAGAGAATACTTAAAATAAAAATATCTTCCAAAAAATAAAAAAATCAAAAAGCACATAAAAAACACACAAAACTGACTTCCAAATATTCTTTTTAACTTCTGGCAATTACGTTTAACTAAATTTGTATTCAAGGGATTTTAAAAATACATATTTAAGTTAATTAGGTATGAGTATTTAGCGGTTTTTAGCTAAGACCATACTGAAGTGCACCACAGTTATAATCTTAATCTCCCATATAAAATACACACATTTAAGTATTAATTCATAATTCAGATCACTACATCTCAGGATGTTCCTAAGTATGCTTATATGTTTCACCTGAGTGAAGTAGTGATTTATTTATAAAGTAGGAGAAAAGCATTTTTAATTCGTTAAGACGCGGGTAGATAAATCTAAGAAATCTGCGTATTGTAAGGCAGTGGTTCTCCAAAGTCTTCAGGAGGTACAGTACTTGAGGGTCAGTGTCTTAGCAGTATAGCATAACACCACAGGTATTAAGAAAATTTACACTAGTAAAAACGGACTATGTGAAATCATAATCATAAATTCACATATAGAACACCCCCCCAAGTTATTGAACCAGTAATAATCATATTATACTTAGATTTCTGGTAAGTTTTTCATTAATGTTTACTGTAGCCATCAATGGTTAAACATTTAGAAACAAACTTTAAGGTGAGAAGATCCTGTTGATTAACTTAATTATTTTCCACAAATTTGGAAAAGATCACCACAATTCATTTTTATTGGGAGAATACCTCAATCATGTAAGACATAAGCAGAGTTTATTACTAAAATAAGATCTTTTACTAGTATGGGTTCTATGACCTTGAGCCTCAGTTTCCTCATCTATGAAATAAAAGAGCTGAACTGTCTTCTAAAGTTCATTCCAACATTAATATTTATAGCAGCCCTTATGGCCAGATTTCTAATATAAACTAGGAACTTCTTTTCCTTTTAACTTTGATGTTTTTCTATTCCTAAAAGTACTATTATTTTAAATCTGAAAATCTCCCTGAAACTTACAGGTTTTACATGAGTCTAGGAAAGCTAACAAGTACATTTTTCTCTAAGTAGATCCAAAAAGGATTGAGTGAAATGAAGAAAATCAGTAGACTAAAGCAATGGCTATTATATCTTCAAGTTCTATCTATAATTTGAGAAAGCTTATCTAGATACTAGGTTAGACCACTTAGGAAAAGTCCTCGGTTGGGAGGGAAAAATAATATTTTATAAAATAAAGTAGTCAATTCAGTTAATTTACTGAACTAGCAAAGTCCAAGACGTAGGGGTATAATGTGCAAACTCCGCGATGGGTCTACAAACAGGTCTTCCAGCCATAGAGCAATTGTGAAGAGTGATGTGAACTCACATCCCCAAATACATTACCTGCTGACAGTAAACCCTGAGACTTGGTTTCCTCCCTATAAAATAGGGATTAGAGTACTAATAATAACATGGGTTATTGTAAAGACTAAAGGAGATGAGGTATACAACTATATAAACCTCTCAGGGATACAGGATACAGTAAGAATTGGTAGTTTTATTTCTATGACCACTCTTTTCCATCATGCAAATCCTTACCAAATTAACCTCCCTAAACATGCAGCTTTAATTATGCTGCTTTAATAAGAACTTTAAAAATCTATGTATCATCTATTAAATCAAGACCAAACTGTTTACATTGGCCAGAACCCTGTGCAACACTATGCAAACTATCACTCTAATCTTACCTCTCTGTTCTCCCGAACTGACAATGACTAAAGTATTCCTTCCTGTTCTTTAAATCTTTTATAATTTGGCTAATGCTACTCTCTTCTGCCTGGAATCTTTCCTCATAAAAGCCTTTCTAGCCATCAATGCCAGTAATAGTAACATAAATAACAGTAAGGGCTGCTATTTATTAAATGCTTACTCTGTGCCAGAGTTTCCTAGGCATATCATACATTAGTGTGCGTATCCATATAACTTGGTAAAGTAGAAATTATCTTCATTTTACCCTTGAGAAAACTAAGGTAACCCAGGGTCACACCAAAGCTAGTAAGCAGTACATTTAACCCCAAATCTCATGTTCTTTACTGGGACTTTACTGTTTATTTTAAATTCAAGTGTTGGGTTTTTTTTAATTAATTTATTTTTAAATTTATTTATTTAAATTCAAGTTAATTAACATACAGTGTAGTACTGGTTTCAGCAGAATTTAGACATTCATCACTTACATATAATACCTAGTGCTCATCCCAACAAGTGCCCTCTTTAATGCCCATCACCCATTTAGCCCATCCCCCCACCTACCAACCCTCAGTTTGTTCTCTCTGTATTAAGAGTCTCCTATGGTTTCCCTCCCTCTGTTATGTTATTTTTCCTTCCCTTCATCTGTTGTGTTTCTTCAATTCTACATGAGTGAATTCATATATTTGTCTTTCTCTGACTGACTTATTTTGCTTAGCTTAACACACTCTAGTTCTATCCACTTTGCTGCAAATGCTGATTTCAAGGGGTACATGCACCCCAGTGTTTATAGTGGCACCTCTCAACAATAGCCAAACTATGGTAAACACACAAACATCCATCGACTGATGAATGGATAAAGAAGATGCGGTATATAAAATGGAATACTACTTGGTGATCAAAAAGAATGAAATCTTGCCATTTACTGTTTATGTTTTTTTTACGTTTTTATTTTATTTTTGAGAGAGAGACAGAGTGTAAGCAGGGGAGGGGCAGAGAGAGAGGGAGACACTGAATCTGAAGCAGGCTCCAGGCTCCCAGCTGTCGGCACAAAGCCCGACGTGGGGCTCGGACTCATGGAACCGAGCTGAAGTTCAGACGCTTAACCGACTGAGCCACCCAGGTGCCTCAGCCATTTATTGTTTTAAATACTACTTCCTCCATGAAACTTTTTCTTATCTTTACAACCAGACACAATCTCTCCTTTAACTTGAATAGGACTTTAGGCATTCTAGGAAACAATCTGGTCTCTATCGTTTTAGTGTATGTGCTGCCGAAGCGAGCATTCTATCTTTTAAAATAACACAAAGCATTGGGGCGCCTGGGTGGCGCAGTCGGTTAGGCGGCCGACTTCAGCCAGGTCACGATCTCGCAGTCTGTGAGTTCGAGCCCCGCGTCAGGCTCTGGGCTGATGGCTCGGAGCCTGGAGCCTGTTTCCGATTCTGTGTCTCCCTCTCTCTCTGCCCCTCCCCCGTTCATGCTCTGTCTCTCTCTGTCCCAAAAATAAATAAAAATAACACAAAGCATATCCTCTCTGGTAAACAGGAGCTTGAGGAGAGGGGTTATATCTTGTTTCTAACAATGGATTCTCAAAATATGGGAACTTGAATTTCATCCAGCAAAGTTCCTGGTGACACCTTTCCATACTTTGCAAATTACACAGATCCCAGTCATAAAATTCTAAGTTAATTATCTATTATGTTACAGACAATTCATTTGGCAACCAGGAAAAATTGTAATTTTTCTTCACTTTTCCCTCTCATCACTCCTTTCTCAAATTGGTGACAAGCATCAGTATTCCTAACATAAACTAATTTATATATTGAATGGGAGGCTCCCTAAAACAAGAAAAAAAAAGAACAGATCATTAAAGGATTGGTAATCTCACAAAGACAATGATACGTCTAATGCCTCATCAATATCACCAAAAAAAAAAAACCAACTTCATCTTTTAAATTTTGAAAACAGTAATCACACAGCAATGTATTAGTAGTTATGCACAGGACCTAAACATTTAAGAGAAAGAGACTTCATATAAAATGCACTGACATAGGAAGGTCGCGCGCGCACACACACACACACACACACACACCACACTACTTCCAAACTTTCTCATTTCCTGAATTTAGTGGCCCTATTTTATTGAAGTACTTTTCATTTAAAAAAAATCATGAAGCATATATGTAACGTACAACCTTTCTTCACCGTGCCAGCTAAAGTGGTGCCAAGGGATATGAAACAGTCTATAGGTTCAATAGGCTAGAAGGACTTAAGAAATAACAGAATAAAATTTAAAATGTGCTGCAGTCTCAGAATATGAGCATGGGATTTCTGCTAACTGGACAGCCGGAGAACCGCTACAGGGATGTCTAAATGCTAGCACTGACATCATCAGCTGTGCTACAGTTTTCACTCGCCATATTTCAAGTGACTACAGAAACCTGAGCAGGCAGATTATATAAAACAGCTTTATGACTGTTTATCAAAAAAAGGACAATGTATGCTCAAAACCAGAAAGTATTAAAAAGTACCTCTTTCTTCATTCAGCTGCAATAAAATATGGCTCCTCACCCCCATTTTAAAGCGCTTCTTACAGATCCTGCTACTGAAGGCTTACTTTTTTGTTTTATAATGACCATTTTCTGGCATCTCCATTTTCTCAGCCAAGCATTCTTTCCCTTTTTGAAAACAAAATAGCTATAAACTTCATTTTTCTACAAAGACTTTCCTAAATGGACAGTTTTCACTGTTTTCCTTCCTTCATTCCTTCCTTCCTTCCTTCCTTCTTCTTTTCTTTTCTTTTTTTGCCTTTTTTCCCCCTCATCTTCTTTGTGCTTCCATCAGCATTAATCATCATCACCACCACCACCACCACCATCATAAGATGTCTCACACAGAGCAAGCAATACACCCTGTGACTACTTCTGAGCAGTGAACACATTAGCAAGGCACTCCTTTTTTGCATTCATCACAGGAGCATTTGTAACCAGATGTTTCATAATACACTCCGCACTGATGATGCTAGTAAAACAAGTTCTTTTTCCCTTATGGTTAATTTAGAATACTCCCTTAACAATACTGAGGAAGATGTTAACTACGTTCACATCTAAGAATCAAACATTTTAAAATGTCTTTTTTCAAAAGACAGAGTTCCATTCTATCAGATAGTTGTATGTTGGTAGACAAACATGAGCACATTTTTAAAGGTACAATTTCTTTTTTTAAAAAATTGAGATATAATTGACACATAACAAGACATGTTTTTTGAAAGTTTAAATGTATATTCTTGTGAGAAAACTCCAAAAACTCACTGTTTATCTACCTATGTATAATTCAAATACATTAGCAAAGGCAGAATCTTTTTTTTTTTTTTTAAGGCAGAATCTTAAATATAATGTTTTCTCACCTCAGGAGCAAACATGGTCTCATAGGTAGGATTATACTGAACCTCTTTGACTGCAGGGTCAAGGTGAACTCCGGTCTCCAAATCTTCCTAGAAGAAAACCAAATGAACGTTAAAGATCTGACAGATGAAAATTTTATTTTAGAAACTACATTAAGATCATACTAGCCAGCTTAACAGTAATTTTATGATTATTACATGAGTACCATATGATTAATATTTCTAATAATCAAGGACTAATAGAAGTAATGTATATAGGTATAGAAGTTAGAATGCATAACAAAATTTTTTTCCTTTCAAAATACTGACTTTGTCTCATCGGAACATATTAAAAACTTTTCTAAATAAGCTAATAAGCTACTCAAAGCCTTAAATTAAGAGAGTCCAACTCCTCTTTTTTTATGAACTCAAAACCTCCAGTTCCAAATTCAGGATAACTCCTTCTTGATTCACCAAACCTTATTAGCTATACCCAGATGGCACATGGTTCAGGACTGAAGAAGTGGCAGGACCCTAACATTCTAAATCTAAATCTTACACTCTATGCCAATGTTTCAACCGTCTTAAATTCATCCCCTAGCTTTAACAAACACAAAAATCTCACGTCCACCGGAGAATCACTGGTGATCTCTATTTTGTGTAACCCCAACACTTACAAATACCATAATTCCCAAATTGGCATCTCTAGTCTGGACCTCTCCTCTGAACTCTAAAGATTTGTGTATCTGACCTTTAACTCAACATCTTTTCTCCCAGGATGCCTAATGGACATCTCAAACTTGATATATCCAAAAGTGAACTTCTGGTCACCCCTTCCCAATGACTTCTTCCAGCCTTACATCTGCTCACGCAAAAACTCCTGGAGTTATCCTTGATTCCTCTTTCTTTTACATTGTACCTCCAATTCATCAGCAGATCCTCTATCTTCTACACACATCTAGAGTTCAACAACTTCTCAAGTCCTCTTTCATGGACATCTCACAACCCAATTTATCAACTCGCACCTGGATTATTGCAATAGTCTCTGAAATGGGCTCCCTGCTTCTACCCTTGTCCACTCACAGCCTCACTCCATGCAGGAGCTGTGAGATTTTTAAAAAATATTAGATTATGTTACTCCTGCTCTAAACCCTCAGGTAGCTTCTCCACTCAGAGTAAAAGCCTAATAAAGGTGTAAAGGCTCATTACCAGTTGTTCTCAGAAACTAAGTATGGTTCCCCTAGGTAGTGTTACAAGGCATTTTTGTCTTCCTGTATTGTTCTGCCTGATTATTTACATATTAAAAACGTGCTGTTCATACGTGTTTAATTTACACATTAAACAGGTAATAAATACCGTTCCTTTACTTATGGTACTCAAGTTATATTTAAAAATTTTTAAGAAAGTTACATATCATCTGTGAATTATACTTCAGTAAAGTGGAATTACAAAATTACTATTACAAAATGAGGATGTTTGAATCTAACTGGTTGAGAATTATCCTCCCCCTGAGATCCCAGAATGATCTGTACCCCCACTCGCCTCCATAAACTTCTGTATTCATCTAGTCCTGTGCCGATGCTCATTAATTCCAGCCTCACTGGCTCCTTTGCTATTCCTAGAATTCACCAGAGGACAATCCTGCCTCAGGGTCTCTGCATGTACTGTTCCCTTTTCTTGGAATGTTCTTTCCCTGGATATTCACATGATTGGTCTCTTTTTCAGGTCCCTGCTCAGTTTTTCCACTTTCCTCTTACTTTGCTTTATTTTTCTCCATTACATTTTTCATCATCTGACATGTTTATTTATTGTCTGGATTTTGAATGCACAAATGTATCTTCGAACCCTAGAATTATCCCTATCACATCACCATCTTTATTCTGTTGGTCTTTTGCTGATGTGACATACATCTGTCAACACAATGCATAACACAACTCAAAGTAATAATCAAAAAACATTTTTAATGTTTATTTATTTTGAGAGAGAGAGAGAGAGAGAGAGCATGTATGTGCATGTGCACACAAGGGAAGGGCAGACAGAGAGAGGGAAAGAGAATCCTAAGCAGGCTCCGCACAGTCACTGCACGGGCCGCCACAGTGCTCAATCCTCAACATGAGATCATGATTGAATGGAAATCAAGAGTTGGATGCTTAATTGACTGAGCTACCCAGATGCCCCTGAAAATTTTTTTTTAAAGGTGAGATATCAAAAGGGTGCCTGGGTGGCTCAGACACTGGTTGAGTGTCCGACTTCGGCTCAGGTCATGATCTCACAGTTTGTGAGTTCGAGCCCTGCATCAGGCTCTGTGCTGACAGCTCAGAGCCTGGAGCCTGCTTCAGATTCTATGTCTCCCTCTCTCTCTGCTCCTCCCCTGCTCACACGCTGTCGCTCTCTCTCAAAAATAAATAAAGATTAAAAAAAAATTTTTTTAAGGGTGAGTGACGCTGCAGAAGAAGCAATGCTACTGACAAATGAAGATCTGGGAGACTTAGAATGACTAATGACAAAGACTAGGAAACTGACCAAAGAAAATAATACTGTAGGCACACAATTATTGTTCCAAAATTTTACCACTTCTAAAGCAACCCTCACCCAAAGCAGCCAACTTAGTTTTTCTACTTCTCAGAGATAGAGTTCTTCAAATATGACTCCCTTAAACTTCCATCCTCTCTAGTTTCAAAACTGTATCTTTACCTTCTCTTGTCTTTCTCATGACTTCAATCTCCACCTTAGATTTTTATCTGCAACCTTGACCACACGCTTGGCCTCTGGATCTATATGCAACTGCTTACCGAACTGCATTATACGGATGTTCCATAACATCAAACACTTTGTGTCCAAAACACATCTCAATCCGCCATGCCTCTACCTTCACTCACTAACAAATAAGGCACAGAATCTTGATTCCATTTCTGAAATATTTCTCCGACAACTCCACTTCTACAGTCCCTCTCCACATCCCTGTCTCCACTATTCTAGGACAGACTCCATCATATCTTGTCTATTCTAATACCTCCTTATCTGGTTTAATACACTCCCACTTTTGCCATATTAGACAAATTACTGATTTTTAAAAATATCAAGTACTTGCATCTATTCTGTGCTGTTGGCAATGTCACACTCTTTGTTCCTTATTGTATATCCCTTTATTATCTGATAATATGTCATCTTACTTTCTCTTATACCTTTCCTCCTCTTGGCTCAGGAAAACTGCTTTTCCATGGTCCTAAGGAATGTTGTACATAATCCCTTATAGCAATTGTGATACTATATTATTTGTTGCACATGACTTTTACGAAGATTTTATATCCTCCCTGCCTAGAATGCAGAGAATTTAGTGTATGTTCAATAAATTTGTTAAACTGAAGAAAGAAAAGTCAAATCCAGAGAGAAATTAAAGAGGGTGAAGGCTGAATAATGATCACCAAATCTGGCAATTACATCACAAAAAAGCCTTTGCCAGAATGATTCTGGTAGTGGAGTAGATAGAAAAGCAGTCGTGAGAGACAGAGATATAATTAAGGATTTAGAAAAAGAGGACAGTAATAGTTTCTACTCTCTCAAGACATTTGGCAATAAAGCAGAGATGGGGTGCCAGATTGAAGGATTTTCAAGGTAAAATTAAGTCTGTTAGCCCCCTCCTTAAAAAAGAGACTAAGCTGAGATTTAGTCAATTATAAGCTACAGGATAGGAGAGAGTAGGGAGAAACGCATGAAAAGAATGAGGGGAGGGGCACCTGGGTGGCTCAGTCGGTTAAGCGTCAGACCCTTGATTTCGGCTCAGGTCATGATTTCGTGGTTTTGAGCCCCACATTTGCCTCTGCACTGACAGTGTGGAGCCTGCATGGGATTCTCTCTCTCTCTCTCTCTCTCTCTCTCTCTCTCTCCCTCTCTCTCCCTCTGCCCCTCCCCCACTTGCATTCTCTCTCTCTCTCTCTCTCTCTCTCTCTCTAAATAAATAAACTCAAAAAGAAAAAAAAAGAATGAGGGAATAATCAATGGTGTGGTTATCCTGGAAGAAGTGGGAAGGACAAGAATCGAGGACACAATTGGAAGGTTAGCTTCTGAAAAGAGGAGAGCCTTCTCTGAGATGAAACAGAGGTGACAAAGGATGGGTAATGGGTGACAGATGTTCGGAGCCGGTGGGAGATGTTGGGACTCATAACCGATTTTATTTTCTTTGAGTAGTTGGGGGCACAGGCCTCTTCACAAACCAAGTATGGTAACTTCAAATTCATTTATTGATTCAACAAATATTGATTGGGTGCCTCCTATGTGCCAAGCATTGTTCTAGGCCTGCAGAAGCAGATAAAGCTCTCTGACCTTGTGGAGCTTAGAAAGTGGGGGAGACAGATAATAAGCAATATACTAAGTGAATTACAGAGTTTGCTGGAAGAGGGTAAGTGCTATGAAAAAAAAGGGCTTAACAACATTAGTGCTGACTCACATTATCTCATGTAATTCCTACAACACTTCTGTGAAGTATTAGCAACATTAAGTCGCTTACTCCAAGATACTAATAGAATAAATGGGAAGGGGGAAATTTTCAAGTAACCACAATGAACGATATTAAAGAGACACATTAGCAACAAACGAAAAAAACCACTGGCGGGCTATCAGTCAGGGTGCTTAGCCACAAGCAGCTAAACTCTCACAGACTGTTTAAACAATATTGAACCCTTTCTCTTAGAACTGCCAAGAAGGGTGGAGAATCAGTTTGGGGAAATAGGCATAAGTGAGGGTGAGTATACAGATGGAATCACAATTGAAAATCAATCCTACCACAGAGCCAGTCCACTGAGGACAACAGTTTGCCATTACTGAACATCATCACTAAATGACTGTGGCTGCCACTGGACACTGCTGTTGAGACTCGTGGTCTGAGAAACGAGATGTTGGCCACCACTGCCACTGAAGATACTCTCTTTCCTTGCTTCTTTGCGGAAGAGCTTTAGATTAGAATTTAAGTGAGTGCGTTTGTCTGCTGAGCCCAAGTTACTGTCCTGAGCCTTAAATAAAATGGAATTAGGAGAATGAGAATCTGGGCTTTCAGGCTCTGAAGGTCGGGGCAGCAAGGGCTGTTCTTCACATGAAGACTCTCAAGGAAGGGGATTCAAATGTCGGACCATCTAAAGAATGATACGTATACAGCTGACCTTTGAACAATACAGAATTAAACTTATATACAGATTCTTTTCAATAGAGTAGTCCTGTGTGTTTTTTCTTCCTTCTGGTTTGTTAATGTTTCTTTGAGAGCGAGTGCACGCATGCACGTGCACACGCAAGTGGGGGAGGGGCAGAGAGGGAGACACAGAATCCGAAGCAGGCCCTAGGCTATGAGCTGTCAGCATAGAGCCCAATGCGGGGCCTGAACCCTGGAACCCTAAGATCATGACCCGAGCCGCAGTTGGACACCCAACTGACTGGGCCACCCAGGTGCCCCCTTCCTTATGATTTTCTTAATAACATTTTTTCTCTAGCTTCTTTTATTGTAAGAATATAGTATAGGGGCGCCTGGGTGGCTCAGTCGGTTAAGCGTCCAACTTCGGCTCAGGTCACGATCTCACGGTATGTGAGTTCGAGCCCCGCGTCAGGCTCTGTGCTGACCGCTCAGAGCCTGGAGCCTGTTTCGGGTTCTGTGTCTCCCTCTCTCTCTGACCCTCCCCCGTTCATGCTTTGTCTCTCTCTGTCTCAAAAATAAATAAATGTTAAAAAAAAAAAAAAAGAATATAGTATATAATACATATGCCATACAAAGTATGTGTTAATTGACTATTTACGTTATCAGTAAGGCTTCGTCACCAGTAGACCACTAGTAAAGTTTCTGGGTAGTCAAAAGTGATAGGTAGAATTTCAACTGGATGGTGTGGGGGAGGGGTTGTGTCCCTAACCGCTTCCTTATTCAAGGGTCAAGTGTATATTACCCTAAAATGCACACTAGAATCTTCACTGATTAGAGATAGTATCTGCCTAGTGTTGAATAGTAAAACTCAGTACCATAAAATTAAAAAGTCATACACAAATGGCTTCAACTGCATAAAAACTGAATTAAATGTGTCTCTCTCAATATTTAATTCTAGTATAAACTGCTTAAAATAACAAAGCTTAGCCATATTCATGCCTCCCCAATGTATTTTATAGAATACAGCTGCTAGAACCACTTTTTTTTTTTAAGTTTATTTATTTTTGAGAGAAAGAGACACACAGCACAAGTGGGGAGGGGGGTAGAGAGAGAGAGGGAGACACAAAATCCAAAGCAGGTTCTAGGCTCTGAGCTGTCAGCACAGCCTGACGCAGGGCTCGAACCCACGAACCGTAAGATCATGACCTGAGGTAAAGTTGGAGGTTTAACTGACTGAGCCACTCAGGAGCCCCTGGAACCACTTTATAATATAGTTTAACACATTTTTCTAAATAAGGGTATTTTAACTTTGAATTATTTTGAATGGAGTACCATGAGATGGCAAATTTTAAATTCAAAGTATAACTTAAAAAGAATTACTCTTTATACGTACAACAGTGGCAACTAATAAAAAATATAAATAGGTCTCAGTCTGGTTCCTGCTAAAATTATAGAACAAATTGGACAACCCTCCAGAAAGTGAAGAGTTAGTAATTATAACATTTGATTAGAAAAACTTGGACAATACCACAACCTTGTTTTAATACCCATGAGGAGTTCAATAATAATTAAGCATGCAATTAAGATTACCACAGAATTACAAAGGATTTCTATTCCATTTTAATTATCCATAAAAATTAAAGTACAGTGAGTGAAGGGCACCCTATGGGTCAAATAAGTTGAACAAGTTATCTTCTCTGATTCAAAGAAATTTGAGAATAAAATGAAATCGTATTTACTTCTGAGTCCTTTTCACATTTTTTACTGTTGCACAAATAAGAATATAGATGTGAAAGCACTTTGTAAACTATAAAGCAGAACATAAGTATTAATCATTACTATGAACTATTTATCAATTTATAGTATAGGTTTTTTTCCCGAAAAAGTAGGAATGAGTAAACTTTCTAAGATGGAAGTTTAAGTGGATGTCATAAAAGAATAGAAATTCACATAAAGATATCCTTTGGGTTTGGCTCTTAACAAATGCAGAGGAAAAAGGTGATCTATTTGAAGCTTACGAGTATGAGTAAGATCACCCAAAAAGAAATTTTAAAATATGCTCAAAATTAGAGGCAGAATTTTCATTTTACTCGAGTTGGCTATGCCAAAGCAGGGAATGCATTGGGGAAAGGTAACATAGTCATGGACTGAAATGAGAGAATGCCAGGTCTGCTTTTTTATTTTTTTAATTTTAAAGTCAATTAACAAGCAACTCTTGCAACCCAATAGGGCTCGTTACATGATTTCCAAAGTGCAAAAATCTGATAGTGCTGCATCGAAATACATTTTTAACCAGAAAATAATTGTTGTCACACACTGGAGAACACAAATATGTTTAACTGGAGTTCTAGAATAAGAGAAGAGCAGGACTAAAATAGTATGTGGAAATAAGAACTGAGAACTCTGCAGAAACACTGAAAGATCCACATTCCAAACCAATGAATTCCCAATTAAAGAAACTCTACAAATTCTGAGCAGGGCAAACAAAAAGATATCCACACCTGGGTATCCCATAAGGAATCTAAAGACTGAAAGTACACCCCAAATAAAAGGGGGCAGAAGGTAAGGGTCTTAAAAGCAGTCCGAGGAAAAGAGAACAGCTACAATGACAGCTGACTTGTTATCAGTAACAGTGAAAATCAGAAAATAGAGTATTTTAAATATGTTGAGAGAAAAGAACTGTCAGCTAAGTAAATGAAACTTGGTGAAAAGATCCTTCAAGAAAGATGGTTAAATAAAAACATTTTAAAGACAAACGAAAACTGCAAGCTGTTGCCACCAGCTACCCCTCACTAAAGGACATCAAGTATGCACAATAGGCAGAAGGCAATCTCTTTGCATATGAGATACAGGAATCGGCATAACTCACTGCCATCTTCTGAAATTTAAATATATATCAAAAAATACAGGACAATAATAGCTAAAGTAGGGGTAGTGGAATGTTAATAAAACTGCAGTGTTCTAAGGTTCTTGCACTGTTCAGTAAAAAGTAAAGATATTGATTAATTCAGATGTTTTAATTTCTAGGGGTAATCAAAGAGCAGAAATGAGGGCATAATTTACAAATGGGTACAGAGAAAAAAACCAGAATGATAAAAAAAATCAATCCAGAAGAACGGATGCCTAGCATATTAATTTTCTATCTTCTTTTCCATTACCTGTATTCAAGACTACACTTAAAAAAATATATTGCTGGGGCATCTGGGTGGCTCAGTTAGTTAAGTGTCTGACTCTTGGTTTCAGCTCAGGTCATGATCTCACAGTTTCATGGGTTTGAGCCCCCGTGTGGTGCTTGTGCTGTCATTGGGGAGCCTGCTTGAGATTCTCGGTCTCCCTCTCTCTCTGCCCTACCCCCCCCACAGGCGCTGTCTGTGTCTCTCAAAATAAATAAATAAACTTAAAAAAAAATTATTGCTATGGCCGCACCTCACAACTTCTGGTGAGTATTATTTTCCTTATTATTCAGTTCAAAATATTTACTACTATTATTATTTTTGATTTAGGTCCATGGGCATATTTTGGTCCATGTATATGTGTGTGTATGTGTGTGTGTGTATCTTTATATAAAAGATACACATATACATATACATATACACACACACATGTACGTATGTATCTTTTTCAGGCAGAATCCACACCCAGCGTGAAGCCCAACAGGGGGCTTGAACTCACAACCCTGAGATCAAGACTTGAGCTGAGATCGAGTCAGATGCTTAATCTATTGAGCCACCCAGATGCCCCTTTGCTCAATATATGCTTTTTCTATCTTACTTTTGATCCTTCTGGAAATCTTAGCAAGCATGGCAAAAAAAAAAAAAAAAAAAAGAGAGAGAGAGAGATTCAAAGAAGGAAAAAAATACTGTCGTATTTGCATCTGATAGGACCATAGGACTATGTAAGTAGTGAGATCAGTAAAAAAAAATTAAATAAATAAAAAATAATGCTATTTATGAATATATTGCATAAAAATATGACACACCTAGAAATACCTTCAGCAAAACTATGCGAGATACTTATGGAGAAAATTATAAACTTTGAAAGAAATTAAAAATCTAAAGAAAACCTAAACAAATAGAATATTGTCTCCAAATTGATCTGTGGTTCAATGTAATCAAACAAAACCCTACCTGGGTGTTAGTAAAACTCTACAAATCAATTCTAAACTGTATTTAGAATTACAGGGGCCAAGAATAGCCATGACATTCTTGAATAACTACAACAAAAAGGGGTTAGAGGAATAGCCTCACCAGAGATCAAGCCATATTATTAAAAATGTTCACACCATACACAATAATCTCCTACAAGTCAAAAGACAACCCAAGTCACTTCAAAAAGAAAAAAAAAGTCTAATTACCAATAACATATATGAAAAGATGTTCAATCTCATTAGTGTTCAGGGAAATGGATTAAAAACACTGAGTACATTTATAATCTTGTCAAAATGCTTGCGATTCGTCACAGTAGTTAGTCAAATACAGATGATCATATCTGCATGCTTCACATCTCCTCCCTTGGTCATTTCTCTATCATTACATTTACTATGTGTAAGGTTTTGTTTGTTTTGCATGTAAGTGTTGGTTCACAAACAAATGATAATTAATGTCCCTTATTCTCTCATCATAGAACCTTCATCAACTGGAGGGGTCTAGCCCCAGTTGTGTGCTCTGCTTCTAATGGACCTCTGGTGCCTTATGCGACCTCTCTTCCCGGATTATTTTACTTCACACTTGAGGTGATTGAACTAAGTGAGTTCTAGAGACATTCCATCACCCCCACCCAATAAGTGTACATTGATTCTCGATGTACATGCTTTCTCAAGACTTTCTTTTTCACTTACTCTTTCATTCATTCTCTCACCAAATATATTTCCCTTAATCTTGTATACTAGGCACAGGAGACATGAAAATAGACACAACCATGTCTGGTCCCTAGGGTCTGACAATAGTCCAGGGTAAAGAAAAAGTGAACAAGTCACAGCAATGCAACAAGTGCTACGACTGAGGTACAAAGGGGGCTGCCTGGACAGAGGAGGGAACATGTGCACTGAGACTGAAGGACAGAATTTGGAGGTGGAGGGAGCACAAGGCATGAGGAAAGAGATTTCCAAGCAGAGAGACTTGTATGGCCAAAAAAATCTAGAGAGGAAAAAAAAAAAAAAAAGGCTTTTGGGGCTTTATAGAGAGTTCAGCATGGGAAAATGGCAGGCCTCATGTTACACAGGAACTTGGAAATTATCCAGTAGCAACATGGTATCTTTGGGCAGAGAAGTGATACAACACTGGAATTTAGAAAGATGACTCTGGGCACACTGTGAAGGAAAGAATGGGCTATGGAACTAGGAAACAAGAAGGAAAAAGTAGAAAGACCAGTTAGAGGGTTATTATAATTGTCTTGCATTAGATAGAAATGATAAGAATCTGAAATAAAATATTTGACAACTGTCATTGTGTCACAATGATAGGACCCACCACCCAAGAGTAGCGGTTGAAAGAGAAAGGAACATCAAGAATGACTCCTGGGAGAAGTAAAGAAGATATAAAGTAAGGCTGTATCAGTGAAAGTGGAGAGGAAGAAATTAATTTGAGGAACGTTACAACTGTCTGAATGACAAGCTTCAGGGGCTGAGGAAGAAGGAAAAGGAAGACGCTTCTGTTTTTGGCTTGGACTAATACGGGGGTTGGGAGATCATTAACCAAAATGGGAAAAACAGGTGAGGTGGATCTTGAGGGGGAAGAAAAATTGTTAATTTTCAGCACATTGGATTGGAGGTGCCTGAGTACCATCCTGAGTGAGAAGTGTAACAGTTCTGGAGCTAGCAAAGAGGTCAGAATTGGAAATAATAAGGACGGTGTGTCTGACACTATTATAAGTGCTTAATGTGCTTTGTGACAAGCCTATCTTCGAGACAGGTATTAGTGTCATCCCGACTTTACAGATAAGAAAAAACCCTAGGCACAGAGCACTTAAAGTAACTTATCCAAGTTACTTATCCAAGTTACCCAAGGTCACCATTTGGGTAAGTGCTGTAGGCAGGATTTGAATCCTGATAGTCTTGATTCCAGAGCCTTTGTGAACCACTTCACACTGTTCACCTGGGAGTCATCAGAAGCACAGACTCAAGTTGAAGGCATGAGAGAGTATGAGGCGTGCAAGGGGGACTAAGGGCCGGGTCCCAGGAAACCCCAATGTACAAGGGAGGACAGAAGAACAGGGGATCAGAAGACTGAGGATGGCCTTATGGAAGCCAGAGGGAAAGCAACTTCCGGGAAACAAGAATAATGTCACTTGATGCAGATATTCAAGTCAGACAGCAGAACTTGACACGTTCTCACCTTTCTCAGGGAGAGTAGGTAGTTTCCCAAGAGGCCAGGGCTAGGTTGCACTGGCTTGAGGAGAAAATGAGATGAAGTGAGAGCTCGAAAAAGTTAAGCTGTGAAAAGAATGAGGACTCAGGAGGTTGCTGGAGTGATACAAGTTTGGGGAGTTTGTTTGGTTATAAAGATAGGATTCTAAGCATTCTTTCATACCACTTGATTAATAAAAAGTAAAATTCGTGAAAGTTTGCAAAAGACTTAAAATTATAACACTAGACTTGGGAACATCTTTTTCTTGGTTTGATTTTTTTTTTTTTATTGAAGTATAATTAGCATACAATGTTATATTATTTTCTGGTATACAACAAATTGTTTTGACAATTGTATAGGAAACATCTTACATGCAAAGCAGTTTTTGTACACTGCCTCCCACCAGCACGTCTTGAGCTTCTGGTCACCCCCATCAGGCTCTACTGGGCCTATATTACCAATTGGCGGGTGTTTTTCTCTGGTTCTAGACATGCCAACCTTTCCTCAGATCTTCAAACACACTAAGCTCCTTGTCATCTCAAAACTTGTTTTCTTTGCTTTAACTTTCTTGCAAAGTTTCCTTTGTCTGGAAACTCTTGCCTTATCTTGCACATGGCTGGCTTCTTCTTCTTCAAAGCTGCTTTTACAGAGAAGACTTCCCTGACCAATCTATGGAAGTCATACTCCTACTTAATTCTCTATCACGGAACTTTTTTTTTTTTTCATTCATAATACTCAATCGAATCTGCAACCGCTTTACTTGCTCACATTTCATTGGCTGTCTCTTCCACTAGCATGTATGCATCATGATGGCAAAGATGTCTGGCTCCTTGGCCTCTGTGTCTTCAGCCCCTAGAGTAGTTCCTGGCAAATAACACGTCTTCCGTAAATATTAGTTGAATGAGCTATACAATCCGTTTTCTCCCTCTATCACCCTCCTCAACTGGGATCAGCACGCTGTTTCTTAAACCGAAGGCCTTTTCTCGCTTTACTGGCATATATAATCACAAGGGCTAAACTAACATTATTGCACTTTTATTAGATACCAGAGTCTGCGCTATAAGCTACATTTGTATCATTTCACTTACATAAAACTCTCATACAGATACATACTTTAAAAATAATCTCTATTGCACAGGTAATGAAACACAGGAGGTTGTATAACTTGCCGAAGTTCGCAGAAGTGGTGGAGCCGTAACCAGAATCTAGTTCTAACTTCAAAACAAACCAAGGCGGGGACACTGCTCTCTTCAAGTCAGAGTACATAGTCTGGTTTGGGAAGTGTCTGTTTTACACCTGCTCTACACAGGCCACATCCTAATCATAATAAAGTTTCACCACCTCCCCTTCGCCCTTCCCACTGGCTCGATGGAGGGAGAAGACAGCGGGGAGCAGTGGAGCACTGTCCTGAACTTTCAAGTCCCGGCTTCTCCCAAGGAAGATGCATGTAAGGAGAAGAGACCCGAGCGTTAGCAACTTGTATCTCAGCACTGAGGCAGCGGTAACCCGGGGCCTAACAAGCGACTGCCGGATTTTGGAGCAGAAGCAAAGTCCCGCACTGCATCAGTAGCCACAGCGCTTACCTTAACTGCCACCTCCGGAGCCGAGTCCACCGCCACTGCCAGAGACGGCTTGGCCGAAGCTGATTTAGTCAAGTGCATGAGGGAGTCGGAAGCTGGCAGCGAACACCGTCCACCCTCACTGTCCGAGTCCGATTCGGACCCTGAACCCGAACCATAGGACGCAGCCAAAGATGCAATCGCAGCCGACATGACTGCAACCGATCCTCTGCGGAGACCAGGCCCCGGCGGAAGAAGCGGCTTCCAGGTCCTGACAGATTAGCATGACACACATTACTTACTTCCTTTGCTAAGAGCTCATTTACGACGTCTTTAAGCTATAATAAATTAGTATTTGAATAAGTATAAGAGAACGCAGAATACGAAAATGTTTATCTAGGGAAGTAGAGAGAATTGTGATACCTTATAACTTTCAGGACCTATTCGGCTGGATTGAAGACTACGAGTTCCGAAATACCCTGAGGTCACGAGGTCCAACACTCCCGGCGTTCAGCGCGGCGGGAAGTGGAAGAGGCATAATGGGAAGTGTAGTTTAGTGCGAGGGGCGGGGCGAACTGGGCAGGCCTCTCTTTGACCACGCCCCCGAATGGATGGTTCATTCAATTGGCTATCATCTTCCCTCACTCCCAGGCCAAGCACTGTTCTCTCAGTCCCCTTCCCCCAAATTGGAGATTGGGCAATACCATACAGCCTCAGGAAATGGGGGGGAGAGCCGTATTCATTCCCTCTGTTGGGTGAGTGGGCGGAGGCTGAGTTTTCCACCACGGCTGCACCTGGGCTCTGGGAGCTGAAGAGGAAAGTGAGAATCTTAAATTGGAAGACCTTGAGTGGTGGAGAACAGCTCCTGATGGGAAGGATGGGAGATTAGGTGGCGAGGTCCAGCGATTCCCCCTGCTTCAGGAGCGGATCTCCGCGCCCAGTTGTGGAGCGTCGCGCGCGGGGAGGGGGCGGGTGGGGGGCGGCGGCGGCTCGCGGTGTTGTTCGCTCGCGCGTCGAGCACACGGTGGGTCCGGCGACCGGCGGGCGCCGCAGGCGGCGTTCCCAATAGCCCGGTGCCTGGGCCGCTGCCCGGAGCGGATTCCACTCCGGAGCCTGTCGCTCCTGGAGGCTCTAGGTGGAGTCCCGGGAGCCGAAGGGGACCGGCGGCCGCCGCCGAAGCATGAAGAAGGGGTAAGGCAGGAGCCCCCCATGATTTCACGGTGAGCGCGAGTCTCTCAGGAATTGTTTTTTGGTGGGGACAGGGTGCTGGGAGAGGAACTCTTTCTCACTGGCCAGAACGGATGGAGGTGTGTGTGGCGCTCTTGCCCGGCAAAGGTGACGGGGATGGGCGCGCCTCCCCCGCGCCGGCCCCCACCCCCATTCGCGGGTTTCCAGAGCTCTGGCCGCCCACCCGCCTGCCGGGCTGGGTGCCGAGGCAGACGGCTGGCCGGCGCGCCTGGGTCTCGGTTGCAGGGACCGCCCGATGCTGCTCTAGGCGGGGAGACTGCGGGTCTCACCTGGGGTGCCACCGCCTGAGCGTCCCTGCCCCGTCGGCCACCCCCATGCCGCCTCGCTCTGGGGGCGGCTGCAGCGCCGGCTGGCAGCGAAGCCTCCGCTCGCGCTACGTGCGGGAGGCTCGGTAAAGCCGGCTTGTGTGCGTGTTTGCGCCGCGCGTCTTTATATTACAGCCATAAAGGTAAAGCGAGTGCGGAGATCCCTTTCTTCCCCCGAAGGGAGGTGGGGGGGGGGGGGCGAAGCGGGGCGGTCGCCTCTGATGCCTGGTAATGGGGGAGTGCCTCGGGCAGAGTTAGGGAGCCGCTTACTCAGCTCCGTTGTCGGCAGGACTCGCCCATTGTGCCACCCAGATAATTATTCAACTATGCAGCATCCATTGCACCTTTCCCATTTTTCTTTTCCCCTTGCTACAGCATGCCCCCTAGCTTCGGTACTCTGACGCCTTCTCTTGCTTGCACTTGGCGGATGAGGAACTGGAATAATGATGAAAAGAAAGCACATCTGACCTGAACATTCACAACCTGTCCTAGAGCCGATTAATTAACTAATCCCCAGCTAGACTAGGTACTTTAATACGACTCAATCTAATCCTATTCTTTTCTGTATAACGTGTGCTTTGGATTATGATTTAATTTTTTCTTTGGTGTTAGATTCACCTATTAGTTAAGTCTTATTTTTTTGTCCGGTAATTTATTGGTTATTCAACCCGTCTAATATTCCTAAATTTAACATATGTGATAGGTAACTTTCATCTTTCTAATTGTTGATAGCACTGTATCATAATTACAAATGCAGTCTGTCTTTGAACTCTCAGGAACAGTTTTTTCCGTATCTAAGTTTCTGTTAGGAAAGTATTTTTATTTATGGCGGATATTTGAATAAAGTACTCATTCAAGTTTTGAATGAGAAAAGTTTTGTATTTCTTTATTTTTCAGTAATGGAATATTTTACTGGTAATCATAGCCTTCAGTTGAATGAAAGGAAGCATCTAATATTTTAGGTGGGGTTTTAACTGCCATAATGAGCATTCGCTAATTTCTCTAAATTTTTTTTTCAGTCTTTGCCATATTATGTATTAATTGTTAAGAATTTTTCTCATTTTTTTTCGAACTTCTTTCTACAAGGATGGGCAGGCTCCAATTTTGCATGATCTACCTGAAAGATGAAATATTTTTTGAAAACAGAAGAAACAACTGTTGGTTACTTGATTATTATGTTAAAAACTGTTTGCCTTTCATTACTTAAAAATAAATGATTCACTACCAAAAATAAGTGTTCCTTTTTTTTTTTTTTGTAATCCTCCCCTTCCAGCTTTTCTCCTTTAAGCTTGTTGCCATAACCCTCTTGATAAAACAATTGCATATAGGCATTGCAGAGGCAATTGATTTAAGGTACAGTAATTGTTTTATGTCCTTTGGAAGTGGCGCACATATAATATAACTTGATGGTGTAGGATCAGTTGCTTGGTTAGAAAATGACCTTGCAATCTACAAAATGGACACCTCTGTGCCTTGGTTTCCTTATATGCAAATGGTGGAAATATTTATGCCACTGAGTAGTATGCATAAATTCAGTAAAGATGTTTTCATAATGCTTTTAAAGAAAATTTAAATATTTTAGCTGATGGATGATGAAAATATTTCAGTGTAAAACACAAGGAAAAAAACGTCAGGATATTCCATGGCATGTCAGAATGGCTGATTTACATTGAATTTTGCTTTGGAGATGTATGGCTCTAAATTGAAAAATGTTTCTCATCCATCAAAAATTTTTAATAATTGTAAATTTAATAGACATTATAGTTAGTACCTATATATAGTTATAAATGTAAGTATCATTTATATTGATAAAAGTTATACGACTTGGTAATAAACAAATACAATCTTGAATTAAGTTTGTAAAAAAAATTTTACAAAAAACGTTAAGGCCCTTTTTATTGAAAAATTTGCAGATAACATGATCCATAGTACATAGTTGTGATCATTTGTAAGGTATGATATAGAGTTTTATTATTCAGGCTTGTAAATAAACACATACTCAGACATAATGTGGTAATAATCTATAATATTACATTTAATTATACATTTTGCTTTATTTTCAGAATAGGTTAAGCTATCCATTTCCAAGTGTTTGGTTTTCATTATGAAAGAAATGGTATTAGGTTTTGATTTCCTTATTGGAGTATTATTAACTCAGTTTATTTTTATAGTGAAAGCTACTATGAGAATATTATGTTATTAAGACTTCTACCAAAGTTGTATTTTACCAGAGCTTTGTGGGGAAACTTCATATAGATGATAAGTTTGTTGAAATGTCTTTAAAATTACTATTGCATAGTTTGTTTTTTTTGAGAATGAATTTGATTACATTTTTAATGTTTTCTCAAATGACCAACTTAAAATTCAGCTGTCATTGTCTCTTGGGTAAATACAGTTAATTAAAGGTTCTTCTAAGTTCCTTGAAGACAGGAACTAAGCTAATGTTTATTGTCACAAATCCAAAATTGCTAGCATAGGGTTTAGCAAATAGTAGAGACTTGTTTTTGTCGTTGCTGGACAAATAAAATGAATGAGTGAAGGGTATCCATTGATATAATATACTGAGTAGAAATTTTTAAAAATAGATTTATCAAACAAATTTTAACTCATGAAACATAGTTTTATCTCAGGAGAAAAGACAAAATGTTTTGAAAGTGCTTTGAACTTTATCTGTTCAAATAGAATTCCTTTACCCACACATTTTTGGAAAGAGCACTAAATACTGCATAATATATATGAGGTCAACCTTTCATTTATAAAATGATTAATTTTCTTACCTCTTATAGGTCACTACATGAAAAAGTAAAGGTTTTTTGTTGTTGTTTTCCTAAATTAGATGAGTATAGAAATGTGTTTGATTCTTTTTTACTTCAGTTTTTTAGTGAAATATTATTTAAAAAGATGTAAGTAAATTACAGCCTGTGCTAAATGTGCCTGAATACTGAGTTTTAAAAATAAATGACTTCTGAGGTGGAGTTTTTTTATAATGTAAAGAGTCTTGTATTTTTAACTTATCATATTTAGTTTATAATTTTCAGTCTTTGTGTATTGCTGGTTCCTAATTTAGCAGGAGATCTATATTTTAAAACTTGGAAAAATGGTTTAGAACTTGGAACTTTCTCAAAAACAGTATGCTTAGTGGTTAGATTCACAGACAGCCTACCAAATTCAACCCATAATATACTTAGATTATAAGATTAGGCTAATAATACCAGAGAATTAAAGAATATTAATAATAATTAGGATAAATACTATATCGAAAATACCTACATTATGTACAATAATTTTTCTTTGGGAATTTTCCTTGAAATGCTAGGAATACATTTCTCTTGTGTTAGACATGACAACATTATTAGGAACTTGTCCTCTAACATCCACTGGATGTGAAGAAGAGGATCTTCCTCAGTTCAGTGAGCCTTAACATTATATGGGGCAAGAGGTGAGAGAATGAGAGAAATTAGAAGGAGCTAGGGTCTTCTATGTGACGTTTGACAAGTCATTTTACCTTTCAGGGTCTTTGGTTTTCTCTGTTATAAAAGGAGAAGGTTGACATAGACCTCTCTGAGATGCCTTTCAGTTACAAATAAAATTCAAAGGCACTTCAATGCTCAGTGTAACCACTTTTTTCTGAGAGTTCATTTTTCCTTTCTAATGTTCCTGCTTTATATACCTTCTCTCATGGAATTTCTTCTTTCTAGATCTACCTCTGAAAAGATTATAGTCTTTTTTTTTTATCATCTAAAAATTTTTTTTTCATTTATTTATTTTTGAGAGACAGAGAGAGCACAAGTGGGGAGGGGCAGGGAGAGAAGGAGACAGAAATCCAAAGCAGGCTCCAGGCTCTGAGCTGTCAGCAGAGAGCCCCACGTGGGGCTCGAACTCACAAACTGAGATCATGACCTGAGCCAAAGTCAGACGCTTAACCTACTGAGCCACCTAAGCGCCCCTGAAAAGATTATAGTCTTAATCTTCTTCTGTCATGCCTATTCTTGGAAGCAAGACTTTTTAGGTTTTTAAAGGAGTTTTTTGTAATGTTTGTTATTTTGTCTGCTTTTATTTTTATTCTTTATTTTTTTAACTCCTAGCACCACCAAGAAACAGAATTAAGGTGATTTGGTTTGTTCTTTTGTTTTTTACTGACAGTGTTTAAGAAAAGTCAAGGTAGATTTTATTTAAACTTGGGAGAATGATCATATCCAGTGAATCTCCAGAGAAATTTTTTTAATAAGGAAAATTATTGGAACTAAGGTTTTGGAGTGGGTTTATGAAGGTAAAATGATGGAATATGACCTGGGAGTAGGGTTGTCAAACAGATATGTTTGGGATATCTTGCATTTTTATTTGCTAAATCTTTCAGTCTTACTTTGGGTGCTCTAGAACTTTGGGCATGGCAGGAGCAGAGGTATGGTATGGTTGGAAGCAGAGTGAAAAATAGAGTTTATGAATTCCTTGAGAACAGAAGCAGTTTCGTTGTTTTGGTTGGTTGTTTTGCTTTGCTTCATTTTTGTGTTTCCAGAATTAATTCTTTAAGTTACATGGATATTTGAGTGGATACAGTTAATACAAAGATTAGCAGGTAAGTGATTCTCTTAGGTGGAAAGATCAGGATGCTGTGAGAAAATATATATATGTGTATATATATATGTGTATGTATATATAAAATATAATATATATATAAAAAATATATAAAAAAATATATATATAAAAAACATGTTTTCCCATGTGGAAAAAATTGATATTACATGCTTGCTATATATGCAAGTCACTGTATAGCTACTGTTATATTTATTATTTTACTTAATACCATAGTTCTATTAGAATTTAATGGAGGAAGAAGGTTAATGGAAATAAACAAGTGGTTTATTCTGCTCAGCAGAAACACAGGTTCTCTTCCCTTTCCTCAGTAAGTTACTCTGGAGCAGCCATTCTAGTAACTTGGGAACAGTAATTCTGCCTGCCTGCTACTCTTCCCCTCGTCTGTAATTGGTCAGTCTACTGGTAATACCACTTGTCCCATGCTAAACCAATTATTCACTCAGCACATAATATTGAAGACCAAGTAGGTGCTAAAAGTATACCATAGAGAGCAAAACAGGTCTCAGGTCTCTTAGAGGTAACAGTATGGTTAGACAGATAATGAACAAATACACATATCTGTAATTAGAAATTGTGGCGAGTGCTGTAAAGGAAAAGAACAGGGGACCTGATTTACCTTGGGAGTCAGGGAGGGTTCTTTAAGGAAAAATTAGTGGAAGTTAGCTATGAGAAAAAGGAAAAGATGCCAAGAATACATGTTAAAAAATTTGGAGGTAGGAAAGAGCTTGGTAGGATCAACTAAGAACTTAGAAAAGGCCAGAGTAGATAAAGCTCAACTATATAGTGAAAAACAGAGATTGTGGCTTAATGTACAGTTGTAAAGGTAAATAGGACTCAGACCATGTAAAGCCTGCTTAAATTAAGTCTTGTTTCAGTTAGAGCTCTGGATTTTAAGTGTATTGGGGAAAGCCATGAAGGGTTTTAATCAGGTTAACAACTGGACTGGATCTGTCTTTTAAAAAGATCACTCTGGGAGATCAGTCACAATCCTGCCCGTTTTTGTTGGTGCAGTTCTAGACACCTTCACTAAGCCAGGACAGTCAGAGCTTTTCCTGAGTTCTAAGTGCCCAGAGGTTTGAATAATTTGTTTTTTTCTCCAGTGGCTGAAACTATAAGACATAAAACCCAGGAACTGTTAATGGTGTTGTTTCTTGTCATAGAACTAAATGAACAGAATAGGAGAAGCAGATGCACAGAGTCCCCACTGTATTCACCTATCTTTGTCCATGGTCCTGAGATTGGGTTCCAAGAGACACCTGAGTGTAATAATAATAAAAATCTTTGTAATAAGTTGTCCATTTTTTCCCATAAACTAGTTGGAATTGTATTTCTGGTACTTGGCAGCCAACCACCCAAGACCCATCATAGATTAATATGTACAAGGTCACATGTCTAATAAAAATGTTAGAGGTAGAATTTGAACACAGATTTTAAAATCCCTTTTTTCCTACTACCCTGTGCTGGTAAAGTGCTACATATTAAACTAATGGTTCTGACGGAATTCTAAGGAGGTGGAAGTTGGATGTGGTTGACACCTGTTAGGTGATGATGGCAAGCAGTGTTTTATTTTGGGTATGTTTGACAATGGTACAGTTTCCTGCCATTTTTTCATCTTGAGTAACTGTTAATCAAGTCTACTGTAATAAGTTAATGTTTCCATACTGAAATTCATTTGAAAAGAAAAAGAAGAGGCACCTGGGTGGCTCAGTTGGTTAGCGTTAGACTTTTGTGGTTTGGGCTCAGGTCATGATCTCACAGTTCATGAGTTCAAGCTCTGTCAGTGCAGAGCTTACTTGGGATTCTCTCTCTCTCTGGGATTCTCTCTCTCCCTCTCTCTTTCTGCCCCTCCTCCCCTCAAAATAAATTTAAAAAAAAACTTTAAAGAAAAAGCTTGCATGTCAGGGCATAGATTAACTTATTTGATTTTTCTACCAAAAATGTGAAGTCTGTCAGTTTTTCACGTTATGCTATGAAAGTAAGCTTTTTTGTGTTCCACTCTTTATTTAGACTCTGTTGTCTTCTATGTGTCTTATATATCTTTTTGGGCCAGGATAAATTTTGTAACATACATGTGCTAGAGATGATGTCAGAAAATTGTAGAAAGGTTAAGGAAAAGAGAACAGGAGAAGCATTTTGTATTTTAGTTGAGGATGAAGACTAGCAATCAAAAATATTTTGTTGATATATTTGGTTTCATTCATTTTCTGTGTTGATTTCCTGTTTGCAGTTTTGTTTATTTTTATTCTATTTTCTGCTGTGTCTGCTTGCTTTAGGCTTGTATGCTTTTCTTTCCATGGTTTCTTAAGATGGATCCTGAGATTATTGATTTTAGATCTTTCTTCTTTCCTAATGTATGCATTCAGTGCTCTAAATTTCCCTCTAAGCACTACTTCTGATGGATCCCACACATTTTGAAGAGTGTTTTTTTCATTTTCACTTCAAAATATTTTAAAATTCCTCTTGAGACTTCTTTGACCCATATGTTATTTAGAAGTGTGGTGTTTAATCTTCAAATATGTTGGGATTTTCTAGCTATCTTTCTGCTATTGCTTTCTATTTTAATTCCATTATGGTCTGAAAGCATACATTCTATGATGTCTATTCTTTTAAATTTTGGAGGGTGTATTTTATGGCCCAGAATGTGGTCTATCTTGGTGAATAGTCTATCTGAACTTAAGAAGAATGTGGTTTCTGCTGTTGTTGGGTGAAGTACTATATAAATGTCAATTAGAGCCAGTTGATTGATGGTGTTATTCAGTTCAACCCTATCCTTACTAATTTTCTGCCTGTTGGATCTGTCATTTACTTACAGAGGTGTGTTGAAGTCTCTATAATAGCGAATTTATCTATTTCTCCTTACAGTTCTATCATATTTTGGTGTTCTGTTGTTAGATGTATATACATTAAGGGTTGTTATGTCTCCTTGAAGAATTTACCCCTGTATATTATGTAATGCCCTTCTTTATCGTTGAAAAATTCCCTTGCTCAGAAGTCTGCTTTGTTTATAATTAATATAGCTACTCTTGCTTTCTTTTGATTAGAGTTAGCATGTCCCCATCCTTTTACTTTTTATCTATATATATATCTTTACATATAAAGTATCTTGTAGACAACACATAGTTGGATTTTTTCCATCCACTCTAACACTCTCTTTTAATTGGTGCATTTGAATCATTCACATTTAAAGTTGTCATTGATAAGTGGATTAATATCTATCATACTGTAATGTTTCTATTCATTACACCTGTTCTTTCCACCACCACCACCCCCACCCCCACCCCCCAATCTTTTTCAGCCTTCTCTGGCTTTAATTGAGCATTTTATATGGGTGCATTTTTTCTCCTCTCCTCATATATTGATTATACTTATTTTTTAAATGTTTTTTAGTGGTTGTCCTAGAGTTTGCAGTATATATTTACAACTAATCTAAGTCCACTTTCAGATAACACTGTGCTACTTCACAGGTATTGCAGATACCTTATAATGGAGTATTCCCAATTTCTGTCTCCCGTCCCTTATAACATTGCTGCCATTCATTTCGCTTGTCTGTATGCTATAATCAACTGGAACTTTGTGGCTATTACCACTTTGAACAAACAGTTATATGATACAATCATAGAGGATTAAAAAAATAAAGATTTTTATCTTCTCTTTATCCATTCTCTGTGGCTCTTTCTTTATGTAGATTAGAGTTTCTGACCTTTTTGTCTAAAGAACTTTTTTTCTTGCAAGGCAGGAAATTGGTGACAAATTCCCTCAGTTTTTATTTGGCTGAGAAAAGTCTTTATTTCTTTTTTATTTTTGAAGGATAATTTCTCTAATAACAAAATTCTAGGTTGATGGTTATTTCTTTCAACACTTGAAATATTTCACTCTATGCTTTTTTTTTTTTTTTTTTTTGCATGGTTACTGACAAGAAGTCCAACATAATTCTTATCATTTTTTCTCTATAGGTAAAGTGTTTTGTGTTTTCCTGACTTATTTCAATGTTTTTCTCTTTGTTTTTAGTTTTCTGTAGTTTGAATATTATATGCTTAGGTATAGATATTTTGGTATATGTCTTGCTTGATGTTTTCTGAGCTTCATGAATTTATGGTTGGCTTCTGTCATTAATTTTGGAAAATTCTCAGGCATTATTACCTCAAACATTTCCTCTACTCTTCTCTTTCTTCTGGTATTTCTTACGTATATGTTATACCTTCTTTTATTGTTCCACAGTTCTTAAATATTCTGTTTTATTCATTCTCTTTTCTCTTTGCATTTTTTTTTTTATTTTTTTATTTGCATTTTAAATGTTTGGGGGGCGCCTGGGTGGCGCAGTCGGTTGGGCGTCCGACTTCAGCCAGGTCACGATCTCGCGGTCCGTGAGTTCGAGCCCCGCGTCAGGCTCTGGGCTGATGGCTCAGAGCCTGGAGCCTGTTTCCGATTCTGTGTCTCCCTCTCTCTCTGCCCCTCCCCCATTCATGCTCTGTCTCTCTCTGTCACAAAAATAAATAAACATTGAAAAAAAAAAATTAAATGTTTGGGAAGTTTCTACGGATACTTCTTCAAGCTCATTGATTCTTTCCTCAGCTATGTCCAGTGTACTGGTGACCATATGAAAGACATTATTTATTTCTGTTACACTGTTTTTGATTTCTAATGTTTCTTTTCTATTGGTTCATAGTTTCCATCTCGCTGTTTACAATATCCATCAATTTGTGCATGTTGTCCATTAGAGCCCTTAGTATGGTAATCATAGTTCTTGTAAATTCCCAGTCTGATAATTACAAAATCTGTACTATATGAATTTGGTTCTGATGCTTGCTTTGTCACTTTAGAATATACTTTCATTTCCTTTTAGCACGCCTTATAATTTTTTGTTGATAGCCAGACATAATGCATAGAATAATAGAAACTGAAGAAGGTAGGTCTTTTGTATGAGGTTTTGTATTTCTCTAACTAGGAACAAGGCTGTGTTTACCGTTTGGTGTAGCTGTAGGTTTCAGAGGTTTTAGTTTCCTTTAGTGTTCTTGTTTTTGTTTCCCTTGTTGTCTTTGGGTTTCCCTACAGATACCTTCTTAAATAGTGTCTGAGCCTTGCAGTTTTTTTCAACTATAATCCTGTTACTGTGTAGGAGCCCTGTTTTAATTTTTTTTATATCTTTTTTTTATTTTTGAGACAGAGGGAGAAAGACGTGAGTGGGAGAGGGGCAGAGAGAGATGGAGACACAGAATCCAAAACAGGCTCCAGGCTATGAGCTGTCAGCACAGAGCCTGATGTGGGGCTTGAACTCAAACCATATCATGACCTGAGCCAAAGTCAGACACTCAGCCGGCTGAGCCACCTAGGCGCCCCTAGCTTTTCTTTTTTTTTAACATTTTATTTTTAAGTAATCTCCATATCCAACCTGGAGCTCAAACCTACAACCCCAAGATCAAGAGTCACATGCTCTACCAACTGAGCCAGCCAGGCACCCGTATAATTCTATGCTTAGATATTAGTCTTTATTTGGTCTGGACCTCCACTAGTGCTTCTCAGTTTCTCTTCTTCCCCTGCCCCCTCCAATGTAGGTATGCCAGAAGTCTAGAGTGAGTAGGAACTGGGCAGTTTTCATTTCTCCAAAGTTGAACAAGGCTCTGATGAAGTCTTTTCCTTTGCTAGATAACCTTTTCTTATGGAGAATTCTCTGGACTTGTTTCAAAATGGTTATTGTTTTCCTTCCCCCAGCCAAGCAGAAGATTTTTCTCTGATTTTTCTCCTTGAGAACCTTGTGGGGCATAAAACTGAGAAAGTGTAGCAGCCGTTCTCAGACTAGACCCTTGGGCTCCCCAGGAGTTTTAAACTCTCAAGCTAGACCGCAGTCAGCCTCCAGCAACTTGTTCAAGTTACCGTTTAAGTGTTCATATCAGTCCCTGGCTTCTGTGCTTTCATCTTCAGTTAGTTAATCTATAGTCTCTGTATTAGTCGTTCTGATTTCTTGGATGATAGTTTGTCCTCTGACCTCAGTATCTCAAGGATCAAAGAAAAGTCCATTAGCTTCCAGTTTGTTCAACTTTTATTTTGTTGTGAGAGAAGAATGATGACTTCCAAGCTTTTTACATGTTGGAGTGGAATCTGGAAGTAACCATATATTAAAAACAACTCCATAGTATTCCACTATATGGATATACCAAAATTTATTTCACTTGTTCCCTACTGTTAGTCTTTTATATGGCAAGCTATACTCTAATAACTCTCCTTGAATAAACTGCAATTTTGATTTTAATGGCTATGTTCCAGTTATCTGTATCTCCCCACATAATTACCCAGAGATTAATCAGGAATTGACTGTATTTAAGCCAGAAGACTGGAGTTAATTTTTAGTGCTTTCACTTATTTAATATTGGATCATTTTACTTCTGATCAGTTTCCTCATTTGTAAAATGTGAATGATAACCACCACCTGGAAGAGTTGTTATAAGGATTAAGTGATATATTAAAAGGTATTTGTGAACTATAAAGGACTATATAAAAGTTAGGTAACTTAGGGGGTGCCTGGGTGGCTCAGTTGGTTAAGTGTCCAACTTCAGCTCAGGTCATGATCTCTCAGTTTGTGGGTTCAAGCCCTGTGTCGGGCTCTGTGCTGATGGCTCAGAGCCTGGAGCCTACTTTGGATTCTGTGTGTGTCTCTCTCTCTGTCTCTCTCTTTCTGCCCCTCCCCCACTTGCACTCTGCCTCCTTCTCTCTCAAAAATAAAGAAACGTAAATTTTTTTTTTTTAAAGTTAGGTAACTAAGGTATATTAAGTTGTGATATACATTATGAGGTTTAATAAATAATCAAGCACCTTGGTAATGAACTAACTTGAGACCAGGCTGTATAGTACAGTGTTTTGAAAGAAGGTATGATTTATTGATAATTCTGAGAGAGGACAGTTGATTCTGAAGGAGATAGCTAAGTAACAAGTACACCTTAAAACTTAATTGATGAGGGGCGCCTGGGTGGCTCAGTCGGTTAAGCGTCCGACTTCAGCTCAGGTCACGATCTCGCGGTCCGTGAGTTCGAACCCCGCGTCGGGCTCTGGGCTGATGGCCTAGAGCCTGGAGCCTGCTTCCGGTTCTGTGTCTCCCTCTCTCTCTGCCCCTCCCCTGTTCATGTTCTGTCTTTCTCTGTCTCAAAAATAAATAAACATTAAAAAAAATTTTTAAAAAAACAAAAAAAACTTAATTGATGAAATAATATGTTGACAGGGAATATTGTTCAACTTATGCTGGAATACATTAGGTTTATGAAGGTAAGAACTAAGAAAAATAAGCAAAGCCATTTTTATATAGCTCTGCAATTGGGCAGGCACTTACTATATTTCTAAAACACTTGATAAAACTGTTAATCAGATAGAATTTAGATATTGCACTTATTCCAGTATTATTTTCCAAGTGACTTAGTGATTTCTGAGGTAACATAGTATTTAGTGACTGATACTCAAAAGTGTGATCTGCGGACCCATAGTGTCAGTACCATATGAGAGCTTGTTAGAAATGCAGAATATTAGATATTAGGCCCACTCCATATCTGCTGAATCAGAAAGTACTGAGTCAGTTTAACAAGCTTCCTGGGTGACTGGTATATACATTAATGTTTGAAAGTCACTAACTTGGTATGCATAAATCTTGCAATAGAGAAGGACCTTTGTTAAGGGTTTCAACTACATCGTATCTCTGAATGAACTTATGGTTTAGAGAGAAGGGCATACTGGGTTAAGTATAACTACCAGTATTGATAAAATTGTTCTAAACAAAGAGATACACTAATCTATTTTTAAAATCTTACACACTTAACAAAGATGAGGATAGGCTTTTGCAAACCTGATGACCTATAGATCAATATTGACATAAAAAAAGAAAATAAGGTTAATTTTTAAACTTATAAAAAGTGGTAATGTTTCCTTTAAGTAACTTCACTGAGAATTTAGAGAGTCCATTTACATGTCTTTTTCCAAAAATTTGTAGCTTCTCCATATAAAAGTAAAATTTGCATTTTAATTACTTATTATGGGAATAGTTCTAAAAGTATTATACAGTTCTCTGCTTCCTTAAAAGTATATGGAATGTAATTTAACTTTTTCTAAATGATAAAGATTCCCCTGTCCTCTACCAAAGCCTTATATGTATAGATGCTCTGGGTTAAACTGATTAATTGACTCATCATGAAACTGACTATTATTATACTTTGTCGTAATACAAAGATGTTGGTTATTAGAGGATATAGGATTATTTATCCATGTAACAAGTTATCCCACATTGCTGGCCAACATTATTGTGATTGGTACTTGGAACTTTATATTTCTCTGTCAATATTTACATGCCTGCTTCTAGCACTTTCCCCCTCTAAATTGTTGCTTCTGATCTACTGCATTCTAGGAAACCAGATGAGATTATACAACATAGGAGGGTCTTGGCCTTTCCATGAATTAATTAATTAATTAATTAATTAATATTTATCGAGCAGCTGTTGTGTGCCAGATTCTGCTAAATGCTGAGTATTCAGTGAAGAACAAAACAAATCCTCACTCATATGGGGTTTACATTCTAGTGGGGGAGATAAGAGATAAACAAATACCAATCTAATATAGTGATAGGTAGCAATAAGTGCTATGAAGAAAAATAAAGCAGGGCATAGATATAGAAAGAAGGAGCCACTACTTAAAATAGAGTTGTTAGAGTGAGGGGGGTACAGACCTGAATGAAGTAAAGTGAGATATAATGTTTGTTTTTAAGTTTATTCATCACACAAGCAGGGGGGCAGAGAGAGAGGGAGAGAGAGAGAATCCCAAGCAAGCTCTGCACTGCCAGCACGGAACTCGAGAGAATGCCAAATCCACGAACCAGGAGATCATGACCTGAGCTGAAACAAGAGTCAGACGCTTCCCCAACAGAGCCACCCAGATGCCTGAGATAGAATAGTTTTTAAAAGAAGAATGCATAAATTTAGTACAGAGACTGGGGCTTCCTCTTTGCCTAGAATTCTCAGGTGTTTGCTTAAGGTGTAAGTTTTAAATATTTCTGCAGTTTTGATTTTGTTGGATAACATGGGAACCAAAGGTATGGTTACCATCACACCATCTAAGAATTTTTAGGTTAACTTCTGGGATGAAAGGCAGGCTGAAAGAGTTTAGATGATAAAATATTAGAACTTTGAAAGGTTTAAAAGAACTATTATAATACAGGAATCAAAATTGGAATTGTTCTAGAAAATTTAGGATTTAAAATAACACTGTAACAAATGTGTGCTATAAGCAGTCCCCTGGAGAAACAGAATGGCTTCCCACGTGGCCATACTGCTCCTGACTTAATAGTGACACCATTAATAACAGTAGTACCATTTTTTGAGCCCGTATTATACGCTAGGCACTGTACAAGGCAGATGTGATATAATCCTCACAACAACCCTGTGAAAATGTAGGTCCTAATTTTTATGAAGTACCAACTAAGTTAAGCATAGACTGCTACAAAATCAGTACCAGGCCAAATTTAATTGCTTAGTCTCATATGATGCTTACCCCGGACTCAAGATTCCTCTAGGTATAGGGGGGAAACGAATTATTTTGATTATTTGTTGGGTAGCAAAACTGGAGGTATGTGTTAGAGATTGGTTCCAGAGTTCATGCAATGCACAGAGTAAAAATAGCTTGCCGTATTAGTGTACCATAATTAAATGAATATGACTTGTTATATTACCAGTTATTTTACCAGTAATTCACATACAATCAAAAGATTAGTGAATTGGGGGCGCCTGGGTGGCTCAGTCGTTTACGCGTCCGACTTCGGCTCAGGTCACGATCTCACGGTCCGTGAGTTCGAGCCCCGCGACGGGCTCTGGGCTGATGGCTCAGGGCCTGGAGCCTGCTTCCGATTCTGTGTCTCCCTCTCTCTCTGCCCCTCCCCCGTTCATGCTCTGTCTCTCTCTGTCTCAAAAATAAATAAACGTTAAAAAAAAAAATTAAAAAAAAAAAGATTAGTGAATTGATTAGTAAGGAATCCAGTACTTAGCTTTAATTTAAAGATGATCTCAAATTCTAAGTGATTTGGTGCTGTTACTAGAAATAGAGAAATCCAAAGCATGAGTAAATTTTCTTTTGGGGGAGTCATGGATGATGAATTTGAATTTGGATGTGTTGAATTTTGGTTAATGAGACATTCTTGTGTTGTCTGGCAGACTGATAGCACAAGACTAAATATTTATAGGGATGTTGGGGTTGTTTGTGTAAGTAATTCTGGGGTGATAGTTCAAGATTTGAAAACAGATGGATTTATGAAGAAGAGAGTGTAGAAAGAATGGGCTGTAACAAAACTGTTGACTCCTGACTTAGTATTTACAAGGTGGGAATTAAAAGGAGAACTAGAAGAGGATGGTGAAAGTGTGATCAGAAAGGATATACTGTGTTGCATTCTGATCTGAGTGTTCTTTTGGGACCAGGAGGTGTAAGGTGTTGTAGGCCGGGGCACTTCTCCTTTGAAGAGGAATATGAAATGCTAGTGACGTAGGAGGGGAAGCAAACCCAGAAGTATGTTGATGGTTTTGAAAATAGAGGAGAACGAAATGATTACAAGGACTTTGATAAGGACAAAAATTTTTATAATGAGGAATTGAAGGGGTAAGATAAAATGTTTAAATCAGAAAGGAACATTTCAGATCTTTGAGGTAGATCTTTCAGGTCTTTGAGGTAGAACTGTGTAAGAGTCTGTACACAGACACTTGATGTATTTAGTAGAAGGGAAGGTGCTAACTCCTCAATCCTCAGGTCTGGAAGTACTGACAGTGGAACCCTCAAGAGAAGTGGGGTATACTTTGAAAAGCCTTATTCTAATCTTTATGCTTCTAATGCTTGATTTGGGGTTGGCAAAAGTACATGCCGTGTCATTTGAGGTGGGACTCTTCAAGGGAGGAAAGGGGTCATGGATTACTAGTGAGTGTTCAATTATAAATGTATTCTTTTTCTTGCTTGCAGTAATAAATCTTTTTTCACTGTGATAGGGGCAGCCAACATCTGTATACCTTATGTATAGTAGATCAGTGTTAATGTCATAAAAATCATCATTTTCATGGTCAGTCTAGTGATGGAAGTAAATGAAATAAAACATGTCTCTTTACCGATTTGTATATAAAGGACTTAGTTTCATTCATTAGCATTAAAAAGAAAATGTAAGTTTCTTTTTTTGTAATGTTATACTAAATACAGAAAGATGACATTAATGACCTGTCATCAGTTGAACATGAATTTTAATATATATTCCTTGTAGTAGTGATGGATTTATGATTCTCCAACTAATTTTAAATTCATTAAATTCACTCATTAAAAGTCTTACTGTTATATGAGAGGTCATGTTAGGAGCAGAAACTGCTGGTTAAAACAGTATTTACTATAATATCCTTGTGGAGTCTTTTGTAGGGTAAAATGAAATGATTGTTATAAAAGGGCTTTTGAGACAAGTTTCTATTAATATAGGTTGTTACTGTTATAGACCACAGGACTAGGACTATAGATAAGGCCATGATTTATGTTTTTTTATGAAATATTTAGTGTGGTATTTAAATGTTTCTAATGTAATAAATGACTAAACACTAAGTATTTGTTTTAGTACTCATTAATTTAAGTTTATTATTTTTAATTTTAAAGTAACTCCCTAACCAGTCATATTGAACTTAAAGAAAGATGGTGACGATTTATTGAAAATTAAGTTACTTACTTTACGTAACTTTTTAATTTCTATTTGAATCTGTTTTTGTCTGCAGCTGTGTCCCCAAATAATGGTAAAATTATCTATAGTTGATTCTATTTGAGGATGACAGTAAAGCATATAAATTCTCCAAGTTAGATATAGATATATCTCACTTTAAGAGAATTTGATATGAAATCATTAATGGAGTGAGTATAACTAAAAATAAGAAAAAAAGATCCAAGGACTAAGTCCTGCTTGGAGTACTCTAAGATTTAGACATACAGAAGATGAGGAGAAGGTAGTAGGAAGAAAACCAGGAACTTGAGGTCTTCTGAAAGCCAGATTAAGAAAGTATTTTCAAGGAGTGAACAACTGTGTCAGATGTAGTTAAGAGGTTGAGTGAGACGAGGCCTGAGAATTAACTTCTGGTTAGAAAAAATAGCCATGGTGAGATGGTTTGGTATAATGCTGGGAATAAAAACCTTTATGAGACAGATTTAAGTGAGAATTAGAGGAGAGAATCAGAGACCTCATTCAATGAATATTGCCATAAAGGAGTGGGGGGGAAGAAATGGGGGGAAGGGTGCAGGGTTGGTAGGTTTGCTCGATGGAGAGGTTGGGACCAAGAAAGATTTGTTTCTGTTTTTGATGTTTTTTTTTTTAAGAAGGATGAAATTATAGCATGTCTCTATGTTGATGGCAGTGATCTAGTAGAGGGGAAAACAGTGATGTGGAAGAAAGAGAGAATAATTAATCCCTACTGCTTAAATAGGATTTGGGGACTGGTCTGGAACTTTGCCATGTGAAATGGTTTCTGTGGAGAAATATTTGACTTTGACATAGGAAAATTACAAAGTCTAGTCATCCAGCTCATCTTCTATTTTATAGCTGTGGATTATTTTTAGTGATGGGATGGAAATTGTTAAAGTTGCACACTTCCCAGTTTTCCATTGTGACTACTATATTTATTTTCAAGTCAAGAATAGGATTGGCATGTGGAGAGAAGATAGCAAAGCTCCTTCATCTACCTGAGCTTGTCTGAATTTGCACTGTTTTAATCCATTAGTCTTCAAAATTTTTTGCTTGCATGTTTCCAGAAAAATTTTTGACAGTGTTCTCTTGCACATTGATGTCTAATATTACTATCATAAGTTTAAATCATCAATTGTTTTGTTTATAGGTGGTAGGAAATAAGCATTTTGTAGCATGACATGAGTATTGACTCTATTGAATAAATAATGCTATTTGATTAAATGGATTTTTGATAGCTTTATTGAAATGTAATTGACATAAAATAAATTGCACAGTTGGATAAATTTTGACTTAAGGATGCTTTCCTGAAACTATCATGTCAAGATAATGAATCCCCCCAAATTTACTAGTCTTCCTTTGTAATTTCTGCATCCTACCTCTCCCTGCTCCTTCCACCAACCTCTCCAACCCCACCCACCCCCACCCCCACCCCAGGCAACCACTGATCTATTTTCTGTCACTATAGGTTAGCTTGCATTTTCTGGAACTTTATAGGAATGGAATCATATAGTATATGTTCTTTTTTGGTTGGCTCTTTTCAGTCCACATAATGATTTTAAGATTCACCCATGTTGGGGCACCTGGGTGGCTCAGTCGGTTGAGCGTCGGACTTCAGCTCAGGTCACGATCTCGCGGTCCGTGGGTTCGAGCCCCGCGTCAGGCTCTGGGCTGATGGCCCGGAGCCTGGAGCCTGCTTCCGATTCTGTGTCTCCCTCTCTCTCTGCCCCTCCCCCGTTCATGCTCTGTCTCTCTCTGTCTCAAAAATAAATAAATATTAACAAAAAAATTTTAAGATTCACCCATGTTGTTTCATCCATAATTATTAGTTCATTTTATTTCTGAATGCTATTTTATTGTATGAACAGTATTCCATATAACAGTTTGTTATTCATTCATCTGTTGATGGACATTTGCGTTGTTTTCAGGTTTGAGCTATTGCAAATAGTCATTGTTTAGACATATGCTTTCATCTCCCTTGAGTAAATAGATGGAAGTGGAATGGCTGGGTCATATAATAGGCATTTGTTTATCTTTATAAGAAGGTGCCAAAGTGTTTTTCAAAGTGATTGTGCCATTTTATATTTCTACGAGCAAGTTATGAGTTCAGTTGCTCTACATCCTCACCATTCTATTTACTTTTGAAAAAATTTTAAATGTTTTATTAGTTTTTGAGAGAGAGGGCAGGCGGGGGAGGGGCAGACAGAGGGGGAGACACAAAATCTGAAGCAAGCTCCAGGCTCAGAGCCTATCAGCACAGAGCCCTATGTGGGGCTCAAACCCACAAAGTGTGAGATCATGATCTGAGCCAAAGTCGGATGCTTAACTGACTGAGCCACCCAGGTGCCCCCTCACCATTCTGATTTTAGGCATTCTAATAGGTTTGTAGTGGTATCTCATTATGGCTTAAATTTGCATTTCCCTAATGAGTAACGATCTTGATCATGTTTTCATATGCCATTTGTATATTTTCTTTTGTAAAGTATCTGTTCAAATCTTTGGCCATTTATCTATTGGCTTATTTTCTAATTGAATTTGAAGAGGTTTTTTTCTTTTTTCTTTTTTTTTAATTCTGGATACATGTGCTTTATCAGACAGTAGATTTGCAAATATTTTCTCTTGACCTGTGGATTGTTTCTTCATTCTCTTTTTTTTTTTAATTTTTTTTTTAATGTTTATTTATTTTTGAGAGAGAGACAGAGGGCAAGAAGGGGAGGGGCAGGAAGAGAGGGAGACACAGAATTCGAAGCAGGCTCCAGGCTCTTGGCTGTCAGCACAGAGCCCCATGTGGGGCTCAAACTCACGAACCGTGAGATCATGACCTGAGCTGAAGTTGGACGCTTAACCGACTGAGCCACCCAGGCGCCCCTGTTTCTTCATTCTCTTAACAGTGTCTTTCAAAGAGCAGAAGTTCTTAATTTTGATGTATTCCAATTTAATAGCTTTCACTTTATGGATTGTACTGTTGGTGTTATATCTAAGAAATCTTTACCTAACCCAAGGTCACAAAGATTTTTTTTCTAAGAAGTTTTATCACTTTATATTCTACATTTAGCTCTATGACCCATTTATGCATGGTATGAGGTAAAGATCAAAGCTTTTTTTTTTTTGATGTGAAAAATTGACTACATATATGTGGGATTATTTTTATAAGTATTGAAGTCCAGTAGTATAAATCATTCAATAGTGTTTTTGTTTTTCAATAGGCTATGTAGGTTACTTACTTCTTGAGTGAGCCTTAGTAGCTGTGTCTTTCAAGGAATTTGTTCATTTCACTGAAGATGTTGATTTATTGGGATAAGTTGTTTATAATATTCCCTAACTATTCTTTTTTAAAATATATATATTTAAGTAATCTCTGTACCCAATGTGGAGCTCGAACTCTCAACCCTGAGATCAAGAGTCACATGCTCTTCTGACTGAGCCAGCAGGCATCCCTCCCTAACTATTCTTCAATATCTGTAGAATCTATAGATAAGAGTTGTTATCACGCGACTGATTCTGGATATTGGCAATTTGTATCTTGTTTTTTCTTCCCCGATCAGTCTGGCTAGTGGTTTATCAGTTTTATTGATGTTCTCAAAGAACCAGCTTGTGGTTTCATTTTTTTTCCTCAGTTACTTTTCTGTTTTCTGTTCCACTGACTTCTCTAATCTTTATTATTTCTTCTTTTTTGCTGCTTTGAAGTTTATTTGCTCTATTTTTTCTAGTTTTCTTGAGGTGAATATAGTTGAAACCATTCATTTGAGACTTTTCTTCTTTTCTAATAAAGACATTTTAGTGCTGTAAATCCCCTCTGTGTACTGATACTTTAAAGTACTACTAGTTTAAATTCCTTCCTTCAAATTTTGATATGTTGTTTCCATTTTCAGTTAGTTCAAAATAACTTCTAATTTTTTTATTTTTTTCTTTGACTCGGGGTTTTTGGAGATATGTTTTGTTTCCAAATATTTATATATTTTCCAAGTATTTTTATGTTGTTGATTTATAATTAGATTGTGGTCAGAAAACACACTCTGTAAGATTTGAATCTTTTAAAATTCATTTATTCTTAGCACAGAATGTGGTCTCTGTTGGTAAATGTTACTTGTATACGTGAAAAAGTATGTAGTCTGTTTTGAAATAGGATGTTCTATAAAATTCAATTAGGTCAAGTTTGTTGATGATGTTCTTCAAGCCTCTGTATTATTTTCTGTCTACTTGTTCTGTCATTTTTTGAAAGAGAAGTTGAAATTTCTGACTGTAGCTGTGGCCTTTTAATTTTTTCTTAAAGTTCTATTTTTGCTGTACTTTAAATCTATTTATTTATAAGTTGCATAAACATTTTAGATTTTTGTGTCTTTGATGAATTGACTTTTATTATTATGAATGATCCTCTTTATCTCTAGTAATAGTCTTTCTCTAAAATTGACTTTGTCTGATATTAATATAGTCATTCCAACCTTTTATTCATTAGCATTAGCATGATATATCTTTTTCCATTCTTTTACTTTTAACCTCTCTGTGTCTTCATATTTAAAGCAGATTTCTTGTAGGCAGCATATAGATGGACCTTACTTTTTTAAATGTAGTTCCACAGTTTCTGCCTTTTAATTGGCACGTTCAGATCATTTATGGTTAATACGAATATTGATATGACAGAGTTAAAAAAAAATTTTAAGTTTATTTTTGAGAGAGACAGAGACAGCATGAGTAGGGGAAGGGCAGAGAAAGAGGGAGACACAGAATGCGAAACAGGCTCCACGCTCTGAACTGTCATCCCAGACCCTGACGCAGGGCTCGAACCCATGAACCATGAGATCATGACCTAAGCTGAAGTCGGATGCTTAACTGACTGAGCCACCCAGGCACCCCAGTATGATAGAGTTTAAATCTATCATTTTCCATTTGTTTTCTTTCTGTCTTTACTGTTCATCAATCCTATTTATCTCCTTTTTTGGTCTTCTTTTAGATTGAGTCGTTTTTTTAATGGCTCCATTCTGTCTCCTTTGTTGGATTAATAGTTATAACTCCTTGTGATATTTTAGTGTTTGTTTTACAGTTTATACTGTACATCTTTGGCTTATCATAGTCTACTGTCCGGTGAAATGGTGAGTTTTTCACAAATTAATTTATCCAGCTTTCAAATTAACATTATGTCCTTTTGGGCTCTTATTTCTTTGGACTTTGAAATCTACCTGATTAAATCCTAGCCACACTAACTCAGTATAGGATAGCTTACACTTCTGTGCCTTAATCTTCTCATCTATAAAGTGGAGTTAAACTCTTTCATACTCTTTTGGGAGATACAAAGCATTTAGAATGGTAAGTGACATGTAGCAGTATAATTAGTAGCTTACTTTTATGAAAAATCATGTTGGTAAATTATGGTAAGAGCCTAAATGTCCATCAACTGACGAATGGATAAAGAAATTGTGGTTTATATACACATGGAATACTACACAGCAATGAGAAAGAATGAAATCTGGCCTTTTGTAGCAACGTGGATGGAACTGGAGAGTGTTATGCTAAGTGAATTAAGTCATACAGAGAAAGACAGATACCATATGTTTTCACTCTTATGTGGATCCTGAGAAACTTAACAGAAGACCATGGCCGGGGGGGGGGGGAGGGGAGAGTGGGTGATGGGCATTGAGGAGGGCACCTTTTGGGATGAGCACTGGGTGTTGTATGGAAACCAATTTGACAATAAATTTCATATTAAATAAAAAAAGCAGCTAAGTAAGCATGTAAATTCTGGGCCTGCGTAAAAAAAAAAAAAATCACGTTGGTAAAAATGTCGTATGAATTTTAGTTACCTTGACATAATTTTAGTTCTCAACCACCCCAGTTAAAATACCTATAACTTCTTTAGATTAGTCACTGGTCTGCTACTCTTCTCTCTTACCCAATTTGAATCAGTCCTCCTGCCACGTTAATCTTTCTCCAGTGGAACAGCAATTATATGCTGTCATTTCTCTGTTCAAACTATTTCTACCTTACTCACTTTTCTCCCGGATTAAGGACAGACTCTTCATCCTGACAAGCAACATAGCCCATTGTATCTGTCCTTCAGCTTTCTTTAACTGCTCTTATAATTGTATTCAGTATAGCTCAAACTGTAATTCTTTCTTTCTCCAATATGTACTGTACAGGTGACCCTGAACAATGTGGGTTTGAACTGCACAGGTCCACTTATAAACATTTTTTTATAGTATAGTACTGTAAATATATTTTCTTTTCCTAATGATTTCAACATTTTATTCTCTTTAGCTTCCTTTATTGTAAGATTATAATATATACTACATCTAACATACAAAATATGTGTTAATCAACTATTTATGTTATCAGTAACGCATCTGTTTAATAATAGACTATTAATGGTAAGTTGTGGGGTAGTCAGAAATTACATGTGGATTTTCGACAGTGCAGAGGTTCAGCACCCTTAATCCCTGCATTTTTCAAGGGTGGTTTCCTGTCTGAATTTGTTGTTGCTGCTTTGTATGTCTGAAAAGTTCTGGGAGCAAGTATGTCTGAAAATTACCTTTTGTAAGGTTTACCAGTGTTCACCTGTCATAATCCTTTGCATCCTTGAAGCCTCTCATCAAATGCCACCTATTCATGAAGTTTTTAATGATAGGTAGCTGGTTAGCTGGTTGTGGTCTTTCCACTCATTATTTCTACAGTTATCCTGTGCTTTTCTTATATCACTGCCCTTATACTACCTTGGATGATACAGATCCAAGATTCCTTATCTGTAATTCTGAAGTCCAAAAGAATGTGAAAGTCAGGAGTATTTTTTTTAACTCATTTGGTGGCTGTGGTGTGCAGAATAATGGACCCCCAAAGATGTCCATGTCCTAATCCCTGGAAGCTGTGACTATGTTGCCTTACTTGGCAAAAGGGACTTTGCAGAGGTGATTAAATTAAGTGTCTTAAAATGGGGAGATTAGCCTGGATAATTGAGACAGGCTGAATATAATCACAAGGGTCCATATAAGGGAAAGAGAGAGGCAAGAGAGTCAGAGAAGATGTGATGGCAGAATCAGAGGTCAGGGTGATGAGATAACTGGTTCTCAAGATGAAAGAAGGCCAGAAGCCAAGGAATACTGACCGCCTTTAGAAGCTGGAAAAGACAAAGAACAAATTCTCTCATAGATTTCTAGAAAGAACCCAGCCCTAGACATCTTGGCCTTAGCTCAGGGAGACGTCTGACTTCTAAAACTGTAAGATAATAAATTTGTATTGTGTAAGCCACTAAGTTTCTGGTAATTTGTGATAGCAGCAGTTGGAAATATACAGTGAAAAGGCAAACTTGAACTGATGTGAGGCTATTGGTAGTCTTCATTTATACCAGTTAGGATAAATATTCATACATTTTACAAGATAAATAAGTTTGATCATATGGTACTGGCCTAGACCTTGCTGAGTGGTTATTTAATATGAGTATATGTATTGTATTACCTTTCTAAAATTTGAGAAATTCTAAACATGAAACACATTCATCCCCAAGGGTTTCAAATAAAGGGTTTGTAGACCTAGAGTCATTTACACTAAATAATGTCTCTTTCCTGCTACAAAATTGTAAGCTACATGAGGGCAGAAATTGAGACTTTGCTCATCTCTTTGTCTCTCAACTTAATGATTTACAGGTAATAGCGTGAAAAACTATTATTGAATTGACCTTAAGTTTCTGTATACGCTGTAAGGAGTATAAAATGTGAGAGACTTGGGAACTTCCTAGATCATCTCAGATCCTAGTAAGGGAGATAAGACATATGTTGGCTTATGATTAGGTACCATAATGTAAATGACCTATAAATAGGATACGGACTGAAATAAAGAGGTGACAATTTAGCTATAACAATGACTACCATTTGTACAGCACCTACTTACTAGCCTCTTAATGTGTATTGTTATTTTAGTTGGAGCTAACACACCATGTTACATTATTTTCAGGTGTATAACATAGTTATTCAACAACTCTATATGTTATGCTCATCACAAATGTAGTTACCATCTGTCACCATACAATGTTATTACAATATCATTGACTGTATTCCCTAATCCCATGATTTATTTATCTATAACTGGAAAGCTGTAAATCCCACAAAAATCTTGTGGTAAAACAGCTGCTCAGAGATGTTAAATAGCTCTCAATCCTAAAGGTGAGTGGATTGAGATTGGGTTCGTTCTTTGAGGAGAGAATGGCGTGAACAAAAATCTGTAATTGAATAGGCACAGAATATATAGAGAGAATTAGATTCTCTTTTTCATTATTAAATATGAAATTTATTGTCAAATTGGTTTCCATACAACACCCAGGGCTCATTCCAACAGGTGCCCTCCTCAAGACCCATCACCCACCCTCCCCTCCCTCCCACCCCCATCAACCCTCGGTTTGTTCTCAGTTTTTAAGAGTCTCTTATGTTTTGGCTCCCTCCTCTCTAACTTTTTTTTTTTCCCTTCCCCTCCCCCATGGTCTTCTGTTAAGTTTCTCAGGATCCACATAAGAGTGAAAACATGGTATCTGTCTTTCTCTGTATGACTTAATTCACTTAGCATAGCACTCTCCAGTTAACATCTTATTCAACAAATAACTGTACTTTAGACTGACTACAGTATTATGTAGACATACCTTTTTTTTTTTTTTTTTTTTTTTTTTTTTATGTAGACATACTCTTAGAATCTAACTCTTGGCTGCTCAGGAACTTAAAAAATTCTGACCTGGGTGGCTCAGTCGGTTAAGAGAATCTAATTCACTTTAAGAGCATGTCTACATTAAAAAAAAAAAAAAAAGTTATGTCTACATAATACTGTAGTCAGTCTAAAATACAGTTATTTGTTGAATAAGATGTTAACTGTTAGTCTCTCTAGTTGCTGGGATCTGGGATGATTTTTATTTTTATGTATGTGAATATTTCCCAGATTTTCTTCAAGAAACATATTGATTATGTAATAACCAGCAGCAATAAATATTACTTCACAAAATAAAAGACAGGGTTGTTTTTTCTGAATATAGTGGAGAAACACTTCATTCAGTGCTAACTACTATTCGATATAATTTTTTTTTAATTAGTGACCTACCTAAGTTTAGTTCATTTTATTAATTTACATGCCCTACAGACATGTTATTCCCCTTTACAATAACTGACCTTAGAAATTCCCTCTTTTCAACTACCTACAAACAACCATTATTTAATCTGTTTCAACACAGTTATTGCTGTTATGCCAGAAACAGTGTTGTAATCCTGTTTTTGGAACTACACTGTGCTGTATTTGGGAGTTCGTATGTAAATTTCATGTCTGTATGTTTCAACAGCCTGATACTTAACCTGGTAAATGCTCTTATAGTGAAATAGGAAAAGTGAGGAAAGCCTGTTATTAAGTTACACTAGCAGTGATATGATTTTCCCTGTTTCTAAGTAGCGAACTGCTAATCCTAGATACTCCAGGCACATAGGAACTAGGCTTTATTTGTCTGACAATTAATAATTTAGGTGATGGTAACAGGCATTTATTTTTAGGTAATAAACTGTATTTTCATGTTGGGTGTTGACCCTGGAGACCTTTTCATTTTAATTCCCTGTGGTGAATTTAGTTTTGTCCCTTCTTTCACTATTTGCTGTTGGAAAATAAACCAACATGATGTCATACAGAAAGTAAACATTGTTTATTTTTAAAAGTACTTATTGAACACTTACTATGTAGCAAGTAGTATGGTAACTATTGGGCAGTATGAATGAAACATAGTTTCTACTCTAATTTATAGCCTAGTAGGAAAGATATAAGCAAGTAAATATATATTTATAAGTTGAAAACATGCTATGAAGAAAACAGATAGGACACTATAATAGGATAACAAGGGGATCTATTTAAGAGGAATTAGGAAAGGCCTTTCTGAGCCTTGAGAAATGAAAAGGAGCCAGAAATGCTAAGGGGAAACAGTGCATACAAAGACCCTACAGTGAAAAAGAGTGGTGTGACAGAAGAGAGGATAGTGTGACTAGAGCAACAGGGAGAAGGGCTCAAGGTGAGGATGGAAAGATAAGCAGGCTCTTATAGGCTACAGTGAAGGGATTACAGATATATTAGGGAAGCTATTGTGAAAGGTTTTAAGCAGGAGAAATAACATGATAAGACTTATATTTTAAGGATATCAATAGCTGCTCTAAGAAGGCAAGAATGGACACAGGGAGATCAAATGAGTGTCAGTTATGGTCTGAGCAGCTTGATCATGGAGTGTTAGTGGAGATGGAGAGTAGTGGATGGATTTGATAGATATTTTGAAGGTAAAATCAACTAAGTGGTACAAAAGATGTGGGTAATAAGTAGTGGGAGAGGTCAAGAATGACTGATAGGCTTTTGACTTGGGCAATTAAATGCATATTTGTGAATATCTAATAATACCTGCAGGTGACTCAAATTTGTCATTAGCTATATCGCAGGGTTTGAATGTAAAAAGGAATATGTTCCCATTAAAATAGTAGATTCCAGAAATTTCTCTAAAGATAACCACTCCCCCTATTAATCCTTTATTTTCATGATTCAAGAAGGGCATCTTCATGTGGGGAAAACTTTGAAATAAAGTTTATGAAAGCAGATTATTTTGCTGTATTTCAGTATTTAGTACAGTTACTGACAGACAATAGGCATTCATTGAATGAATTCTTTTTGAAAGAAAAATTAAGTTCCAAGAATCAGTCTGAAAGAAGATGACTCCTGTGCCATGTGAACAACTTCTTATTTAAGTTGATTTGTTCAGCTAGGTGTACTGTACCAAAGTAATCAAGCAAATTTTACTTACATCTCAAATTATAAACTATTTTGTTACGTGACATTATTTAGAGGCTACTCTATGGAGGTGTTAGAGGACCACTAGGATCTTGCAATAGATTTCTAGAAAACATAGGATGATATACTAGGGGAAAAAACATTGAACTAGGTGATACCTATAAAAACCTCATTTCCAATTTTGATTCAGTTCTGTATAAGTAATAATATTTTGGTCTAGTTATTACCTTCTTAAACTTCAGTCTCCCTGCATGTAAAGTAGAATAGCCTATCCCTACCCTAAGGACTTTTTGTAAGGACTTAATGTAATGATTAAATACATAAAAACATACACATCTACATGTATGTAGCATTTAGCAAAGTTCCTGGCACAAAGTAAGAGTTTTATTTCCCTAAAAATAAATACATAATACTTAACATAATACCCAATATGTATGTCTGTGGTAGATTGCAAAAATGACCACAGTAATTGTGTTGGCTTGGCATACCACGTATTTTTCTCATGAATGTTTCTTTTCCCAACTATACCCATGATACTTCTTAAATCTAATTTTGCATTACTGCATCCTTATTCCTTTTCCTTTGATAAAACCTTGGCCTTATCCGTTTGACTCTGGTACATTATTCCCTTTATCTCTAGAATTCATGTTCCTTGCAAGGAACCTACAGGAGGAAGAGGTGCTAGGTCTTCCAGAATACCGTACTCAGATTTTATTGTGCATCCTGATTACCTGGGGATCTTGGTAGAAAGCTGATTTTGATCAGAAGTTCCAGGGTGGGACTAAAATTCTGTAGTTCTTTGAATGAGCAATGCTATAGAAGGTCTAAGCCAGAAGGAAGTAGTTAGAAAAAATATTGCCTTAAAGGAGACTTAAATGATGCTATTATTATTTTTTTTTAGGTTTATTTATTTAGAGAGAGCTCAGGAGGAGCAGAATGGAAGGGGATTGAGAGAGAGAGAGAGAGAGAGAGAGAGAGAGAGAATCCCAAGCAGGCTCCATACTGTCAGCATGGAGCCCAGTGTTAGGCTCAAACCCACAAACCATGAGATCATGACCTGGGCCAAAATCAAGAGTCAGGTGCTTAACCGACTGAGCCTCCCAGGTGTCCCAGTGATAGATAGATCGATATATGTGTGTGTATATATATGTATGTGTGTGTGTGTGTGTGTGTGTGTGTGTGTGTGTGTGTGTGTATGTATAATATAGTTAATAAAAGCTCCCTTGCTCCTTCCATCGCATGAAGACACAGCAAGAAGACAGCCATCTATAGACAAGAAAGGGGGCCCTCATCAGACATCTTGATCTTGGACAGCCTTGATCTGTTCTGATCTTGGACTTCCCAGCCTCCAGAACTATGAGAAATAAATTTCTGTTGTTCATAAGCCACCCAGTATATGGTATTCTGTTACAGCAGCTCAGGTGGACTGAGACAATAGTTTGAGTAAGATGAGATAGAGAGGAGACAGATATCTAAATAGAACATATACTCTTGGTTCCTAATATTGCTAGAACCCTCTCAATGACTTTTAGAAAAAAAAAAAAAAACACATAACAAAATTTACCATTTTAACCATTTTGAAAGTGTACAATTCCTTGGGATTAAGTACATTCACATTTTTTATTACTTTTAAGTGGATTTTATTTTTTATAGCAGTTTTAGGTTTACAGCAAAATTGAGCATAAAGTACAGAGAGTTTCCACATTCACCTTCAGGTCATATATGTATAGCCTCCCCAACTATCAACATTTCAACATCCTGCCACCACAGTGATACATTTATTACAATCAGTGAACCTACCCTGACACATCGTTATCACCTAAAGTCCATAATTTACTTTAGGGTTCAATCTTGGTGTTATATGTTCTGTAGATTTTGACAGATGTCTGATAACATGTATCCACCATTTTAGAGAATGCCCTAAAAGTCCTCTGTGCTCTGCCTGTTCCATCTCTTCCCTCCTCCCTAACCCCTGATAACCACTGATTTTTTACTGTCTCCAGTTTTTCCTTTTTCAGAATGTCATATCATTGGAATCATACAGTACATAGCCTATTCAGATTGGTTTCTTTCTCTTAGTAATATGCGTTTAGGATTCCTCCATATCTTTTCATGGCTCGTTAGCTCATTTCTTTTTAGCATTGGATAATATTCCGTTGTCTGGATATATCATACCCTGTTTATCCATTCACCTGTTGAAAGACATCTTGGTTGCTTCCAGCTTTTGCAATTATGAATAAAGCTGCTATAAACATCTATGTGCAGGCTTTTGTGTGGACATAAGGTTTCAACTCATTGGGTGTGATCCGCTAGATTATATGGTAAGAGTTTGTTTAGTTTTGTAAGAAATTGCCAAACTTTGACCCAGAGTGGCCGTACCGGTATGTATCCTCACCGGCAGTGTGATTTCCTGTTGCTCCACATTCTCATCAGCATTTGGGTGGTATCGTCAGTGTTTCAGATTGTGGCCATTCTAATAGGTATGTAGTAGTATATCATTTTAATTTGCAGTTCTCTAATGACTTATGTTGAGCATCTTTGTATATGTTAATTTGCCATCTGTATCTTTTTTTGGCAAACTCTCTGTTTAGGTCTTTTGTCTGGTTTCTAACTAGGTTGTTAGTTTTCTTACTGTTGAGTTTTAAGAGTTCTCTATATATTTTGGGTAACAGTCCTTTTTCAGTCTTCTGTGAATATTCTCTCCCAGTCTATGGCTTGTCTTATTCTCTTGACAGTGTCTTTCACAGAGCAGAAGTTTTTAATTTTTGTAAAGTCTAGCTTATTTTTTTTATGGATCTGGTGTTATATCTAAAAAGCTATTGCCAAACTCACGGGCATCTAGATTTCTTTCTGTGCTATCTTCTAGGAGTTGTATGGTTTTGCATTTTACATTTAGGTCTGTGATCCATTTTGAGTTAATTTTTGTGGAGGGTGTAAGGTCTGTGTCTAGATTAGACTTAATTATTATACTAGTTTTTGTAGCATGTGAATGTTCAGTTGTTCCAGTGACATTTGGTGAAAAGACTATCTTTGCTCCATTGTATTGCTTCTACTCCTTTGTCAAAGATCATATATTTACGTGAGAGTCTTTCTGGTTTCTGTATTTATTTGTTCCATTGATCTATTTGTCTGTTCTTTCATCAATACTACAGTTTTGATGACTGTAGTTTTATACTAAATTTTGAAGTCAGATAGTATCAGTCCTCTAATAACTTTGTTCTTCTTCAATATTGCAATGACTGTTCTGGTTTTTGCCTTTCTGTGTAAGCTTTCTAATCAGTTTGTAAATAGCCACAAAATAACTTGCTAAGATTTTAATTAGGATTGCATTGAGTCTATAGCTCAAGTTGGGAAGAGCTGACATTTGACAGTATTGAGTCTTCCTATCCATGAACATAAAATTTCTCTCCATTTACTTAGTTTTCCTTTGATTTTTAAAAAAATGTTTATTTATTTTTTTGAGAGAGAGAGAGAGCAAGTGAGCGTGCACATGAATGGGGAGGGGCAGAGAGAGAATCCCAAGGAGGCTCCAGGCTGTTAATGCAGAACCCACTGTGGGGCTCCACCTCCCGAGCGGTGAGATCGTGACCTGAGCAGAAATTAAGAGTCAGATGCTTAGGGGCGCCTGGGTGGCTCAGTTGATTAAGTGTCCAACTTGGGCTCAGGTCATGATCTTGCAGTCATGAGTTATAGCCCTACATCGTGCTCTGTGCTGACAGCTCAGAGCCTGGAGCCCGCTTCAGAGTCTGTGTCTCCCTCTCTCTCTACCCTTCCCTCATTCATTCTCTGTCTCTCAAATATAAATAGAAACATTAAAAAAAATTAAAAAGAGAGATCTTAACCGAATGAGCCACACAGATGCCTGTCTTTGACTTTTTTTTTTTTTTTAATCAGAGTTTTGTAGTTTTCCTCCTACAGATCTTGTATGTATTTCATTAGATTTATACCTAAGTATTTTGAGTTTTGGGGTGCTTATGTAAGTGTGCTTTTAATTTCAAATTTTAATTGTTTATTTTTGGTATATAGAAAAACAGTTGAGTTTTGTATATTAACCTTACATGCTGCAACCTTGCTATAATTGCCCAATAGTTCTAGGAGTTGTGGATTTTTTTTTCCTGATTCTTCTGTATCTTCTATGTATATAATCATGTCTGTGAATAAAGACAGTTTTATTTCTTCCTTCTCAATCTGTATAATTTTTCTTATTGCATTAGCTAAAACTTCAGTATAATGTGATGAGGGGACATCTCTTCCTTTGTCCTTGATCTTGGCGGGAAAGCTAGTTTCTCACCATTAAGTATGATATGAGCTGTAGGTTTTTTGTAGATGTTCTTTATCAAGTTGAGCAATTATCCTCTGTATCCTCTGTTTGCTGAGAAGTTTTATCATGAATGGGTGTTAGATTTTGTCAAATGTTTTATCTGCATCTACCTATGTGATAATGAGATTTTTCTTCTTTAGGCTATACATGTGATGGATTATATTAATTGATTTTTAAATATTGAATCAGCCTTCCATAACTGGAATGAATCCCACTTGACTGTGGTATATAATTTTTAATACATTTTTTAATTCACTTTGCTAATTTTACTGAGTTTTGCATTTGTATTCATGAGAGATACTGGTCTGTAGTTTTCTTGAAGTGTCATCTGCTTTTTGTTTTAGTGTAATGCCAGCTTCCTAGAGTTAGGGAGTATTCCCTGTGCTTCTTTTTATGACTTTTGAAGCAAGAAATATGCTGTCTGCCTTGCATATCTTAGTTTATATCTTACTTGTCTTGAGAATACTGTACAATGAAAAAGTGAAATGTGATTATGTCAGAGTGGGCTCTCATAGAAGAGTAATCATGGAAAAAATAGGAGATGTGAAGTATAATTTATGTCCACCCAAATAGAAATTTTTTTTCATATCTAGTCATTCTTTATGTGTTGACATTACCTTTACTCGTTAAAAAACACTTTGAATTAGTTTTCTTAAATGTGCTCAAGTTCCCAATAATCACTTCAGATAGGTCAGTGACACAGATAGAATTCTGAATTTCATCACTCATTTGTATTCTTTAAAAATTGCCTAACAATTTGGGTGTAAATTTAAAAATGAATAAATAAATAAAAATTGCCTAACAGTGAACTTTGAATTTAGTAAGCTCAGTTGGTGGTAACCAAATCCTGTCATTATATGCTTGGTTTTGGACCCCTTTTCTTTATTTGCTTATGTGTATACAATATTGGTTGAAGACTTCCCATATAGGCTAGGTTCTTGCTGAAATGTGGTCCTTCCATTGAGGTTAGGTTAAGGCTGTGCTGTGGCTCTTGCTGTCATATAGTCTGTTCATAGAAAGTTAAATGACATTACTCATCATAGTAAATGAGAAATATGGAATTCAGACATCTTTATAATGTTAAATGTAACGTGTATGATACTGTATTTTATTAGGCATATAGGCAACAAAAACCATTGAAAAATGTTTTGAAAACTAAGTAGAATTTTAAAAGAAGGGATTTAAAGTCTTTGCCTATCAACTCATCTTCCTGCCTATCAAAAAGTTTGTAGACTCCACTTCTTGGACACTTCTTCAGATACAAGAGATATCACAGCTTCTCCTGAAATTTACTTTTGAAAGTCAGAATAATCCCTCTCATTTTTCACTGCTTAAGTACCCTTAACTCTTCTCCCACCTCTCATTCCCCCCAGGTCTTTAAAACAAACATATGTATATTCCCCAAGAAAAACAACATATATGTCCACACACAAACTTATACAAAGTGTTCATTGTAACTATTTGCAATAACTCAAAACTGAAAATAATCCAAATGTCCGTCAACAGATGAATAAACAAACTATGATGCATCCATACAATGAAATACTAGTCAGTAAAATGAATGAATTATTGATACATGGAACAGCACTGATGAATCTCAAAATCATTATGCTGAATGGAAAGAAGGCAGGCAAAAAGAAAAAGTAAATACTTTATGATTCCATTTATGTAGAATTCTACAACAAGCAAACAAATCTATAGTGACCAAAGGCAAGTTAGTGGTTGCTTGTGGACAGGGATAGAGGGAGGGATTACAAAGAGACACAGAAAGTTTAAGGGGTGACTGGTGATTTCTCAGTGTTAAACTGTTAAAACTTTTGAAACTGATCCAACAGTACACTTTAAGTATGTACAGTGTATGAGTTTTCTGTTGCTGCTTAATGAGTTAACCACAAATTTAACAGATTAAAACAATTCCTATTAATTATCTAACAGTTTCGTATGTCAGAAATCTGGGTGGGCTTGTCTGTTTTTCTGCTTAGGGTCTCACAAGGCCAAAATCAAGGTGTCAACTGAGTTGCATTCCTTTCCGGATGCTTTGGGGAAGAATCAGCTTACAGGCTCATTCAAGTTGTCAGAACCCATTTCCTGCAGTTTTGGAATTGAGGTTCCTGTTTTATTCCTGGCTGTTAGCCAGAGGTTGCTCTTGGCTTCTAGCGGCCCCACTCAGGTGCTTTTCAAGTGGCCCCTTCCATCTTCAAGCCAGCCATGGCCTGGTGAATCTCCCTCATGCTTTGAATCTCTTCCTCTTCTGCTATCAGTGGAAAATATGCTGCCTTTAAAGAGCTCATGTGATTAGATTAAGCCCACACATATAATCTCCCTATATTAAGTTAGCTGATTAACAGCTATAATTACATCTTCAAAATCTCTCTTAACACACAATGTAATAGAATCATAGAAGTAGCACTAGGGGCAGAAGATTTGAGGGCCATTCTAGAATTCTGCTTATTACATGTAGTATATCATGCTTCATTTATACCTCAATAAAGTTTATATATTTTTTTCCTAAAAATAAGACAAAAAGACCTGAAAATAATAGTAATGATAATAATAAATACTTGCAGAGGGATGATTGTGAGACTCAACTAAGATGTAGATTGATTATTCTCACTGATTTGATTTAGCATAGCATTTCCATGTCCCCAATAGGGCTAAAATGTTAATAATATTTATATTTGTATTTTCTTTCACCGGTCATGAGAGAAAACAGAAGTGAAGAAGTAACTAAGAATTGAACATGGTTGAAAAGAGGTTATTTTATAAGTTTCACAAGTTCTTGACTCAAAATTGTGATTAATACTGTGACTTAATGTAGGTCTATAAGTCTAAATTTAATATTTTAAAATCCCTATTTTTAAATTAAATTTGTATAATAAATGACTTAGGGTAGCTGTACATTTTGTTGATCCTGTTATCAGTTAGACCAACCATAGAATTCTTGACTTTTTTATAGAAATCTTACATTACAGAATGTAGGGAATACTGTTTCTTTACCTACTGATTGTTTAGTTCCAGAAAAGATTAAGTCAAGAATAATTTATTTAGTATTTCATTATAATTATTATTTAATGGCCTTTAGAAATTAAAAATTTTGATTAGATGAAACTTTAGAATAAAATGTGGTTAGTCTTGCTTGAGTCATCAAGTTACTAGTGTATACCAGGTGTTAGCAAGGATGTCAAACAACTGGGATTATCATAAATTCATGGTGGGGCTATAAATTAACATTATTTACTAAAGCTATACGTACATAAGTATATATTTATACCACATGTGTGATGCAGCAGTTTACTGCCTTGTCATTCCACATTTAGTCCATAGGAAACAGTAAAATCTCTTTAAAATTCTCAAAAATCAAATGTTTGTGATCTTTTTACTCCTTAAGAAGAATCATGTGTTTTTCATTGAATATCAAAGTTCACAATCTTCAATTTGACTTCATTTTTGTTTATCTTTTATTTCTACCTTTGTGTACCTTTCCAGCAAGTTTCCTTATTTTTCTTCCCTTACACCTGACCTAATGTATCTTGTCTCCTTGCCATTTTATCCATCTTGGGCCTCAGTGCCATCCAGTAGAACTTTCTGCAGTAATGATGGAAGGTTCTATAACTGTGTTGTCAGCTGTGGCAACCACAAGCCATATGTGGCCTTTGAGTACTTGAAATGTGGCTAGTGTGACTGAAAAAAACTGATTTTTAAATTATTTATTTAATTTTAATTTAGCTACATGGGGCTAGCAGTTAATATAGTCTGTATCAGTATTGTCTTCCTAACCTTTGTAGATTGTTTTGATTATATTCTCTCTGCATACCTAATAATTTATTTTATCCTACTTTTATTTATTATTTTATTAAAAATTGTTTAACATTTATTTATTTTTAAGAGACATAAAGACAGAGCATGGGCAGAGAAGGAACCACAGAGAGAGGGGGACAAAGAATCCAAAGCAGGCTCCAGGCCCTGAGCTGTCAGCACAGGGCCCATTGCAGGGCTCAAACCCATGAACCATGAAATCATGACCTGAGCCGAAGTTGATGCTTAACTGACTGAGCCACCCAGCCTTCCCTATCCTATTTTTAAACCTTAGCCATCCATATGTTTATTTTTAATTTTTTAAACTTTTTGGCATATATTTTTGCTTCCTGATTATCTTGTAAGCTTTTGGGTTAGTGAAGGTATTTTACTTCTTTTATATCTCTTTTACCACCTATATTTTGATCATAATACATAATCTGAAAGTATTTGTTGATGGAGGTAGTCACTAGGGAATTGGGGAACTTCAAAATAACCACTGAACGTTTTTTAGGGTATTGTGAAATTGGGGAGACTCAAGAATACAAAATGGATTTTTAAAATAGTAACAGATTAAGTATAGAACAGTAGATTACAAATCTGGAAACCTAGGGCCACCTAGGTGGCTCAGTTGGTTAAGAGTCCAACTCTTGATTTCGGCTCAGCTCATGATTTCACCGTTTGTGACTTCAAGCCCCAAGTCGGGCTCCACACTGGCAGTGCAGAGCCTGCTTGGCATTGCCCCCTGCCCTCTCTTTGCCCCTACCCTGCTCGCTTGCACTCTCTCTCTCAAAATAAATAAATAAACTTTAAAAAAATCTGGAAATTTAAAATCTAATCATAGCTGTGCTGTTAATTTTGTTAATAACATAGACAGGTTTCTTTTTCAGGTGAATTTGCTCATCTACAAAACGAAAGATGAATTATTTGGCTTTTAATATCTTTCCCAGCTTAAGATTCTTAAAATTAGTAGGTTTTTCCGAATTGAAAACTATTAACCATGGAGAATAATGTTGGTACTAGTTTTTGTTTAAGTGTATTTTTGATTAAGTGTGTTTTTTGAAAAATAAAGTTATTTTGAGAAAGAGAGAACATGGGAGGAACAGAGTGGGAGGGAGAGAGAGAATCCCCAGCAGCATCCTCACTGTCAGTGCAGAGCCTGATGTGGGGCTGGAACTCACAAACTTGGGATCATGACCTGACCCGAAACCACGAATCCAACACTTAACTAACTGAGCCACCTACACACCCTGATTCTAGTTTTATTTTATATTTTTAAAATGTTCAGGAAGAGAAGGTACATGCTGAAATGCCCAGGTTTGAGATGCCAGAACACTCCTATGTGTGGTAAAATGCCAAGATAAAAAATTATGTGATGACTAAGATTGGGCAGGAAAATAGCAAATCAGCTTTTTTTAATACATTTTTTAATGTTTATTTATTTTTGAGAGACAGAAACAGAGCATGAGTGAGGGAGGGAGGGACGGAGAAAGGGAGGGAGACACAAAGTCCAAAGCAGGCTCCAGGCTTTGAGCTGTCAGCACAGAGCCCGACACAGGGCCCTCACGAGCCGTGAGACCATGACCTGAGCCAAAGTCTGACACTTAACTGACTGGGCCACCCAGGCGTCCCCAGATCAGCTGCTTTATAGCAAACAGTAAATACAATTAGAAAAATAAAACTATATTCAAATGACTATTTATTCCAAGTAATTAGTTACAAATCCAGGAATAAAATTTAGGAGAGAATGTGAACATGTTACAGTGAAGGAAACAACTTAACTGGAAGTCAGAGTTGAGATTATTATCCCTCTAATGCAGGTAGTTAGTAGCTGTAGGACAATATGTGGTAAAGTTTGAAAGGGTATTTACTTCTGCATGCCATAACATCATCTCTTGACACCTTTCGGATCATAACATAAACCAAAGAGAATGCACATATTCTTTTCAAAAACCTAGAAATAATTCCATTATGTTTCATCTCACTGTTTTTCTGAGTCAGCTGGCAGAAGTACAAGCTGCCTTTGTTTTCTATTATCTTCTGAACTCACATCTTTATACTACTTGGAACAGCTCCTCATTTGACCCATTTCTCTATCTTTCCCAAATCCTTCCACTGTGCTCCAGAGAGCTTCTGCCTCTGTGACTTTGCAGACTTCCTTATAAATAGTTATTTTCATCCTCTTTTCCAAACTTAAACCTTCCATCTCCTTGCCTTAACTGATAACTGGCTAGTCCCTAGTGGGGGGTGTGTGTATATTCAAACATCCCACATATATTAAACTTGGAAAAGATGTGGGTCTTCTTTGCTCTCTGAAGAGAGAGCAATGCTTCCATATCATTTTTCCCACTTTAAAATGAGTCAAAGAGTACTATCAATTCTGTCTCTTAACAGTTGGTGAGAAATTATAATGGTAGTAATATTTATTGTGCACTTAGTGTGTGACAGAGACTAACAGTCCCCACCCCCGCCCCCCCCCCCGCCAGCTTTCTTGAGATGTAATTAACTTATATAACGTTGTATACATTTAAGGTATACGGTGTAATAATTTGATACATATATTGTGAAATGATGACCACAATAACACACCCATCACTTGCATTAGTGTTTTTTGTTGTTGTGAGCACATTTAAGATCTACTTTCTTAGCAGTTTTTAAGTGTATAATACAGTGGTGTTAACATAGTCACCATGCTGTACATTACATTCCCAGGACTTATTTATCTTATAACTGGAAGTTTGTACCCTTTGACCAGCATTTCCCATTTTTCCAACCCCCAGCCCCTAGCAACCACCATTCTGCTCTGTTTCTATGAGTTCAGCTTTTTTATATTTCAAATATAAGTGAGATCATACAGTATTTGTCTTTTTCTGTCTGACTTATTTTACATAGCATAACCCCTCAGGATTCATACATGTTGTCATAAATAGCAAGATGTAAAATTTCATTGTATATGTTTACTATAGCTTCTTTATCCATTTACCCCCCGATGACCCCTTAAGTTGTATCTGTGTCTTGACTGTTGTGAAATAAATGCTACAGTGAACGTAGGGGTGCAGATGTCTCTTCAAAATAGTGATTGCATTTTGGGGGATATATACCTAGGAGTGAGATTGCTGGATCATATGATAATTCTATTTTTAATTTTTTGGAGGAACTTCCATACTGGTTCTCATAGTGGCTGTGCCAGTTTACAATCCCACCAACAGTGCACAAGGTTTCCCTTTTCTCCTCATCCTCACCAGCACTTGTTATCTCTTGTATTTTGATAATAGCCATTCTAACAAGTATGAAGTGATATCTTATTATGGTTTTCATTTGCCTTTCCCTAAAGATTAGTGATGCTGAGCATCTTTTCATGTACTCATTGGTCATTTGTACATTGTCCTTAGAAAAATGTCTATTCATTCCTCTGCCTATTTCTTAATTGGATTTCTAGGAGTTTTTGCTGTTGGGTTACTAGTTCAGTTGCTGTGGAGTTGTGTGAGTTCCTTATATATTTTGGATAGTAAACCCTTATCACATAAATGTTTGCAATTTTTTTTTCTATTCCATACGTTGTCTCTTGATTTTGTTGATTTTTTTTTTCTATGCAGGAGAATTTTAGTTTGATGCTTTGTTACTTGTGCTCATGGTGTCTTATCCATAAAATCATTGCCAAGACCAACGTTGAGGAGATTTTTTTTCCTGTGTTTTCTTCTAGGAGTTTTATGGTTTTAGTTGCTTTTTTTTTTTTTTTTTTTTAAAGAGAGAGAGGGTGCAAGTGAACGAGGGCAGAGAGAAGAATCCCATAAGTGGCAGAGAGACAGAAGGGGGGGGGGAGAGAGAGAGAGAGAAGCGGGGCTCACTGAAAGTGGGGTTTGTGTTCACTGGAAGCGGGGTACTGCTCACCCAAAGCAGGACTCGAACTCATGAACTGTGAGATCACAACCTGAGCCAAAGTCAGATGCTTAACCAACTGAGCCACCCAGGTGCCACTATGGTTTTAGTTTTTAAATTTAAGTCTTTAATACATTTTGAGTTAGTTTTTGTGAGTGCTGTAAGTTGGGGGTCCAATTTTACTATTTTGCATGTGAATATCCAGTTTTCCCATCACTCTTCATTGAAAGGACTATCTTTTCCCCACTGAGGATTCTTGGCTCCCTTGTCAAATATTAATTGACCATATATGCATTGGTTTATTTGGCTCTCACTCCTGTTCCATTGACCTATGTGTTTATTTTTATGCTAGTATTATACATGTTTTAATTATTATTGCTTCGTAGTGTTTAAATCAGGAAGTGTGATGCTTCCATCTTTGTTCTTCCTCAAGATTGCTTTGGCTGTTGGGGTCTTTTGTGGCTTCATACAAATTTTAGGGTTGTTTTTTCTATTTCTGTGAAAAATGCCATTAGAATTTTGATAGGGATTGCATTGAATCTACATAGTTCCATTATTTGTGGAACTTCTTCAGTTTCTCTCATCAGTGTCTTATGGTTTTCATTGTACAGATCTTTCACCTCCTTGGCTAAATTTATTCCTAAGTATTTTTTGGCTTTGATGCTATTGGAAATCGGGTTGTTTTCTTTCTTTTTCACCTGGTCTGTTGTTTCTATATAGAAATACAACTGATTTTTTATATTGATTTTATGGTCTGCAACTTTACTGAATTTGTAAGTTATAACAGTGTGTTTGGATAATCTTTAGGGTTTTCTAGTTACAATATGTCATCTTCATATAGATACAGTTTTACTTCTTTACTTTTTTTTTTTTCTTAATTGCTCTGGCCAGGACTTCCTATACTATGTTGAATATAAATCATAAGAGTGGGCACTCTTGTGTTGTTCGTAATCTTAGAGGAAAGCATTTAGCTTTTTACTCTTCAGTATTGATAATAATTGTGGGCTTTATGTAAATAAAGCTAATACTATATGGCCCTTAATATGTTGAGGTATATTTCTTCTGTATCCAATTTTTGAAAGCTTTATCATGAAAGCATGTTGAATTTTGTCACATGCTTTTTCTGCATCTGTTAAGATGGTCATATGTTGTCTATCTTTCATTTTGTGAATGTGGTGTATCGCATTTGTTGATTTGGGTATGTTGAAACCATCCATGCATCTCAGGGTTAAATCCCATTGATCATGGTGTATGATCCTTTGAAAAAATTTTTTTATGTTTTATTTATTTTTGAGAGCAAAAGAGACAGAGTATGAGCAGGGGAGGGGCAGGGAGAAAGGGAGAGACACAGAATTCGAAACAGGCTCCAGGCTCTGAGGTGTCAGCACAGAGCTCGATGCAGGGCCCAAACTCACAGACCGTGAGATCATGACCTGAGCCGAAGTCGGAAGCTTAACTGACTGAGCCACCCAGGTGCCCTGGTATATGATCCTTTTAAAGTGCAGTTGAATTTGGTTTGCTAGTATTCTGAGTTTTGCATCTATATTCATTGGGGATTGGCCTGTAGTTTTCTTGTAGTCTCTTTATTTGGCTTTGATATCAGAGTAATGCTGGCCTCATAAAATGAGTTTGAGAGTGTTCTTTACTCTTCAATATTTTGGAAGAGTTTGAGAAGGACTGACTTTAATTCTTCTCTAAATGTTTGATAGAAATCACCAGTGAAACCATCTGGTCCTGGGCTTTTCTTTGTTGAGAGGTTTTTGATTACTGACTTGATCTCCTTACTCATTATCGGTCTGTTCGTATTTTCTATTTCTTCATAACAATGTCATGGTAGGTTGTATATTTCTAGGAATTTATCCACTTTTTAATAGGTTATCTAATTTGTTGATATATAATTGTTCATAGTAGCTGCTTATGAACCTTTGTATTTCTGATGTTAATTGTGGTGTCTCCTCATTCAGTTACGATTTTGTTTATTTGAAAAAAATTTTAATGTTTATTTGATAAATTTTTTAATGTTTATTTTTGAGAGAGAGAGAGTGTGCACTCAGGTTGGGGAAGGTCAGAGAGAGACAGAGACACAGAATCCGAAGCAGGCTCCAGGCTCTGAGCTGTCAGCACAAAGCCCGATGTGGGGCTTGAACTCAGGAGCCATCAGATCATGACCTGAGCTGAAGTAGGACGCTTAACCGACTGAGCTACCAAGGCACGCCATGATTTTGTTTATTTGAGTCGTCTCCTTTTTTTTCTTAGTTAGTCCAGCTACAGATTTGTCAATTTTCTTTATCTTTTCAAAAACCAACTCTTAATTTCATGGACTTTTTTTTCTATTGTCTCCTAGTCTCTATTTCATTTATTTCTGCTCTGAACTTTATTACTTCCTTCCTGCTAACTTTGGGCTTAGTTTATTCTTTCTTTAATTCCTTGAAGTGTATATTAAGGTTGTTTATGTGGAATCTTTCTTTTTTCTTAATGTAGGCATTAATCACTATAAGACTCCAAGAAGTGCTTTTGCTGTGTCTCGTAAGTTTTGGTATGTTGTGTTTGTATTTTTGTTTGTCTCCAGATATTTTCTGATTTCCCTTTTAATTTCGTCTTTGACCCATTGGTTGTCCAGGAGCGCCAAGGACTTTTCTAAAAACTCTGCATTTAACAACCATTTTAACCTACATGAAATACCCTTGAGTTAGGTGGTGTTATTTTCCTTATTTTAAGGTGAGGAAATTGAAATATAAGAGGTCGCATAGATAGTAAATAATGGAGCTGAGAAAGCATTAAAGTATCTTCATGTATGGTAAAAATGAAAATGAAATAATGTTACTGGAAGCAATTAGGAAATAAATATTTCAAGGATCTTGAATTTTTAATACTCCAAGAAAATAACCAGGAACTGCTATAAAGATTTATATAATGTAAGGTTATCCAGTATTATTATTATAAAAATTTGGAAGTAGCCAAAATGTCCAGCATTAAGGGAGTGTCAAATAAATTATGGTGTATCTTGTAGAGTATATAACGTGGGCACCTGAAAGCCCATGTGATCGTGAGGATGTGGAAATATAAATTTGTCCAGAATTTTGGAAGATTATCAATATTTTCAAAAATTTTAAGGCAAATACCAACAGTTTGATACCAACAGGTCTTCTGCTAGGAACTGAATAGATATTGTTGTACAGATGGGTATGGTAAGATTGAAAGGAGTCCAAGAAGATTCTAATAGGCTGTACTTTGATGGAGCTGTTAGCTAATATAAGAAATATAGAGCTAGGTTTTTGCTAGGGAAAAATAATGACTTTAGTTCAGGGCTTATTGACTTACTGGTTTTATTCATGGGGACATCCAAAAATAAAGAGTCAGTATTTGGAAATATGTATGTAGAGATAAGAGAAGAAAGAACTTGAAAGAAAGATGAGGGGGTAAAAATTTCCATATTTTGGCATAAATCAGGTGCAGAAGGAGACTGTTGGTGGGCTTGTTATCATCTGTGATAACTGATATACTTTTCTACTTTTTAAAAATGTGTGTTCATCTGTTTTGGTTTGTGAAAGAATCATTTTTGATTCTCCTCTTAAGTGAAATTTTGCTCAGTTCCTGAATAGTGAATTGTTAGAATGGTTTTTTAAAGTTCACATTGTAAAAATACATCTTAATATGAAAGAAGCAACAGCGTTTGGTAAAACACACATATACACAAATAGGTTCTGTTCCTAACCCTGTCTTTTGAACAACTCATTCCACCTCCTTGAGTGATATCTTTGGCTTGGCCTAGAATGGTTCCCAGCCTGTACATAATTTTGGATGTTTGTATGTTTTCTGTGTGATTTTTAAATTTTTTTAAATTCTTCATTTTATTTAAATTTTTTAAAATTTGAGTCTAGTTGACACAGGTGTACAATATAGTGATTCAGTATCTCTTTATGTAATGCTGTGCTTACCACAAGTGTAGTTACCATCTGTTAATATACAATGCTATTACAGTATCATTGACTATATTCCCTATGCTGTACCTTTTGTTCTCATGACATTTTCATTCCATAACTGGAAGCCTGTATCTCCCACTCCCCTTCACCCATTCTGCCCATCCCTCCACTTCTCTCCTCTCTGGAAACCATCAGTTTGCTCTCTGTATTTATAGGTCTGATTCTGCTTTTTGTTTGTTTATTTAATTGTTTTGTTTCAAAAATCCTTTATTTCAAAAGGACTTAATGAAAGCATATTCTGAATCATTTAGATGTCTACTTTATAATGAGTCCTGGGAAGTAGTTTTGGTTATCTCTGTTTAGGATTGTGTTTAGCATAACTGTGGTGCCACATAGTAAAACTTTAATTGTTTCAGTATATCCTGGATACTACAGGAACACAGTTGCACCTAAATGTTGTATTTGAACATAGGAAAGCCTAAATAGTGTCAATTAGGTAACATATGCATAAAATTTCACAGTAGTTCAAGTAAAGAAAAGGCTGTTACATGGTAGGATAGGCATGAACAAAGTAAAGCAGATTTTTGGAGCAGTCAGTACAAAATTCATATAGCAAGCAATGTGATTTTTATCATATTCAATACTATTATTTTGAATTTTATTGGTTTTGTATTTTTGTATTTAATTTTAAATCTGTTTTGGCTTTCTAGTTATGTAAGGGGTTATAAGCATAAGGATTTACATTTGATTTTATATCTGTATACTGCTAAGTAACATATTCAAAATAAGTTACTGTCAGGGATCTGAAATACTTTTTTCTCCTCCAAAAAAGTGCTATATTACTAAATTTTTGGTGTGTAAACCTTAAATTTTCTCTTATACTGTATGCCACTTCACTGTTAGCCTTAAGATACTTAAGGAGGTCTTTTAAACTCTCATTTGAGTTGTAAATTTCAACGAAAGAGACATGAAATTTGTCTCATAATGAATGTACAGTTCCACAAAATAGTGTGGTTATTGCCATTGTCAGTGGTCACCATGCATTTTGGGTTTTTGTACACATGAAAAGAAAGGTACAGTTAAACATTGGAGAAATGGTTTTTAGTAATGTTGATATACATTTTTGCCATGCTGTTCCCTCCAGGAAGAAGATGACTAGACATTTCATTTGGCTGGGGACATTAGAAGGTGAAATGCTAGGAATATTGTGTTCACTCTGGCGCTGTAGTCTAGAAGTCAAGTGAACTCAGGTTACAGGGAGGTTATAGAGACTAGGAACAATATGCGGGGAACAAAGGAGTTAGGAGGAACAAAATTGCTCCTCTGGGGCTAAAATAGATAAAGTAGGCATGTATCATATAGGAGAATAATGAAATATAAGGAAAAAATAAAAATGAAGGGAAAGAAGAAAGCCACTAAATGCTCTTTCATCTCCTTGATGACCAATTTTGGCTAATGCTCTGCTCCAAATATCAGTAAGTTATTCTCTCTATGATCCCAGATACCTGGTTGTAAATATTAGTAGTGTTGGTCATAAATCCATTCCTAATCCCATAGATTTTATGGATAGGAATAATATATTGATGTAATAGGTCTGCTTCAGAAATCACTTTTAGTTTTTGGCTGACCACAGAAAGTTTCTTATGCCACAAATTTGGACCTCACTCCTATGTCTAATCCATCATCAGTCTTATTGATTCTGCCTTCAGGATATATATTGAACGGACGTGCTTCTAGATTACCATCACTTAGTCCAAGGGCACCTGGGTGGCTCAGTCGGTTAAGCATCCGACTTTGGCTCAGGTCATGATCTCGTGGTTTGTGGGTTTGAGCCCTGTGTCAGGCTATGTGCTGACAGCTCAGAGCCTGGAGCCTGCTTCAGATTCTGTGTCTCCTCCTCTCTCTGCCCCTCCCATGCTCGTGCTCTGTCTCGCTCTGTCTCTCAATAATAAATAAATGTTTTAAAAAATTAGATTACCATCACCTAGTCCAAATGACTACCATCTCTGTCACCTGGACTATTTCAGTCATCTTCTAACTTAATCTTCTAATTGGCCCACCTGCATTTATTCTGCCATTGCTCCCCTCCCCACCAAGTATCCATAAAGCAGTTAGAATGAACGGCGATTTCTGATCTTGGTACTCTTTTCCTTAAAATCCTTGAATGCTCTTCCATTAGAATAATCTGGACAATCTTCACCATAACCGTCAAGGTCCTACTTGATCGGATCCCCTGCTGACTCTTAGTCTCTGTTCACTACACTCCTGTCTACTGGACTGCTACCATATTGTGCAGGTGCATCAAGCCCCTTCCTAGTTGAGAGCCTGTACGTATGATGCACCTTCTAATTTAGAATGAAAATGCACACACACACACACACACACACACACACACACACACACAAAACACACATGCTTCAATTCTTCCAGCCTAGCTAGCTGACTCCTAATAATACCATTGGTCTCAATTTAAATATCATTTCCTTAAGGAAATAGATCTATTTATAGTGCCCAGTACTTTTACTTCATTGCAGTTATCATAAGTATAATTAGATACTTGATTCTAGCTAATCCACGGGAGACTGGTTTTGCTCATGCCTTTTTCTTTAGCACTTAGCACAATGCTTGAGTCATTGGTATTTAGTAAATGAACGGCTAGATGAATGGATGATGGCAGTGTATCAATAGTGTAATTTCTCATATAAAGTACAACATATTTGATAGGTAATTATTGTTTTTAGAAGTATTAACTTTTTAATAGTATAAAGAACACTTGATCTTTTTTTTTTTTCATATAGTTTAATCAGCATTTGTGGTTTACATACCTCAAATTTCAAATTAACATCTCTTAAACCACTAAAAATAACCTTGGAGCAATATTATATTTGTATAATGATTTGTTGAGTAAGTGTCTGTGGTGGTTGTATTAATTTAAATATATTTTTTTCATTGAAAATGACATGGAATCACATAATTACTACTATCTAGTGAATCTTATTACTTAGTTAACTATCCTGAATCTCATTTCTGCTCTATAGGTGTGTAATACTATTTATTATTTCATTAGCTTCCAGTTTTCTTCTTGGGCCTAACAGTAATGTCCATAATGAATTGCAGAGTATGTAGCTCATTTCTTCATTTCTTTTCAACCTTAGCCTATCAAAATTTAATACTTTGTTATTGTAACTTAAGATGAAATATATAATTACCTACCAATTTATTTATTTTTGGTAAAGATAGCACTGTTTTTAGGGCAAATTCTTTAACTAGGGCCAGAACATTTCAAAGCAATCAAATAACTAGAGATCTTCAGCATGAATAATCCTGTGAATGCCCAATTTGGCTTTGTCATGTCTTTGTATATAGAATTTTTGAAATTTATGGTTAGTAATCTTCAAGTTTACCTCATAACAAAAGGGAGATATGTTATCTTTATATGATCCTATTGTTTCACGGGTAAGTTCAGTTACTTTCTATTTCAGTGTATTTATAATACTAAAACAGTTTGGGATATATACATTGTAGATTGGGAGAAAAGGTAAGTTATAAAAACTCTGTTTTTGATATACTTTTAAACATCCTTTTTTATATATTTTAAATCACTTTATTTAAAGACCCATGGTTTTACATACTTGGAACAAGTATTTTTAATTAGATTTGATAAATTTGTTAATGTGAAACTATTTTATGCATTCGTATTTCAAAACTGTTTTATATTTTAATCCCTTGTGTCTGTAAGAATTATAAAGTATTTTGTCATTTGCAAAGAACTTTATTGGAAAAACTATTTCCATGAAAAACATATCTCTATTTAAACACACTTGTGCTCAAATTATTTAATTGTTCTGTTACACATAATTAAGTAGTTTCTAATGTTAGGGAGGTAGGACATTTGTTAAAAATCATTTGCTCCCCGGGCACCTGCGTGGTTTAGTGGGTTAAGTGTCTGACTTCGGCTCAGGTAATGATCTTACACTTCGTGGGTTCAAGCCCCGCATCAGGCTCTGTCCTGACAGCTCAGAGTCTGGAGCCTGCTTCAGATTCTGTGTCTGCCTCTCTCTCTGCCCCTCCCCAGTTCGTGCTCTGTCTCTCTCAAAAATAAATAAACATTAAAAAATACTTTTTTAATCATTTGCTCCCTTAAAATTCTGAAATTTGTATTTAAAATACTGAAATTTGTTTTTATTAGAATAGTTGTTTTATTCTAACCTGTTCTCTTAGGTCACATAATATAATCCTTTAGTTTGAAAAGTGTTCTTATAAAAATTGAAAATTGTATTTCTATAATTTAACATAAAATTTTCCTTATTTAATATTAATGCCATTTTATAAATACAGAAATACCCTTAAATGATTATAGGTTAGTTGTTTCATCAGTGTGTGAGTGTAAGGAATTAATCATTTGTCATCAATGGCATAATAGAATACTCGTCATTCTTATGTTCTTTATATAACCCATGAGGCAATTAGTAACTACAGTTATCTTATGGCAGTTTTTTAAAAGCAACTATTTTATGTTTCCTGAAATTTTTAAATAAAGGAATCCTTTAAACATTTTAAATAAAATTTACAGACCATTTTTGAGTTCTGAAAAGGAGAATTTAGATAACGTATTTTTCTGATTTCTAGAACCATAAAATCACTATTATGTCTGATCTTGGGTTATTTTTAACACTTTATGTATTGCTTGCTTGACTGATTGATTGGAGAGAGAGAGTGGGAGTGGGAAAGAGAGGGGCAGAGGAAGAGAGAGAGAGAGAGAGAGAGAGAGAGAGAGAGAATCTTAAGCAAGCTCCATGCTCAGCATGTAGCCCAATATGGCGCTCAAGCCCACAACCCTGGGATGATGACCTGAGTCCAAATCAAGAGTCGAGAGCTCAACCAACTGAGCCACTGAGGCATCCCACTTTATACTTTTAGATAGATATAGATATAGTCTTGATTCGAGTCGACAGAAGACATTCTTGAAATAACTTAGAGAACATATTGATATTATAATAGTTGCCAAAATATAATTTTAATTAGAATTCTGCCAGAATTTTGCTGTTAAATTTTAATATAAGTTTCATTTTCTTTACTCCTCTGAAAGAGGGTTTCTAATATGCTAGTTTAATAAATATGATGTCTTTAGCAGTATTGTAGCTAATTTTATTTTTAATTTTAACATTTACACCAGGATTTAAAATTAAGCCCATAAAAATATTATTTAAATTAAGAAACAAATTTATTGAAATTTTAGCTGGATTATGTTAAGGAATAATTTAAAAATCTCTAAGGGATATAGACTTTAGTTTGCATGCTCTCAGTCTCTTGATGTTTGTTTGCTTCAGTAACTGGAAGTTTAATTTTAAGCTAAGAACCCAAGAAAATGGTGAAGAAACCTAGGAATTATTTTAGTTTTTTACATTGCTGGCAAACAATTACTTTTGTAACCACATGGGTTATATAATAGTTGGAAAATTTTTGTTTGCTATGATAGTATTTTTAGTTGTGACCTAAGAAAACAGATTAACAATTATTAGAATTAGTTATTTCATGTCTTAGCACAATATACTTTAGCTTCTTTATTAAATAAATGTTTTCCACCCTTAAATAGGCAAGTTAGTCAACGGTGGATTAAAAGATGTTAAAGTATATGTAATCGGTTCATTCTGTGTAGTATTTTTTAATTGTTTTTAATATTTATTTTTGAGAGAAAGCAGGAGCAGGGGAGGGGCAGAGAGAGGGGGGACAGAGGACCCAAAGCGGGCTCTACACTGACAGCAGACAGCCCAATATGGGGCTCAGACTTACGAGTGAGATCATGACCTGAGCAGAAGTCAGATGCTTAACCAACTGAGCCACCAGATGTCCCAGTTATTTTTAATGTTTTTAAACAGAAATGTATCATTTGCAATATTTAAAAATGCTGAAATGAATTCAATTTTAATTTTGCTTGCTAATTAAATTATACCTTTTAGCATTTAGGACTTTTTCACCCTTTCCCAGTATGACAAAGGATTCCTACATTAAAGATAGCGTTGGGAACTCTCTAAAACATCAAGTAGGCAGTTTGCTCAGGATTTAAGAGATGAAATTGTTAGACTTTATTTTACTTTTTGCCACCAAGATTTTTATAGGTGAGTTACATAAGTGACCATTAGAATCACCAAGAAATAAGAAAAAGAATCTAATATTGGAACTGAAGTAGAAGGATGAGGAAGAGAGTTTTTCTCTCCAAAACGCTTTTGAATTTTACCTAAAAGCACTATTTTAATCACAACAAAAGCCATCCACCCTTTTTTGAGATGAGGATAATATTTTAAAACAACCTTCTTCATAACCATTATTTATCAGTGGTAAGTACATGTAGCCCTCACTTGCATGGTAGTGTGGGACCAAAAGAATGACCATACAAACTAAAACCACACATAGTGATATTAACAATCAATGGGAAAAATTACAGTTGTTCCATGATCTTTAAAAAATTTTGTCAAGACATTAAAACTGTCCTATGTTGGTTATAAACAGAGAAATGAAAAAAATAGTAGAACTAATACTAGTTTATTACAATGTAATATACTAAAAACAATTAGAATTGAAGTGTTTTATTCTTTGTAAAAAACTTACCAGGAGTAGCTTGAACAGTGCTTTGCCATCTCCTTGTATAATAAGTTAGAATAGCAGATCTAGCAGAGTGAGCATCTTTTCTGTGCCTTGGCAAATTGTCCATCTGGATCAGCTTCCAGCATTTTACTTTTGCATTTTCAATATCGGGAAATACCTCCAAGAGTTTCTTTAATGTGAAATTTTTTGCTGGCATCACTTCCCCAGGGATATCTTCATTATTGTCACAGCCACTTTCCTCATTTATGTCAATAAGTTTGCCTTCACTAAATTCTTCTGACTGCATATCTAGAGTCTCTCAAACAGTAATAATGGCAACGTTCCCACAATTAGCTATTTCTTCTATTACTCCATTTACATTTGAGTCCAGTTTCACTTTCATCTTTATCATTTTTCATTTCTTTGTTGTACTTTTATCTTTGTTGGCTAATTCACTCTTTTAGTTACCCATTTTGTAAAATTTCATGTGGGTTTAGGAGGCAAGAAGGTAACCCAGCTACATGTTTTTCTGTCTTTAGGCAGGCGAGTCGAATGATTAGGCACCAACCAACTTTGGAAAGAAGTGATGAGTCACTGATCATGATATACCTCTCTTATGAACATAGTGCTTTGTAGACTGAAGTGCTAGCAAAGTAGTTTGTATTTATGCAGTTGTAGTTAATATAGTGTGGAAAGTGAAATTGGAACCGTGTTGTTGGAGACTGGTATTATGGAACTAAACTTATGATAGCTGAAATTTGTGCAGATGGGAGGCCTGGGAAGTAAGGGCTGCCTATAATTAGAAGAAGGCTGAACTATTTGAACAATTAAAGATCTGGTCAGTGTTGATGAAATTGAAGACGTAGGACTAGTTGGACTATTTGATCTCTGAGCCATTGAACGCCTGATACATTTTACGTGGAAGTGTAAATTTGATACTATTCTTCCAGCTTCTTTAATCCTCTTAGGCACTTCCTTAGAGAAGATCTTTCACGCTGTTTCTCTAAAACAAAACCCCTAGTTGTAGTAAAAACAGTGGTTTTAATAGTAACGGTGATTTTGAATTCGTTATGAAGCAACTGACTTTGAAAGTTTTTTTTCAATTTTTATATAATGTTGACATTCTAATAATTAAAAATAATAAATAAGTTTTGATTCATTTAGTCAGTAACTCCATTTTCATTGTTTTCATACTAGCAAATATTTTATTATTAAACGTGAAAGGGGAGGTCTTACTCTGTTGGGTGCAATTGAATAATGTTAATTTATTGTTTGATTTCCTACAGGTGAACTGGCACAGAGGTTGATCTCAAGATGCCATTAGTGAAAAGAAACATTGATCCTAGGCACTTGTGCCACACAGCACTGCCTAGAGGCATTAAGAATGAACTAGAATGTGTAACCAATATTTCCTTGGCAAATATAATTAGACAACTAAGTAGCCTAAGTAAGTATTTCTATATCAGTGAAAAATATTTTTTGCAAACCAGAATGTTAAGCTTTAGAGTATTAAGAAGATGTCCTTGTGATTAATTTGGGGAGATATTTGATGAGAAGAGTATAAAATTATCTTGGAAAATGTAGTCATTTTAAATAAAATAATGAATCTTAGAATAATTTATTCTCTGCATGTTTCCTCTGGGAAAGAGAAGTAAGGACAGAATTTTAGGAATGGCATCACATGATGGATAAGAATTACTGAAATTGTTTTTAAAGTATGATTTATCTATGAAAGGTTAGGCCAGGGTTTTACTTTTGCTTGCTCATTATCACTATTACTTTTTTAGTGGCTTCAATTTGTGTTTTAGGACACTAGTATCTCTTTCTTTATATGTAGTCTAGGGAAGTATTTATATATTCTCAAATATCTAAAAGTAAAAGGTATGGGGTAGTTACTAGTTAGAGGATTAGGTTAGTCAAGTGAGTTGTCTAAAGGACATTAAGATATCAGTCAAGGATCTTACATGCAGCATGATGTGAAAATAGTAAGTGAACCTGGCTTCTGACAGACAAAAAGTGAGCAGATTGGCCAGATAGTAAAGGCCAACAGAAGGGACAGGAAGAGGAGGATGAGACAGGCAATGTGTTTCCGTCACAAGATTGTAGAACAGAGCTACTAAATTAAGGAATTAAACAAATTATTTCCTATTATTCTAAATTTAATGTTAGAAAATTTAAAATCTGTCTTGTGAATTGATGGCTTAGCTTTTTATTAAGACATTTATATTTCATTTTTTAATATTTCATTTTAAAGATAAAACAAGATGTTCTTGGCCTAGATGTATTCTCTAAGTGGTTCTAGATATATCTTAGCCATACCTACCCATGTAGATTATACTTATAGGGAAGATTGACTCTTCCTTTTAACTTTTGTTCTTTTCTTTTTATAATTGAGAACAAGATAAAGAGAAATTGTTAATCTATTTTGTTTCAAGTGAGAGCATTTGGACATACACATATGTAACTAGAGCAACATAAAAATTACATTTGAATGCTCTTGGTGAGAGCACTAAATTTCTACATTGCCTATGAAATAGTTTTAAAAATAAAAGGATGTTTGTTTGAATTTAAGTATATTCTTTCCCCCTTTTTGTGGTTATTTTTTCAGGTTAGTTACTGACAGCAAATCACTAACATGGTTTACCTGTTTCTTTCTTGGGAAAGTCAATATAGAATATACTTTTGAGACAAGTCAAAAGAAGAGTCCTAGATATTAATAATGGTTAATCTTACTTTTTAAAAGACATTTGCTGACCTTTTTTTTTTGACCTGTCACTAATTGAATCTAACGTAACATGACTTCATATAACATTTGTATTACTATGTGTACATGAGTACATCAGTTAATATTAAAATATATATTAAGAGCGTAGAAATGACATTAACAAATTTAGTTAAAGTATTTCTTAAAATGAATTTTGGATCTACTACAGGCGTATTGTTTTAGGTATATTCCCAATAAGAACTAATATAATGATTAAGAGTGTTCATTTCTGTACTAACCCGTTTTGTATATAACCTAAAGATGAAGATGTAAGGAATATTCAAGTCTGGTATAGTTCATATAAACATCATCTATCAACAAGCATGTGGTCATATTGTAGCCAAGCTCCAAAAATAGAAATACTTTGTACAAATATAACTAAATTAGGTTTTCGGTGCTTCACGTTTGGAATCAAGAGACCATTGTAGACATTTTCTAAGCAGTTGGTAGAGATTCAAAAACAAGAAAAACCATAAAATACTGTAGCAAGGTATAGCAATAGTTTACTGCCCTGGAATTAACCTCTCTGGCGGCTTTCCCACTTGACATATTTGGGCATGTAGAATTAAATTTAAAAGGCCCCTAGGTACCCAAAATAAACAAGCCCATGCACTAAAGATTATGCACATAAAATAATCAATTGATCCTTCTCTCAGAGCCTGTTTACACTTACTTAGCTAGTTCATACAGGTTTGGTGATCTGGTTCCCAAACATTTATGCTTCAGAGCATTAAAAGAGGAGGTGTTGGGGAGATAAAAATAGAAGCAGGTATTACCTAAGCCAGCCAAAAGAAGTCCTTTACAGCAAAGGAAGAAGTGACATAAGGAGAGAAGCAATATAAAAACCAGAAAGAGGCCCTTTCATGTAGAAGCAGATATTCTTACACATCTCAAGGCTGCTTTCTAGCTTAGAACATTTTGATTTCAGAATCATCACTAAGTTGTCAAGAAAAGGTTAAATTATGTTTAATTTTGTATTTCTACTTAAGACAGGGAAGCTTAGAATAGATTTTATATCAGCATTCATCCAAAATAGTTAAAATAATTAGTTCATTAAATAATCTCTGAATTACCTAGTAAACTTGGCTATCCAAAATGGTTCTAGGTCATTGAGGTGTTCACTTAACCAAAAGCGTTAACAGAACGCAGCAATAAAGGTAAACTGCAGAGCTTGGTCTTGGCTTAGGGGACATCCTCCTGACTTCTTCCCCACAAAATGTTTTTCCTAGTAGAACACAATTTATAAAAGATAATATATAATTACTGAAGACATAGAATTCACTTTCTATAAATTTCTTCTGTTATACTAAAATTCTTTCCCATCTTATTATTGTTTTACTTAATGACCATTGAGACTCTAATTACCTGAGGAATCTTTTACCATTCTCTTTTCCCAAGGCCATTCTTCTGTTGAATACAGCCAGTTCATGCTACCAAGATGAGTTGATAGAGCCTAAATTTGACAGATAGATAGCAAGTAGGAGGGAGGATAAGTAGATTGGCTTGATAAGACTAATTAGAAACACAGACAATGACAGATAACACTAATACTTTGCTGTGTGATAAAGCTACAAGGTTCTTGTCTGAAGAGTATACCCCATTTGAATTGAAGAGTTGAGTATGATAAATACTGAAGTTATTCTGAACAGTGTGATCATGTATATAATTAAAATCATGAGTTTTAGATTATAGGAACTGAGAAAAGAGAGATAAGCATAAGGTGAAGTCATTAGAGGAGACTTGCTGAATGAAATGTGAATTGAATTGGGCCTTTAAGGAACAAAAGAATTTGGAAAATGGAGAGGAATGAGGAAGGAAGGCATTTTTAGCTTGCATGAAGAATTAGGCAAATGAATAGAGGCAAAAATAAAAATGTAAGGGGGATTAAAGGGACAGGTGATGTGGGATGCTATGTATGGTGGACACTGATTTTGGAAGACATAGAATTTTAGTTGAGAAGATTTAGTTTTAACATCATAGATGATAAGTGGTAAGGAAACCAAGTAGGTTCTCAAATAGGTAAGTAGTATAATACTTCTAAGCTTAGTTCAAATTCATGTACATGCCCAGTTTTACATTGCAAATTTTATTCCTTTCACCTCGAAGAAAAGGAGGTAGATGTGGAAAGTAAGAAAGGATGTGAAAAGAGAACAGATGGGATGTTTATTTTATCCAGTGATACATTAGCACTTAAACCTGTAGTGGGGAGGAGCATAGACTCTTACTTAAAAATCTGTTGAAAAACTGTGGGCTCTCTCTTTAGAAAAATGCAAATATATTTTAAAAAATCTGTGTATAATTTCCATTGGTTTAAATTAAGGATCCTTGTATTAAACTAAGCTCTTTTAGGGATGAAATTGTCTCTTCTGTTCCTAGCATTTGTATCCTTAATGTTTGTTGAAAAAAATGAATGACTTTATACCTGCCCTTTCTTACAGTTGGGATGCTTTCCTTATCTGCCAGAGAAACTCTGTCTCTGGAAGCATCTCAGACACCATCCCACATTCAAAACTAGGTGCATCTTACCTAATTTGTGTTCTGTGGCTCTTACCTTGTATATAGTAAGAGCTGCCTATTGTTGACCTCCTACCCTGTACGTGGAACTCTGCCAGGTCCTTTGTTCACTGTGTCTCCTTTCCTTATAAATTCTTTTTGAAGCAGATATTTTTATCCCTATTTTACAGGTGTGAGGAAATTGATACCAAGGTCTCAAAGTGAATGGAACAAAGATTTGGACTTATTTATTAAATTGCTTTTCATATTTGTTTAGATATCTGTTTCTCCCTCTTGTTCAAAACTCATCAATGGCAGAGACCTTCTTCCATCATTTTTATATCTGCAGGGTCTGGTACAAGGTCTGGCACATAAGACATTTTCAGTCTATTTGGTTTAAAGATATATGTGAGTAAATGAATATATACAAAACTATTCATTTTTATCATATTTTTATAGAAACATTAAAGTTCTTGATCTAATATAGAGAGATTGAAGTTCTGATTTTTTTTCTTAAAGACCATAGAATCTTCTAGGCCAGGAATTTTATGTTTTACTTTTTGGTGCCTTCGGTAGGTCATACACCTGCCTGGCACAAGGTGAGCTCTCATTAAATGTTTGTTGATTTAACAGATACTATATTTAAATACTTTGAAAAAAAGGCACAGGGTGAGCTCTCATTAAATGCTTGTTGATTTAACAGATATTATATTGAAATACCTTGGAATAAATGCAATATTATTCAAATATAAACTAGTGAGATTAGTGAATTCTTTTAATAAATATTAATTACCTCTGTCTGTCTCAGGAACTGTCTGAAAAGAGTTTACTGTGGAGCTAGACTTAACCTATACAGTATGCTTGGGTCTAAAATGTCTTAATTTAGCAAGACTGTCAATTTTTTTTTATTCAAAGGTGTACATAGTAATTGACTCATCTTTATATTGTAAGTATGCATTACTTTATATGTTCTAAATACACTGAATATTTTTCATTATAGATTGCCTAAACTTCTCCCTGGCTTACTTACTAGATAGAAATTTCTATTTTTTTCTCCTTTTATAATAGGAGTATTTTCTCTTATTCTTTTCAGTATTAGAAATTTATATGACTAGAGAAAATACAGCGATTTTAGATTTAGGATTATTTTTTAAGAAACTAGATAGAACATGAATATATCTCACAGATTTTCAGAATGTACGTTTTGGGCATATCTGAGACTGGTCTTCTGCTGGGCTTATGAAGACTCTTAGATTCTGTCAGTTGGCCTGAAATTCAATTCTAGTGTAGAGTTTATTTATGAACACTGATTTAAAAGATATATTATTTGTATGTACTTTTTCATCATAGCGTTCTCTAACCCTCACCAGATGGGTAGATACGGATTAAGCAGGTAGAGTATTTGCATTTTAGGCATAAGTCACGTAGCAGGATGTGGTAGAACTAGTGTTTAAAACCAGATTTCCCAGGGTTTATGTTGTTTTATCACTTTGTCTCAATTCATTTACTTTTAGGCTAGGGTTGTATAAACTAGTTCCAAATAAATGTCAAATTCATTAGGATAACACTTTTAAATGTTAAATTGATATTTATCTCTCATCACATTAAATTTATGGTATATGTTTCATTTTTGCCTAGGTAAGTATGCTGAAGATATATTTGGAGAATTGTTCAATGAGGCACATAGTTTTTCCTTCAGAGTTAACTCATTACAAGAACGTGTGGACCGTTTATCTGTTAGTGTTACACAGCTTGACCCTAAGGAAGAAGAATGTAAGTTTATTCATATTATATTTTCTGTCACATATATATTTTGGGTTTGGTGAGATGAGCAATATATTTAAAAACAATATTAAACACAAATTTATCACAAGTCTTTTTTACCGATGACCTTTGATGTACCTGTTGTAATTATCTATAAATACCATTAGTGTGACTCTTCTGGCTTTTCTATTCTCTTTTTCTTTTTTGCCTCTTTTCTTTGTATATTGAATAGCTTTTAGTTATTTGACCTAAAATTTTTAACCAGACCTTTTCTCCATTCTTTTTTCCTTTATAATTTATTTGTATACTTCTGTCCTAGAAATAAGTTATTGGAAAATTACTTGAAATTTTAGGTTTGATTCCTTAAGAATGTAATTCCTTTTAATATTCTTTTGTGTGTGCATATTAAATTGATGAACTCTGATCTAATTGTTTGAATGTTACTCCCCACCTTAAATGAACATTTCCCAAAAAACCCAAATTGCCAATATGTTGGATAAAAGTATTCTATATTAAGTATTAAACCAGGGATATCTGAGAAAAAAAACAATACATTACAGGCTGACATAATGGGAAAAACTTTAGTGGTAAAATGACATTTTATACTTTGATAGAATACATTGAATGCTGTTGTGTCTCAAATTCCTCTTTTAGATTTTTTGGGTTCTTTTTCCTTATACAAAAAGAAATGAAACTATTTAGAACATAATTTAGTTATTTTCCCTAGAGAATTATTATTAAATAATATATATAGAATATCTCATATCCCTTTCTTCAAAATATTTTTTTGTTGAATAACATTTTTAGTATAAGTACAAGGTACATAACATACCTAAATTTGAATAAAAATAATAGAAGATATCACTGGAAAAAGCAAAAAGTAGAATGTAATGGTAGATATCTTCACCATATATATATATATATATATATATATATATATATATATATTTTTTTTTTTTTTTTTTTAAATATAACTTCTTGTCAAGTTAGCTAACATACAGTGTATATGGTATGCTCTTGGCTTTGGGAGTAGATTCCCATGATTCATCACTTACATAAAATACCTAGTGCTCATCCCAGCTTCTTTTTATGTAACCTAATTAAAACCTAAATAAGTAGAGATAAATACTTGTCATATTAAGTTTCTACTGCTTGCAAATATATAAGTTCATAGGTCTAGATATGATTTTCTTATCAAAATAGAACTTTTTTTTTCTTAAACAGCTTTATTGACATGTATTTCATACACCCTACAATGAACCTGTCTGACATTAAAGTGTACAATTCAGTAGTTTTTAGTATATTCACAGTTAACGCAACTATCACCATAATCAATTTTAGAACATTTTCATCACTCAAAAAAGAAACCATATACCCATTTGCAGTTACTCCCTAAATCCTCTTTCCCCCAGCTTCTAGCAGTCACTAATCTACTTTCAAGTAGAAAATCTATTTTCAAGTCCCATGGATTTGCCTATTCTAGACATTTCTTTTGAATGGAATAATACAGTACGTGACCTTTAGTGATTGACTTCTTTCCTTTAGCATAATGTTTTTAATATTGCTTCATGATGTAGAATGTATTTGCATTTCCCTGATGACTAATGATGTTGAGCATTTTCTCAAGGCTTGTAGCCATGTAGAGACAAGTTATCCAGCAGGAAGTAGTAGAGCCAGGATTTAAAACTAGGGTTTAACTGGCTTATCAGACATGTGTGTATCTTCTTTGGAGGTCCTTTCCCCATTTTTAAATTAGAATATTTTTCTTTTTGTTGTTGAGTTATAAGAATTCTGTATACGTTCTTGATTTAAGTCCCTTCTCAGATGCATGATTTGCAAATATTACCTCCCATTCTGTGAGTGGTTTTGTTAGTGATATCCTTTGAAGCATGTATATGTGTATTAACTACACTTCATGAAATTCTTGAAATAATTGCTAGTGGTGAAAAAATATTTTATGACCATACTTTCAGATATATCATTTACATTCAAACTTTTCAAAGTTAAACGTTTAAGCTATAAATATATGCCATCTAATAATACAAGAATACAGAGATAGTTCCTATGTGTAACAGAAATAAAGATCAACAGTTTCAAAATACTGTTAAATTTTAACAAATATCTTAGCACTCCATTTGAAATTGAAAACAAAAATATACGTAATAGTTAAATAACTTTAAAGATATGTTTAAGTATTTAAAAAAATCTTAATGTGCCAATAACCATCAGAATTGTTTATAATTTCCTTTAAGCTTATGGTGAACATTGGAGAAGGATTCAGAATCTAAAAGCTGAATTGCTTAATTTGATACTATTTTGGGGATATTGTATAGAAGTGTTCAAAGCTATTTAACCTAGATTTTTAAACTCAGTAAGAGTTCACGTAAAGTAATATTATGAATATAATACTTAAATTACAGAGTGTAATATTAATATTTTTGTTTTCAAATTACTAGTAAATCATTTAAGTAATGGTGAGAACTACCAATATAGTTTAGAAAGTGTGTAAAAAAAATGAGTTTTTAAACAAAGACCTATACTATTGTATTTAATTATGTTTACAAATATTGTGTTGACTTACTGTTACATAGTACTATTTAAATATCAGATGTTGTTTTGGTAACTGGAAGGCTTTTGTCTTAGTGACCTGTTAATAAGACAAATGGTAAATGAGAGCAGTTGAAGATAGAAAAGTGCTTATTACATTATATGTTCTCTCCTTGAGTAAGACCGTTTTGGGAGACTAAACACTAAGTTCCATCTTGGTTATATACTTATGGTAAATAAGTGGAGTGGGAGAGTGGCAAGAATCGGTCCATTTTGATTGTAGAAAACAGAGGCCACATCTGATGGGAGCCAGAGAACAGCATGTGTTGTTAGCGTGAAAGGGTCAGTCTCAAAGGCAGACAGGTCTGGGTTTTCTAATCCGATTCTGCTGCTTATTTTGCCTTTGGCCAGTTATGTAATGTTTCCTAGTCTTGGTTTTCTTATCTTTAAAATGGAATAATAACATCTATTTTCATTGAATAAATAAAATTAAATAAAATAAAAATTATTGAGAACATCTCGCACATAGAGTCTGTATTCATTAAATATCTTTTACATCACTCTTTAGTAATAATGAGGAAAAATTTTTTTCCTTCTCTGAATTTTATTTTGATGTTTTAAGTGTGTTACAGATCATACAGCAGAGAAATTGCTGGGAATGTAGTCATGATGTGGCCATTGTAGAGCCATGCTGCTCCAGCTATTCCATAGATCTGAATATTCATGCTGAGTGAATACTTGTGAGGATGGTAGAGATATTGTTTTAGGGAGAAGAATAGTTTACGAATTGTTTAAAGAAAAGTTTAAGAACTTGCTATGGCATAAAGCATTTATCTGTATACTTAAAAGCCATATTAATTAAATATGTAAGAAATCACTTACTTTTTCAATATCAGAAAGTCATCCTAAGAGTTAAGAATGTACTAATTTGGTACATTTCTGGGGTGCCTGGGTGGCTTAATCAGTTGAGCTTCCAACTTCAGCTCAGGTCATGGTTTTGCGGTTCTTGAGGTAGAACCCTGCATCAGGCTCTGTGCTGACAGCTCAGAGCCTGGAGCCTGCTTCAGATTCTGTCTGTCTCTCTCTGTCTCTCTCTGCCCTTCCCCCACTCACACTCTGTCTCTCGCTCTCAAAAATAAACATTTAAAAAAATGGAAAAAGATTTGATACATTTCTTATTTTAACATGCTGCATGCTTCAAAAGAAAATGAGTAAATGAAGTTATTTTATGCTAGTTACTGGAGATACTAATGTGCAAGACAGTCTTAGTCTTAGCCCATAGGTAAGTAGAGATTCTTATAGTATGAGATAAAAGATAAGTGAAATAGATGATGATATAGATTGCCCAGTACTTGAAAATATTTTCTTTATGGTAAAGTATGTTTTAAGTTTATAGCGTATGTATAATATTTATAGTCTAGCTAGCATAGAGGTCAATATAGCCAAGAATGCAACTGAGGACTAAGTAATTCCTTCAGTGTTATTGGTATAAGCTAAATAAAAGTAATAAAGAGAAATGAGAGAAAAAGATTATTTAAAAAAGAAAGAAGAGGATGTAGGTTAGTGGGGGGTAGTAATGGCAAGTAGAGAAAAGTGAAAGGTATTTTTGGTGGGAAATATAGATATGCTTCAGGCATCATTACAGCCTTTTGAGCCTTAGAAATCAAAGGTGCATTGAAACGTATCTGATTGGGAAGATCAGAGACAAAATGATATTGGGACATAATGATAGAGCACTTAAAATGTGGTTCCTGATTCTCAAGCCACTACAGTCACAACTTCCTGAACCATGCTGACTCTTAAACACAGTATGTGAATTTGTCCTTATGTTAAATCCACTTAGTAAAATAAATAAAATACATTTTTGATTTTTGTTTTAGTGTCTTTGCAAGATATAACAATGAGAAAAGCTTTCCGAAGTTCTACGATTCAAGATCAGCAGCTTTTCGACCGCAAGACTTTGCCTATTCCGTTACAGGAGACGTATGATGTTTGTGAACAGCCTCCACCTCTCAATATACTCACTCCGTATAGGTCAGTGGGCTAATAAATATGAAGGCTGGCTATTTACTTTCATACTGCATGTTCAGATAGGTAGCAGTCTACCTTTATATGCTAAATCCCCAAATATGCTTTATGTCACTGGACTTTTGATCAACACAGAGAACCCTCTTTATCCACCACCCTTAGAAAACTTGTGCTTTATTCACTACATACGTTCCCAAGGTTCTGGCATACAAAAGACGAGACTTACTCAAGGGAGTTGTTTTGAGACACAAGGAGTTGTTATTGTCTTTTTAATGTAATATCCGGTCAGATGAAAAATAAAAAGGGCTCAAAATTCCACCACACTAACAAAATTAATATCGTTTTTGCTTGCTCATATCTACTCTTGATCTATATGCATTAAGCCTTTACATAATGAATATGTAGTATCTATTTTAAAAATGTTTTTTACCATTTAAAATAAAATCTGGAATTACTCAGGCTTTCTTTGGGGGTAGTTCCACATGATTTGTTAAATGGGTAATTTAAGATACACCACCCATATCCTGAATAAAATAGTATTCAGATACTTATTCGAAGCGGTTTTATCAGTGTGCAAGTCATTGGATAAAATAACTGTTACTACTAGCATGACAATTAAAGGAAATGTGGGGGGCGGGGGGGTTCGTAAGGTAATAAGTAAATTGCAGTATTGGTAGAAACTCTTTGTAATATCTCCATTGTAAATGATATTATTGTCTTTCAGGCTTTTATCTTTGGCAGAACCTTTTGTAATTACTGGAATTTCCCAGAGGACTTGTAGAAAAGTTGGTATTCAGCACTAGTTAGAGATGAAAATTGTCCAGCCGTTCTTCAGATTAGTAACACCATCTCTGAAAAACTCCTGGGTTTCCATTTTCCTTAGTTTTTTGTCTGATTTGTGAGAATATTGATGCAGTATTCTAATTTATTTCGTCAATATTTTTACACATTCTGTATTTCACTGATAGGAAAAACATTTTAGTAAAATTATTCTGATTGCCTCTCTAAGTCTTACTGATAAATGTTCTAATTGATATTTTTTATTTCAGAGATGATGGTAAAGAAGGTTTGAAATTTTATACCAATCCTTCATATTTCTTTGATCTATGGAAAGAAAAAATGTTGCAAGATACAGAGGATAAGAGGAAGGAAAAGAGGAAACAGAAGGTATTACAAGAGATTGAAAAAATTGAAGTTAGTTTTCATGTATTTGTGTTTTGTTGCATACATGGAACTTTATTAATCTTGTATTTTGTCAGTTTTATACTGAAGTCTTTATAACCACACAGGAGGATCACAGACTAATTGGGGAACAGATGAGCAATCAGATTCTTATATTATGGCATGATAAGTGCCATAACAGAGGTATGCATGGAAGGTTTAGGTAGCACAGAACTACCTGCTTTAGCCAGAGAACAGGGTTGGTAAATGCTTTCAGCAAAGCTTATAATAAATTTCAAAGAACAAATAGGAATTAAGTGGACCAGAGAAGAGAAGGGCATTCTGGCAAGAAGGGATGAAGGAATATTTTGCAGATATTGGCAAAGTAGATTAAGCTAATATTTTCTTAACACAGATCATATCCTAAATGTTTTGGAAAGATTATTTTAATCTCCCTAAATTCCTGTTATCTCTGTCTGCTGTGTTATCATATTCTACTTTGTAATAAACATTTGGATCTGTTTTATTCCATGTTGATGAGAACTAGAAATAAAGAGGGAAGGAAAATTGGATTTAGGCAGAATTATGAAAGATGCAAAATCTGTTCTCATCCTCCCTCTGTTTCTTCTGTAGCTATCTCTTCTCTCCTCCCTTTTCCCCATAATGCCTTCATGTTATTATTTTCTGTACTAGACAGTATCCCAGTGTTCTAGCCAAAGTTTGCAAACTGGTGACTGGCAGCTCAGAGTATGCCTGCAGTCACTGTTTTGTTGGACAAACACAGTGGTTTTAAAATTTTTGAACTGGAAAGCCTTAGTTGGACATGCTTGTTTAGTCACTGTAGTCCCCATCTTATGCCCAACTTTCTTGATTCATGTATGTGATCTGCTTAGCCCCTTTGGGCATTTGACTTCATTACACCTACTCTAGACCCCTCTGTGCTTTTTCCCACAGTTTGATTTAGTTTCTGTTTTGTTTTTTGAATATCCTGTTTCCTGTTGAGTGATACAGTTATCATGAGTTAATTGGATGTTTGGATTTTTTCTAATGTATTGGCTGGCTAATTGGTCACTTTCCAGATTACATAGCCTTAATAAATTTTCAGGTTTTGGTTAAAGGTAGGCAGTGCCATTAATGGTAGAAATTTCACTCATTATAGTAAAAACTAATAGATGTGGGAGCAGAGTTGGTGAATCTGTTTTTCATCTGGAAGGACTTTCTGACCTCAAATTTTATTATGTAGGCATACTGTTTTTATCTGGTGCGTGAATTCAAATTAGAAGTTAAAGAAACATGACAAGAAACTGGGATTACAAGCAAACTAACTAAGATTTAACTCTGAACGTACAAATGAACTGTCTCTGTGTTACTTTAACTATATTATGATGGCATTGTCTTTTTCAGTATTAATGTTAGAATTTTATTTTGATTGTTATAACTTCTTTTTAAAAACTTAGCACTTCAGCATTTGGCTTTGTTTCAATACATCTGTTATAGCAGAAAAATCTAGATCGTCCTCATGAACCAGAAAAAGTGCCAAGAGCACCTCATGACAGGCGGAGAGAATGGCAGAAGCTGGCCCAAGGTCCAGAGCTGGCTGAAGATGATGCTAATCTCTTACATAAGCATATTGAAGTTGCTAATGGCCCAGCCTCTCATTTTGAAACAAGGTTTCTTTTCTTTTTTTGTTTTTTAACAAAATTAATGATAAAATACTGGCTTTATTTCTAATATCTGTGCCTCTTAAGTCTTAAAGTCCTGAACTGTTGAACCAGCTACTTTAGCTATAGAAATCATTTTGAAACCCTGACCACTGTGAGCCTACTAAAGTCTGATCATGGGCAGGTCATTTTCACACCTGGATTTTAGTTTTGTCATCTATAGAAAGAGGTGGTTGGAGGAGATGATCTTCAGGGTTTCATATGAACTCTCAGCTCTCTGTCAGTATTTCAGGCAGAGTCTGCTAGAACTTCATAGTAGAGCAATGGGGTCTGGAATTTCTTTTTGAAATATTACAGATTCACTACATATAAAATAGGAACTGAGAAAGGGTAATATTTTGTTTCTTTTTCTTTCTCCTGACTTCCTTTCTATGCCACATCTCCCACCTCAGTTATATCAGGACTTTTTAAACAAAATCACTCATCCCCTTTTGCAGAGCTATAGAACAGGTCTTTTTCCTTTCTCAGTAGCCAGGGGGCCCCATCTGAGTAACATGCTACCCTAATAAACATTATACTAGCATCTCTCTGTGAAGAAATTTGTGTATAGTTGACTGATTATAGTTATTATTGTATATATTATAATTATTGATTTTTTTTTTAATTTTTTTTTTCAACGTTTTTTATTTATTTTTGGGACAGAGAGAGACAGAGCATGAATGGGGGAGGGGCAGAGAGAGAGGGAGACACAGAATCGGAAACAGGCTCCAGGCTCCGAGCCATCAGCCCAGAGCCTGACGCGGGGCTCGAACTCACGGACCGCGAGATCGTGACCTGGCTGAAGTCGGACGCTTAACCGACTGCGCCACCCAGGCGCCCCTAATTATTGATTTTTTAATGGAAAAAGCGCTTAAAGTTTTCTTTGGAATAATACATGTAAACTATTAGGCCAGTATCTTACCAATTTAGGAGTAATACACATGTAAGATATTTATATGCATTGTTGAAAGAATTGAGATTTATTTTTTTAAATAATAATCTATAGATAAACACTGATTTTTACTGCTGTTACGTAGTTACAGTATTACCAGCATTACCTGATCCAGTACTATAAGTACAATTTCGTTGATTCTTGAACAACAAGGGAGTTAGGGGCACCAATCCCTTGTGCAGTTGAAAATCCACATGTAACTTTTGGCTATCCAAAATTTAGCTACTAATAGCTTACTGTTGACTGGGGAGCCTTACTGAGAACATAAATAATCCATAACACATATTTTGTATGCTATGTGTATTGTATACTGTATTCTTACAACAAAGCTACAGAAAAAATGTTAAGAAAATGATACGGAAAATACATTTACAGTGCTTTACTGTAAAAAATCCTTATATAAGTGGGCCTGCTCAGTTCAAACCTGTGTTCAAAGTCAGCTGTAGTTTCTAATTTGTTTTGTGTACATGTGTCCCCAGCATGCACTACAATCAGCAAATATTTATAAAACCTTCACATGCTCAAGGTATCTGAAATTTTGCTTAAATCTGATCTTATGTCATTTGTTGCTTTGTTACTCAGTTATTTTCTGAGTACCCTAACACCTTTGAAAACATCAAAAAGACAAAACAATGTAGTTAGTCATCCTTGTGGTGCTAGTATCATGGAGGCCTTTCTCGCTGATACAAGATATTTGGAAGTCATTTAGGTTTAAGACTCCAGTTTTCATATTCTAGCTTTTTGTCATTGGCATCTTGTTTAAAAAAATGAAACAGAGGGGTATATAGCTTTGAACACAATTTACTGAAAAGTTAATTTTGTTTATGAGATTCTGTATGTAATACTTTTTATCCTTGTGAATTGAATTAGTATTATATTATGAAATAATAAAATAACTGCAAGGAAAGGTTACATTATGAGCAGCATTCTTTGTTTGAAAATCAAGATAAGTGTAACAAATTTCTGAAGTTTCATAATAGTGATTAAAACGTTGGCATTCAAAAGATAAAGCTTAAATGTTTCCTGTACAACACTTTATACCATTAATAATTCAAGAAAAATACACTGATACTGTATTTTTTTTTTTTTTTTTTTTAGACCTCAGACATATGTGGATCATATGGATGGCTCTTACTCACTTTCTGCCTTGCCATTTAGTCAGATGAGTGAACTTCTGACTAGAGCTGAGGAAAGGGTCTTAGTCAGACCACATGAACCTCCTCCACCCCCACCAATGCATGGAGCGGGAGATGCGAAACCCATACCCACCTGTATCAGGTATGCTGGGACAGGCATTTGATGTTGCTTCTCAGGGGTTGGTAACCTTTTTCTTGAAAGGATCAGCTAGCAAGTGTTTTAGGCTTTGTGGGCATTACGGTTTCTGTCACAACTACTCAACTCTGCCACTGTTGCATGAAAACAGCCATGGACTATACATAAATGACTATTTGTGTTCCAGCTAAACCTTATTTACAAAAACAGGGAGCAATTCGGATTTGACCTGTGGGATGTAATTTGCCAGCCTCTGATAAGAGCTGACCCGTACTCTTGGGAAAAATGTAGCTAATGAGAATTCACTTTAAAGATTAGAGTGTCTTTCATTTTATTATACCTTTATTATCAAGCACATGATGTGTAGTATATTAATAAAAATTAAGAATTTTTAGAATATGGTAAGGGACTAAGAAATGAGAACTAAAGATATGATTATGAGTGTTAACTTGGTATTAGGGGGAATACTTTGAGAATTTGAGAGAGAATAAGCAATTGCTCATAATTTTCAGTAAAGCAGTTTTGAAGTTTATTATAAAATTTTTAATAGGTAAATAGAGATCAGCTTTATAATTTTCAGTTAAAAAGATCAACCTTCTATCACTGAGTCACTCAATGTTCCATCCTCAGGAAGGGTTGACAGTCCTAATTTTCCTTTTGTGGTTTGTAATTAGTTGTTATTGATTTTACTGAAATGACATAATGAGTCTTAATAGCTTCAATATAAATACAGCATTGTAATGACCACAGGTATTGCTGCAAATATTGTAATGTGATAAATGTTGAGTCATTATAAAGACTCCTATCACAGCATAGAATTGAGCCTTTTATTTATCAAAGTAAGCATAAAATGCTTGAGTGTATTCTGACAGGTGCATGAAAGGACGAGACCATCTGGAATCTTAGAAATGAAAGCAACACCCGTTAATTTTCTTGGCAAATTCATTCCATCCTAAATACTGAAGAATTTTTAATTTCTATATGATCATGTTAATACATCTACCTTGATATCATTATTGATAGTCATATGTGTCATGCGGTTCGGTTTTTCTCTTTGAGTAACTTGCTAGGGTTTCTTTATCATTTCAGTTCTGCTACAGGTTTGATAGAAAATCGCCCTCAGTCACCAGCTACAGGCAGGACACCTGTGTTTGTGAGCCCTACCCCCCCGCCTCCTCCACCACCTCTTCCATCTGCCTTGTCAACTTCTTCATTAAGAGCTTCAATGACTTCAACTCCTCCCCCACCAGTACCTCCCCCACCTCCACCTCCAGCCACTGCTTTGCAAGCTCCAGCGGTACCACCGCCTCCAGCTCCTCTTCAGATTGCCCCTGGAGTTCTTCACCCAGCTCCTCCTCCAATTGCACCTCCTCTAGTACAGCCCTCCCCACCAGTAGCTAGAGCTGCCCCAGTATGTGAGACTGTACCAGTTCATCCACTCCCACAAGGTGAAGTCCAGGGGCTGCCTCCACCCCCACCTCCGCCTCCTCTGCCTCCACCTGGCATTCGACCATCGTCACCTGTCACAGTTGCCGCTCTTACTCATCCTCCCTCTGGGCTACATCCAGCTCCATCTACTGCCCCAGGTCCCCATGTTCCATTAATGCCTCCATCTCCTCCATCACAAGTTATACCTGCTTCTGAGCCAAAGCGTCATCCATCAACTCTACCTGTAATCAGTGACGCCAGGAGTGTTCTTCTGGAAGCAATACGAAAAGGTAACTTTCTCCAGGCCATTAAAAGCATTGCTATGGTAGCATTAGGAACTTTCTAAATATTTGGCACAATAACATTTTCTCATTAATAAAATTGTAGATGATCATATTTTTGCACAAGTGGTTTTTAGAAAGGAAAGCTATGTTCAACTTACATTTTTTTTAAGTTTCATTTATTTTGAGGGAGAGCACACGCGAGTAGGGGAAGACCAGCAGGCTCCATGCTGTCAGTGCAGAGCCCAACATGGGGCTCTATCTCACAAATTGAGATCATGATCTGAGCCAAAATCAAGAGTCAGATGCTCAACTGACTGAGCCATCCAGGTGCCCTTAACTTTTATTTTAAATCATTTGCCAGAGAAAATATTACATTTAATTATTTTATTTTCCTACTTGGGGATTCTTAAAATGTTTACTGAATGATTGAGAATATCAGACTTATAAGTTATAGAAAATTTAGTTAAAACCCTTTACATTATGTTTAATATGTATGGTAACTCCTTTAAAAATGGTATTTTCTTCTGTAGTAAGGCTGTCCATTTGGTGTATCAGTGACACTTGCTCTACCAGATGGCTTTACAGGATTAAAGTTCCTCCGTTAGTAACCAAGGAAAGACTTCTCATATTCATTCATTTATTCAGCTGACATTTCCTAAGCACCTACTATAAGCCAAACACTGACAATATAGAATGAAAAATAGTGCCTTTCCCTCAAGTATTGGGGAGAGTAAAGCCACAGAAAACATACTCAACAATGTTTATTTGACCACTGGTTAACTTTTCGGGGGGCGTGGGAGGGGGTTGGTGAGTACAGAGGCACAGTAGACCATCATACCTAAACAAACTGTAGATATTCACTGGGATAGCTAGTAAGTTTGACCAACTAGTATTGCAGATAAGGAAAGAATTAATTGACCAAATTAATGTGATTCTAAATATGATCCTTTCAAATTCTTTTTAATAGATCTTGGTTTTTGTTTTCCTCTTAGTATTTCTCACATGTATGTGATTTTATTCCAAAAAGATTAATAATATGATATATTTAGTATCTTGGCTTACAGTGAATGCTTTGGTTTTTCTCTATCAGGTATTCAGCTACGCAAAGTAGAAGAGCAGCGTGAACAGGAAGCTAAACACGAACGCATTGAAAATGATGTTGCCACCATCCTGTCTCGCCGCATTGCTGTGGAATATAGTGATTCAGAAGATGATTCAGAATTTGATGAAGTAGATTGGTTGGAGTAAGAAAAATGCATTGATAAATATTACAAAACTGAATGCGAATGTCCTTTGTGGTGCTTGTTCTTTGAAAATGTTTGGTCATTCCAGTGTTTTGCTTTCTTTTCCTTATGATAAATAACACTTTTCCTCCATAATTTTTGATTTCTAAGAAAAATATTAGCATACACTTCAAACTAAATGTTTTACAGTGGCTTATCTTTTTTATTTTTCCCTGAAAAGATAATTTGGTCAAATAAACCACTAAGTATTAAGCATGGACAGCTGTTGTTAGAGTAGCAGATTCAGTTTTTTGATATCTTAATTGTGCACTTTGTGAATTTTAATTTAAAGAAAGCAACTGAGATTGAAATCTTGAAGGCAGCTGTATCTATTAATGAGCCTTATTCCATTTCCTGATGTTTTACAAGAGGAAACACTGCCTTGATTATATGAATACACTCAGAAAGTACATTTAGCTAGTAGTATTGAATTCTCTTAAAGGAATGCTTGAATTTTTTTTTTTTTAGTTATTGTTTTACCGTTTTTAAATACTTGCCTTATTTGAATGTTTAGCAGTACCCCCTTCCCACTTATATATTGTGTGGTACGATTTTGCTTGCCTATAAGAGTTTAAAAAATTTCCATGTGAAATACTCAGACATAAACATACATGTAACTTACATTAACTGTTAAGAATAACAGTCTGATTTAATAAATGGTTCATTTTAAAGGTTCATGGGTGTTGTTCTTTGAATAAAACTATTTCTGATAATTTATCAAATATATATATAGTAGGTTTTAAATACATAGATAGTAAGTAAAAAACTTAAAAACCACTTAAGCATATAATTTCCTCTTAATTATACAGATTCATGTTGTCTTGTGTGGAGATAGCTTTTACATCATTTTTTTCCTAAGGTCACAAAATCATTTTTTTTTACAACTCCTTATGCTCTTAAATTAAAATCTCAATTTGCTGTCTAATTTCAGTACACCTTGCCTTCAGTTTAACAGCATTTTTGAAATCATATTTTGCAGTGATAAAGTGACTTGTTAGTGTTTACACAATCCAGATTCAAGGATGGAGGGAAAGCAGCATTTGTACTAGATTGTTTAATGTGAAGTTTTGGTAGCTGTACCATAAATAAGTGACTGTGGTCTTCATCCTTGTTTCTACCCCTTTCACAGTGCAATTTCTAGCTCTCCCATCAAGAGATGGGTTCTTTTTACACCCGCCCCATGAATCTGAGAGTTGTTGAGACTTGTTTGAGCCAATAGCTTTGTCTCAGATTAATCTCACAGTAGCCTGCTGAAAGATCAGAAACTTTGCACAGAGAGCTTTGCCGGGTGTGACCATCTAAGACTAGCCAAGCAAAGCTCACCTGTTGGCCGACTGTAAACAGATGAACAAGGCTAACCAAGATTAGCCCAGCCCAGAAGAATTGTTCAATTGACGTATAAATTTATGAGCAAAATAATAATAATAATAATGCTTATTATCTTACAAAACCTGAGTTTTGAGATGGATTATTTCACGTAGCATTATTGCAGCACCAATTGATAGCTGATAGATGAGGTCATTGATAACTTGATAATTTGAGGGTTATTTAGGTAGATAACTAACAACCTGTACCCTTTGTGGAATAGGAATGAGGAGCTAAGTTCTGTTGTGGCAGTAGTTTGAACATAAAAATTTTTTTCCTAATTGCTCTAATTAACAAAAGATGTGCTCTTTTGGGTAGCTTTGCCTAGAGCAAAAAATTAGATGGCTATTTGAGATTTCTTTCTAACTTTACAAAAATACGCAGTGTTGAATTTAAGTCAAGAAAATACGGCACAGTTTAAAGTTTATCTTCCTAAGTGTGTTATGGCCAAAAGGCAGTAGCTGTATGTAGTTTTTATAAAGCTCAGTTGTGGCCAGTAACCAAAGTGTAATGGTACTGGCATTGGAGTAGTTAAGGGTGATAAAAAAGGAAATGGTTGAAGATCTCTTAATCATAGAAGTGGATCCATTTTATAGCCTGGCAGTACATATCCTAAATAGTTTATGACAGATTATTTTGTTGTTTTTCAGAACATTCCTAAAAGATAAGAAAGTGCCCACAGACTGAAGAGGCCATATATGTTGTGTCTATTTTGAAATCAAAATAACCTTTTGGTCTAGATATTCAGCTTAACTTGGTGAGAGAGATTTGGAACAAATCATTTCAGTGGCCAATTTTAATACCCTAAGAAGAATTAAAGTTCTGGAAAGTACTGGATAATTACTGTCTTCTTATTGCGTTGTAGTACTATTCCATTAGGTCATGAAGTATAGAGGTAGAAAAATGAATTGTATATCATGGGGAAATAATTGGCTTCACTTGTTTGGGTCAAAATTGTCACCTGTTTACCTTCATATTACTAAATTCAACAAACACTTTTTAGTCCTTAAGTTATTTGACATTTAGTCTATATATATCAAACACATACAGAATATATTTATGTGTTATATTTTGTGTGTGTTTTTCAAAAGCTGTCTCTGCCTTTTGTGTGTGTGACGCTGATCTTTCCCCTTCACAATAACGGGCGGACAGAAGAGGAGGGAAATACCAGCGGCCGTGCAGTTGGGGATGGCATTCAGTCATTATAGAGAGGAGGAGAGTGTGTCTATAACTTTTTCTAAGGAATATTTGCAAGCTGCGTATTTATAAGTAATTTTAAGCTATAACTACCACTTTTCATAACTTGATCTATTTGGGCAGATGAGATGACTTCTGAAGCATTTTCATGTTGTAAATATTTATTAAAAGACAGTTAAGGAATATGTTCATTTGGATTGTGTTCTGTAAATTATGAAACACCTCCCTTCATTTCCAGAAAGCCCTACCCTTTCTTCATCAACCCATCTTCTATCCATATTTTTATGAAGTCTTCTTAGATCACCACAACTAGAGTTCATATATATTCTTTTTCAAGTTCTCTAATTCTTTTATTATAAGCTTCCTTCAAGTATACTTAAATGCCATTTTGCATTACAGTTATTACCTATTTGAACGTGCCAAATAGATTACTCACAAGACTGCAGGGGCCTTGTCTTAAATAGACAACTCATAATTATCTCCTCTTATAAACAGGTTCAGAACTACCCTCTTTTTTTCTTCTGTCCACTAGGGCTCTTAAAATCATATCTTCCTAGCCATTGTTCCTCTTCTCAGTAACACAGTTGAGCTGAAACTAGTCCTAACTTTATCAAAACTCTGTGTGTGTGTGTGTGTGTGTGTGTGTGTGTGTGTAATTTAAAAAATAGAAAGCTAGAATTGACTCTTTTGGCCAGAAGGTAAAAGTTATTATTATCTCTGAAGTCTTTTCTTAAGGCAGAGAGCAAATCAAGTATTTTTATTTAATAAGAATCTCATGAATTACTTTCACAATGTCTTTAACTTTGCCCTTAGTAAACATACAACTGCGGTTTGTTGTTTTATTTTCACTCCATTACATTTACCTTGACCTCAGCTTTTTAAAAAACAACCTCCCTAAACTGGAGCAAGTACAAAATAAATTATTTAAAGCTCCTAAATAGTTTAATAAATTCCTTTTGGAGTTTATGATCTCTGTATTGTCTACTCAATAAAACTGTAAATAAACCAACGCAAGATAATTAATCATGTAGTATCAGAATTTGATGATGACTTTGCCTCATTGAACTAATGAAAATGAAATATCAAAATATATTTCTAAGTTGTGTCTTTTAACTGTGATTAATAAATCTTACTGAAGCCAAACAATGCATAGGAGACCCTTGTAATCCAAAGAATAAGCCTTTTCCTCGATTCATTGCTGTACGAAGAACAAATTTATTTATGTTCTCCATGACTTGGCTGTAGAATGCATCAGTAATCTCTGTTGCTTTTCAAGCCTGACAGCCAGGCTCTGAATAAAGAATGAATACCAGCCTTGAATGAACATTTCAGGCAAATTTTATTTTTTTTTTTTTTTTACAGACTAGTTATCAATACCTTTTTCTCATTATTGTAAGGCCAGCTGCTCTGACTTTTTTTCCTTTAGAAAAAAAAAATTTAAACCACTGATCATGTATTGAAATCATCTTTCTCAGGATATTTATAGTTTCTCCTCTTTCTTACAGTAGATAAATTGGTTTAGTGATAATGATTTTGAATATTTTATACTATCTATATAAATACGTCCTTCTGTCTATGTGTGTGCTGTACTCAAAGACTTCTTGATAAATTCCTTTTTATCCATCCTGCCTTTAGTCCACCTTTTTCAATACTGCTGCTTTGATAGAGGACATTGATATCTCCAGGGGTAATAAAATTTCCTATCCACCTTTTTGGCTTGGAAACGATATAAAAGACCTAGGAACTGTGAAATGACAATATGTCTTCTATTGTAACAACTTCCAATATTACTTAAAAGTATCTATTTCGTTCTTACCTTTGAAAACCATGAAATGTTGCACTTGTAACTTTAAAGAAAATCTATAGGAAATATCTGTCTAGACCATTCCAGATAAAAGACCACATCTCCTATCATTATGCTTTATTTTTATTTTTTATTTTTATTTTATATTTATGGCCTTTCTTCTAACTTAGTTGATAATTTTTTTTAATGCCTGCACAATTACTTTGCTGGGTATTGGGGCCACAGCAGTGAATAGACAGAGCCCTCCTTTCTGAGCATACAGATAAATTAACAAAGAACAATGAGTGTTATGTTAGGGAAGCACATAGCACAGAGACCAAACCTAGTCTAGGAAATCAGGAAAAGCCTCCAAAAGGAAATGGCATTTAAAGTTTGAGGTGGACCTAGACAGATAAATACTGAAGTGAGGGTAGACAGCGTACCAGGCAAAGGAAATATGTGTGTGGATGTCTGGAAATGCTTGATGCAAAGAGTGTTATAACTAGAAATAAAATAGAAAGGTAAGCAAGAACAAATCATGAGACGGTTAGGAACCATATTAAGGAGTTTGCATTTTATTTCGTGGACTGTAAAATTGAGGAAGTGACATAGAATAGCATATTGGAAAGATAATTGGCAGCTGCAACGTGGTAAATGAATTAGTAGTAACCTTGGAGGTCAAGAGACCAGTCAGGCTGTTACAATAGATGACAGATAATAATTAGGGATTGGTGGCGACAGAGGAGATAGATGATGAGATACATTCAAGAGAAATTTAGGATGTGGAATACACTGGACTTGATAATTAGGAAGGAGTCAAGGATCACTTCTAGAGTCCTGGCTTACTGATACAAAGACCGGTAGAAGAGGAGCATGTTGGGCAGGATGGGTGACGCAGTTTGGGACATAAGGCAGGGAAAGGATCACCTGTATAGTTGGAGGGAAGAATTAATCTTGGATTTGTGAAAGGCAACCTCTTCGCAGGAAGGAGAGGAGGACAGATGTGTAGGCAGTTAGATTTAAAACTCTGGTGCCAAAAAGTGGATAAAGTTTCCTTCTGATGGCATCTGTTTTCTCTTTGACAGTGCTGCCAAGGGTGACTGGGGAGACAGGAAGAATGTCAACAGTTTTAAGAAAAGTCATTAAAAATGACTATTTTAATGAAATGGTCATTGTGAAAAAGGGGAGAACTTTCCAGGGAAAAGGAAATTGGCAGCATTGAAAACATGGTTGAGATTGGTGACTGAATTTATAGCGACTCCAGGCTATGCTCTGTGATTTTGTTTTCCCCCCAGGAGTCTGAAAATAGTTGCCAGAAGGAAACTGTTGGATTCTTTCAGAGTAGGGTTTTGACTATATCATGGGCTGGAAGGACTATTTCTAGGAAAGATTGATTAATCTCCTTAATACCTTAACCCCGTGATTAAACCCCATGTTGAAGCTCTTCTCTTTGGATTTGCCATAATGCTAGTTTGATCTTCTTTTCTAATTAAGTACACTCATAGGCTCTCCTAGGTTGTTAAATCATACAGATGAGTCTTCTCTCATTTTGAGACTATATTCCACCTCCTCTAGATGCAACATCTTCTTGGTTTTCTTTCTGTATATTGTGCAGCTCCTCCTTTCTATCCTGTTATACCTGCAGAATTCTTGCTCTACTCCCATTTTAACATGTTCAGCTACCCTTTATTCTGTTATCTTTCAGATCTAGAAATCTTCTAAGGATTCTGCCAAAGATAATTCTGCCATGAAGGTTATGTAATTCAAAACAAAGAAGCAGCAAGGGATTTGACTTTTTATCTATCCCTTTCATGTCTGAGTTACCTCATCTGCCTCATTTACTCTGTCGGCAAGAATCCATTTTCTTTTGAAGACACTTCCCTCAGCTCAAAAAATAAATACCATACTTGATTCTATTGATTTTGATTTTTAGAGCACATAAAATGAGTCCAAATTTTTCGATTTGATTCTTGGATTAGTTAACAGCCAACGATCTTAGAAATGTCTGGCATAGAATCTCAATAAAACAGTTTGGATAATTCAATGTGAACTGCTTTCCATTACCAAAAAAATAACTCAGAATAGGGTGTGCGAACCAAGCACTAAGCCTTTCATTTTGATATCAAAGACTGGATTATTCCTTTTGCTTGGTGGTTTAATCTCTTTTGTTGTGAAACATGCATAACAGAAAAGTGCATAAAATTTTCAGCTCAGTAATTTACCGCAGAAGTACCAATATAACCACCCTCCAGGTCAAGACATTGTTACCACACTAAAAAGCCTCTCTCATGCCCCCTCCTGACTACTGGCCCTTTCTTCATCTCTAGCCCCAAGAGTAACCACCATCCTAATTTATGGTAGTCACTTCCTTGCTTCTCTCTAGACTTTTACCACCCAAACATGTATTTTCAAATATAATTAGTTTAATTATGCCAATATTTTGAACTTTACATAGGTGGTTTCTTTTAGTATGTGCTTTATTTGTATCTGACTTAAAATTTTGTTTGTGACATTCAGACAGGTTATATGTGAACTGCTTGTTCATTTTCATTGTTGTATAGTAATCCATGGTATATAAATAGGTCACAATTTATCCATTCTACTGTTGATGGATATTTTAGTTTGCAGTTTGGGGCTTTGAAAGGTAATACTGTGTGAACATTTTTGCATATGTTTCTTGTTTATGTGTTGGCATTTCTGTTAAGTATATGCCTAGAAGTGGTGGCACCTGGGTGGCTCAGTCAGTTAAGCATCTGACTTCAACTCAGGTCATGATCTCACAGTTCGTGAGTTTGAGCCCCGCGTCAGGCATTGTGCTGACAGCTCAGAGCCTGGAGTCTCTTTGGATTCTGTGTCTCCCTCTCTCTCTACCCCTATCACGCTTGCATGCTCTCTCTCTCTCAAAAACAAATAAATATTTAAAAAAAAATTTTTTTAAGTATATACCTAGGGGTGCCTGGGTGGCTCAGTTTGTTGAACATCTGTCCCACTTCGGCTCAGGTCATGATCTCATAGTTCGTGGGTTCAAGCCCCACGTCGGGCTCTGTGCTGATAGCTCAGAGCCTGGAGCCTGCTTCGGATTCTGCGTCTCCCTCTCTCTCTCTGCCCCTCCCCCGCTCATGCTCTGTCTCTCTGTCTCAAAAATTAATGTAAACATTAAAAAAAATTTAATAAAGTATATACCTAGAAGTGAAATTGCAAAATCATAGGATATGAATATCTTCAGCTTTAGTAGATAATGCCAAACGGTTTTCCAAAGAAGTAGTACCAATTTATACTCTCACCAGCAGCCCAAGAATTCCTCTTGTTCCATATCCTTGCCACGGCTTCTGGTATTATTCTGTTTAGTTTTAGCTATTCTAGTGCGTTTATGACAGTGTCTCATCGTGGTTTGTTTTCTTTTCCCTGTTTAGAGGTTGTATCTTTCCATATGTTTACTAGCTATATCTTCTTCCCCTCTGTGGCTTTTCTTCTCACTGTATTGATGCTCTTTGAAAATAAGTTATTAACTTTCATGTAGTCCATTTTATCAATTTTCCTTCTGGTTAGTGCATTTTCAAGAAATGCACTAAGTTTCCTAGTTTGAAGAAACTAAAATATTTCCCTATGCCAAATTATTATTCTCTGTTGTCTTCTAGAGACTTAACAGTTTTACCTTCCACAGCTGGATCTATAATCCATCTGGAATTGATTTTTGTGTGCCATGTGAGGTCAGGGTTAAGTATCATTTTCTTTTCCCATGGATATTCAATCAAGTCAACACCACTTACTGAAAAGATTGTTCTTTCTCCTCTGTGCTGCACGGCCAATTCATAAAAAATACATTTGTGTTGACATACGGTTATATAATATGACTGTATAATGATGACAATACAGATGCACACAGATATATGAATCTGTTTATAGACCCTATTCTGCTCTACTGGTCTGTCCTTCCGCCTGTATCACAGTTTTAGTGGTTATAGCCTTGTAAGAAGTGTTGCTATCCAAGAAAGAAAACCTATTCACCTTGTTGTTGTTCCTTAAGATTGTCTTTACTATTCTTGGCCCTTTGCATTTCTATATAAAGTTTAGAATCGGATTGGCTGCTAACAGATTGGACATTTAGAGGCAGCAGTGGCTAGTTTGGCCTTGGTAAGTGGGAGCCCATCATGTAGTCTTCATTTTCACCACAGCGGCCAACTCTGTTCATATGCCTTCATGAAAATTTGCCTGGCCTTCACAGAGTAGATCTCCATCAACTGAGCAATTAATTAAATGTCTCTGAAATTCTGCGACTCTAATGAACAAATCTTCAGTCACCTGCTCAGTTATATCTGCTCCAACATAGCCAGAAATAAGGGCCTTTATGTAAGCAACCAAACTAAGCTCTCACCCATAGTTTTGACTGCTTGTTAACAGCCCTCACATTCTCATTATCCCTCTGCAGAACATCATAGCAGCTTGGCAATAACCAGCCAACTCTGCTGTTCTTTTAGGCATTGTTCTCCTCATTTCATTCAAATGTCTGAATCATTACACACGCAAGGGCAATCACCTCTCCAGGATGTTTTCCCAGGTCACCCTTGGTGAAATCTGTAGCAGTTTGGCCGCTGCCCTGTACCACTATCCGTGCCCCACATACCATTCAGGGTAATATTCCTCTTTGCCTTCCAGGTAATGAATAAACCAGTCCAAAACTCCATCCTACCGCTTGTGTTCTTCCACCATTCCTGCCTCCATATGACAGACAGTATTAGATGTGCAGGATATGTATTGGGTGGAGGGGAAGGAAAGGGAGCCAGAGAAGGCATGTGGAGAGGCTTTGGATGGTCAAAGGAGAGGAGGGAAAAAGCAAGATTGGTTGAAAAGTATCTTAGACAGCAGTGCTATTCTAAAAAAGTTTTGGCTGGGTCTATGGGGAGTCTTTCATTCCGAAGTTGCCTGTTGGAGGGATGGGCCGCTATTACTAATCCTGCTGTGCTTAATCACTGGCTAAGAGCAGCATAAGGTAAGCTTGGCCTTGGCATGAATATAATAGTAGATCCAGAAGGGTAGCAGCTGGGGCCTCAGTTAATTATACTTTCCCCAGCAGGAGATCTCAATGCATTTTTATGGCCACCATAGATTGCTTTGGTGACTTTGTCAAATTCAAATGAATATATGAGTATGGGTTTATTTCAAGGCTGTCTGTTATTCCATTGGTTTATTTGTCCTCTGCCGCTACTCCCACAATTTTGATTACTGGTACCTTTTATGAGTCTTGGAGTCAGGTACTAAAAACCTTTCAATTTCTTCTTTTCAAGATTGCTTTTAGGTATTCTAGGTCCTTTGTATTCACTTGTGCATTTTAGAATAAGCTTGTCAGTTGTACAAAAAAACTTATGGGAAATTTTACTAGAATTGCTTTGAATCTGTAGCTCAATTTGGAGGAAAACTGACAACCTTGAGTTTTCCCTTCAATGAGCATGGTCTATGTAAGTCCTCTTAAATTCTCAGCAGCATTCTATAGTTTTCAGTACAGATGGTTGGCATGTTTTCTGTTAAGTTTATTCCTAAAGAATTTAATGTTTCTGACAATATTTAATTTTTTTAATTTCACTTTCCAGTTGTTTGCTCTTAATATACAGAAGTACAATTAATTGTTGTATATTGACTTCAAACCTGCTAAACTTACCTATTAGTTCTAATGGTTGTTTTGTAGAATCTAGAGAAAAACGTATGTAAGCAATCCTATCATCTATGAATAGAAAGTGTTCTTCTTTCCTGATCTGTATGCCATTTATTTATTTGTTTGCTTGGTTGGTGGTTGTTTTATTATGCTGGTTAGGACTTCCACTGAAATGTTGGATAGGAGTGGTAGGAGCAGACAGATTGCTTTGATCCCGTCTTTAGTGAGAAAGCATTCATTAAGTATGATGTTACCATTAAGAATGATGTTAGCTGCGGGGGTTTTGTCAGATTTAGGAAGCACTCTTCCAGTCCAAATTTGAGTTGCATTTTGTCGGATGCTTTTTCTGTATCTGTTGAACTAATGATAAGATTTTTTCCTTTCTTCTATTAATAGGATGGATTACATTGATTTTCAAACAAAAGTCAACTTTGCTAGAATAAGTCTTTGCTTGTTCATGATCCTTTTTATGTTAGATTTGTTTTGCTAATGTTTTATTAGAGATTGTTGTATCACTGTTCAGGAAGGTTAATAGTTTTCTTTGTTTGGAATGTCTTTGTCAGATTTTCACATAAGAGTTATGCTGGCTTTATAAAAGTGTTCCCTTCTCTATTTTCTGAAAGAGTTTATGTAAGGTTGGTATTCTCTTTTTTTAATGTTTGATAAAGTTTACCAGTGAAGCCATCTGGGCTTAGAATTTTATTTGTAGGGTGGTTTATTATGCAGCTTATTTTCTTTAGTTGTTGTTGGGTTATTCAGATTTTCAATTGTGTCCATTTCATCTAAATTATTGAATTTATTGGCATAGAGTGGTTTATAATATGTCTTTATTATCCTTTTAATGTCTTTAAAGTCTATGGTGATATGAAGTATGTATGTATGTATGTATGTATGTATTTTTATTTTCCTTGGAATCCAAAATGCTTCTTGAATCTGTGGCTTGATATAATCAGTTTTGGAACATCTTCAGTTATTATGTCTTTAAAAAGTCCTTCTGGCCCGGTTTCTTTCCTCTGCTCCTGGGACTCCAATTACCTACATGTTAGACCTTCTGAGTATCTCCTCTTTGTCTCTTAATCTTTGTTTCTTATTTTCCTTTTTTTTTTGCCTATGTTAAGTTTAAGTATTTTCTTATGATCTCTTTTGTAATTAATCTGTGTCTTATCTGTTTTTATACCTATTGAATGAGGTCCTAATTTCTATGTATTTATCATTTCTAGAATTTACAATTTTTTTTTAAGTTTTCAGTTCTCTGTCAGAATTTGTCATCTTTCATCTCCTTGAAAATAGTAAGGATGCTTATGTATCTGATAATTCCAGTATCTGGAATAAATCTGGATAAATCAAATATCCTTTATTTCTAATGTCTGTTATTTCCATTTGTTTTCTTTATATTGTCCTCTCTCCTTATGTACCTAGTTATTTGTGATTATAGAAGTGATTTGAAGGTTTTGTTTTTCTTTCTTTTTTAATCATCTTCCAGAGAGGAGTTACTTTTGCTACTTCCAGACCCAGCAGTCCATGTAGGATTACCTCAGTCCAGTGTTAGGAATGGAGATATTTCAAAGTTGAGTTGCACCCCTTGCAGGGCCTCCCTACTTCTGATTCAACCTTCCTTCTAGGGTGCAGCCCTTTAGGGTCCGAGCCTAAAGTGAGGACGCTCACCTGGCGGCCCCCTACTGCCAGTCCCAGACCCCAGTTGCACCATGAACATGTTAGAAGTACTGCTTATTTTCTCAAGAGCCCCTTCTGGAATCCAAGAATCCCTTAAATTCATCCAAGACAAAATGGCTGAGCCATCAAATTCCCCCAAATCTTGGCCAGCCAATTCTTTACAATTTTGTTACCTCTCAGGTAGTTTCAAGCACATATCTTCAATATTTTGCCCAGCTTTCTAACTGTCCTCAGCAAGAAGGTAGATCCAAATTACCTAGTGTCCCATTACCAGAAGAAATTGGTCATACCAATCTCTGTTTTGTTCCTTTATCAACAAAAAGAAAATTAATGTGAAGTCCATTTATGGTACTTATGAAAAGTTAAAATTAATTACCAAACATTTTTATCATCTTCAGCATGAGTTACATAAAATGCACAGTTTCCAAATTTTAACCGAGTTCTTTAAGCTCACAATTAAACTGTTTGCTATGAAACTGCATGCAGCTGCATTTAAAGACACATTGGAACAAAAAAAGAGAACTGTGAACAATCCAGGTTATTTTTAACTAACAAAGGGAAGTGTTCAAAAGCATAGATACAGAAGCTTATGTAAGTGGAGTCAGTGCATCCCTGGAGTTTTCTAAAGAATGCGAAAAAGCAAGTGACAGACCTGTCAAATGGTTCCCAATTTACTGCTTGGGGACTTATAGGATGCTATTTGAAGTTACACATATTATAAAAAACTTCATCATAAATTAAAACTCCCCGGTGGCACTTTACTTTGAAGCAGTCTTGCTTGAGGGAAGAAGGTGTGTATTTGAAGCATTTATTTGTACTACCAATTTTATTTTAACTTTTTGGTGACTGTAGAGTCTTTGTTGATCACAGATGGTGTCCTAAGAGATCTTACTGACAATACTTCTGTTAGAAGATACAGACTGTGTCTTACTCATCTTTCTACTTCTAGCTCTTGGTATATATAATACATGTTTATTAAAATACTAGCTATTGAGGGACACCTGGGTGGCTCAGTCGGTTAAGCGTCTGACTTCGGCTCAGGTCATGATCTCACAGTTCGTGAGTTCGAGCCCCGCGTCGGGCTCTGTGCTGATGGCTCTGTGCTGACGGCTCGGAGCCTGGAGCCTGTTTCAGATTCTGTGTCTCCCTTTCTCTCTGCCCCTCCCCTGCTCATGCTCTGTCTCTCTCTGTCTCAAAAATAAATAAACATTAAAAAAAAAATTAAAAAAAAAATTAAAAAAAATACTAGCTACTTAGAATTCTTAAAAAATAAATCATTCTGGATAAATCTCCTTTCCAAAAATTAGGGCTTAAAACTTCACATATTATAAAGGAAGTTTATTACTGTTACTACCATTACCGTTCCCCACCCCCACCAACCATCTGTTTAGGCACTGCCCTAACTAGTTAACATTTTTTTCCCTCTGTTAAAGTGCACTTTTATTTTTTATTTGTATTATTGAAGTATGGTTGAATACAGTTTTATATTAGTGTCAGGTGTACAACGGAGTGATTTGACAGTTCTATACATTACTCAGTGCTCACCATGATAAGTGGACTCACCATCTGTCACCATACAATGTTATTAGGATGTTATTCACTATATTCTTTGTGCTGTACCTTTCATCACTGTGACTTAGTTATGTTATAACTGGAAGTTTGTGCCTCCTAATCCCCTTCACCCATTTCACCCATTCCCCTACCTCTTCATGTCTGACAACCACCAGTTCTCTGTATTTATGAGCCTATTTCTGTTTTGTTGTTGTTGTTCATTTGTTTTGCTTTTTAGATTCAGTATATAAGTGAAATCATATGGTATTTACCTTTCTTTGTCTGACTTAACTTCATTTAGCATATTACTCTCTAGGTCCATCCATGTTGTTGCAAATGGTAAAATCCATTCCTTTTTATGGCTGAGTAATATTCCAGTTTGTGTGTGTGTGTGTGTGTGTGTGTGTGTGTGTGTGTGTGTGTATACACCACATCTTTATTCATCTATCAGTGGGCCCTTGGATTGTTTTTGTGTCTTAGCTATTGTAAATAGTGCTGCAATAAACATAGTGGTGCATATATCTTTTGGAATTAGTGTTTTCATTTTCTTTTGGTAAATACCCAGTAGTAGAATTATTAGATCTTATGGCATTTCTATTTTTTATTTTTTGAGGAGCCTCCATACTGTTTTCCACAGTGACTACACCAATTTACATTCCTACCAACAGTGCATGAGGGTGCCTTTTTCTCTACATCCTTGCCAACACTTGTTTCTTGGGGTTTTGATTTTAGCCATTTTGACAGGTGTGAGGTGATATTTCATTGTGGTTTTGATTTGCATTTCCCTGATAATGAGTGATGTTGAGCATCTTTTCATGTATCTGTTGGTCATCTATATGTCTTTAGCAAAATGTCTATTCTGGTCCTCTGCACATTTTAATTGGATTGTTTGTGGGGGGTTTGGGCATTGAGTTGTAGAAATTCTTTATTAACCCCCAATTGGATATATCATTTGTAAATACCTTCTCCCATTCAGCACCATGCCTTTTCATTTTGTTGATATAGTTTGCATTCTTTATCTCATTTAATCCTCCTCTAACAACAGGTTGAGGTAGGAACTAGTATTATGTCCATTTTGCAGAGGAAGGTGCTGAGGTTCAGAGAAGTTGTGATTTGACCCATGTCTCACAGCTTATAAGGAGTAAAGTAAATTTGAATGCAGGTCTGAATTTGAATCTGACTCCAAAACCCATATCCATAGTTGCTATTTTTGCTGAAAACTACTATGAATTTTCTACCTTTTGAAAAAGATTATTTTGGGGGCGCCTAGGTGGCTCAGTCGGTTAAACATCCAATTCTTGATTTCAGCTCAGGACATGATCTTGTGGTCTGTGAACTCGAGCCCTGCATCAGGCTCTGCACAGACAGTGCAGAACCTGCTTGGGGTTGGGATTCTCTCTCTCTCACCCTCCCTCCCTCCCTCTTTCAAAAATAAATAGACATTAAAAAAATAAAGGGTATCGTGAACATCATTTCCGTTTAAAAAAGTAATACATGACACTGACCAGAATGCATTGTAATTATTTGTTTATATTACTATCTCCTTATATTAGACTATGAGTATCTTGAGAACTCTATCTTGTTCACTTTTGTGTCTTTAGCCCTCAGCATGAGCCCTAGCCTCATAGGAGGCTGGGGGTCTTTAGTAAATGTTAACGAAAGAATGAGTGTCACTATTGCCAGTATTAATTACTGTCAGGTGCTAAAAAGCAGATCTAGAGGCAGTGTGTGGTGCATGAAGCTAAAAGGGTCATGTGTCCATCCTTATACTTGAACCTTTCTCTTTTGAGAAGAGTTTCCAGGTGTCACTTTTTTGCTCATTTCTTTCAATCATTCAACAAATATTTACTAATAGGTATTGTGTGTCAGGTGCATGTGATAATTATGTGCTTGTAAAGAAAAGAAAGACCCTTCTAGTCTTACAGCTTATAGTCATTTTTTCATAAAGGAGTGTGAAGCGAGTCCAGCTGCACCTCTTAGGAAGGATGAGATGGGGTTTTTGTTTCCCCAGAAAAAAAACACTATTAGAAATTAGAGACTGAAACATCCTTATCATAGAGAATTTTCTGGCTCTCCACAAAATCCTCTACTTGTTCTATTATGTTGACTTGTCAGCATGATTGATGTCTCATTAACACAGTGAATAAGCAGATACTTGTCATAAAACTTCCATCTGCTCTTCCAGTTCACTTGCACTATTAGCTCATGGAGTGAGGAGGAATTGCCTACCATTTTCCCACTGGTTTTTAAACTTGGCTGATCATCAGGTTCATCTATGGAACTTTTAGAAACTTCTCAACCATTATCTCAGCGAATTCTTTTTCTGCCTTCTTCTCTTTCTTGTCTTCTTCTGGAATTTGAATTATACACGTGCTGGATTATTTGATACTGTCCCCTGGCCGCTGGATGCTCTGTTCTGTTACCCACCCTCCTACACACTCCTTTTTCCTCTTGTGTTTCAGTTTGGATAATTTCCACTGCCTTGTCTTTGAAGTTCACTGATTTTGTTTTTGGCTGTGTCAAGTTTACTAATGTCAGAAGGATTCTACAGCTCCTTACTGGGCTTCTTATTTCTAGTATTTCCATTTCATCTTTTTTATCATTTCCATCTCTCTGCTGAAATTCCTTTTCTGCTTATGTGTGTTGACTACCTTTTCCATTAGAGTCTCTAATAATAATCACTGTTGTTATGAAAATCCCTGTCTCATATTCCAGCAGGAATGGGTGCTGTCTTTGCAATTCTGGTGAATGTGAAACAATATCTCTTTAGGGGTTTTTTTTTCATATCTTTATTGGCCATTTAAGTTTCTTCATCTATTATCTTTGTATCCTTTGCCCATTTTTCTAATAGAATGCTTGTCTTTTTCTTACTGACTTATATTATACAATAATATGAACTGTTAAGTATCTTCTCCCAATCTGTAGCTTGCCTTTGAGTGTGAAGAGTTTTATACAGAAGTTTTAAGTTGTTTTGTACAGAAGTTTTAAGTTTTAGTGTGCAGTCAAACTTATTACTGTTCTTCTTTATGGTTATATTTTTTGTGGCTGATTAAAGACATATTTTTGTACCCTGAGGTTGTAAAGATATTTTCATATAATTTCTTCCGAAAGCTTTAGAAGTTAGCTTTTTCACAGTAGGTCTTTAACCATCTAGAATTTATTTTTGTTTAGGGTATGAGATAAAGAATCATTTTTCTTTGTGAATAAAGAACTGTTACACAGTCCTTCCTATCTCCACTGGATTATAAAGCCACCACTCTCCCATATCACATTCCAATGTATGAATGAGATGGCTGTATATTAGTCTTTCTCTACAACAATACACTTTCCTAATTAACATAGATGTCTAAGTCTTGATTTCTGGTAGGCCAAGTTTCTTTTGATTTTTCTAAAGAATATTGGCTCTTTCTGGCCCTTTATTCTTTCAAATGAGTTTTAGGACCAACTTAGCAAGCACCATGAATACTTGTTTTGAGATTTTGATTGAAATTGCATGGATTGCTATCTATGCATAAGTTGTATAGATAGACTATGATCCCACTGTCCAGGGAACACATGTCAAGCCACTCCCAGGAACTCCCTTTCCACACTTAGATGACAGTCTGGGCTGGCCTACAAGTTTTGCAGCTCAGTCAACAACTAACGAACTAGAGAACCCATTGTCAGTCGTCTCCAATCTCTATTAGTCTCTCTTGAACCAGCTGCCCTCTCTACCCTTCACTCAGCTAACCACAAATTCCACACTTAAGGTCACTGCCGACCACTCCTTGTCTTTATAGTGCTCTCTACCTAATACATTGGGCAGGAGTAGGGGTAGATGGTGGTAATTTTGTATCCTCTAGAGGGAAGAGTCTGGTCCCAAATGTGGTTGGTTCATAATAGTGTCCCTGGAGGTGGTGCACTTGATGCCTCTTGACCTCACTTTTGGTCTTAATGTTCTGGGATAACACAGCAGAAAAGTCCTGCTCAACTTCCTGTTAACAGTTAGATTACCATATACCTTACAATCTTTTTTTTTAATAAGGCAGAGATGGTAAAATCTTTGGGAATAGGCACCTGTCTTGATAAATGTGGTGTCTCTAAGTATTAACACAGTCCCAGGATGAAGAAAGTGACCAACACGTGTTGTGTAGAATGTATGGAAGCCATATGTGATTTTCTAATTCTTGATAAAAATAAAATAAAATAAAAACATTGAGCATCTCTGTACCTTTGAGATCTTGAGACGGAGAGAGGAGTTTTTTTGATATTTGAGAAATTTAATTCTATTAGTTTCATTTGTGAAACTGGCACTTTCAGTCAAGTTTAAGATTTAAGGAGGGACAAGGTACAAATGACTGCAGCTAAAATCTAGGATTGAACAACATCTCAGAGGAAAGCAGTCCAAAGCAGGGCCAGCCACCAAAGTGTCATCCCATAGAGGACAAAAGGAGAGGTTGAGGCAGGACCTCAAGCAGCTGCTAAGGGAAAGAAGCAGTACAAGTAAAGAGACCTTTCCCCCATCCTTGGGAGATCCCAGCGTCCTTAACTGGTAGGCAGCTGCTCTCTCCTTCTACCCCTTCCACTTCATCAAAGATAAAACCTTAGATGAGCCGTCCTTGCCTGCCCATCCACCTCCACCTACCTATTATTTTCCTACACAATCCACTTGCCATTAACTCCACTGTGAAGATGTTTTGCTTGTGACTGATAACCAGCACTGAGCTACTGACCAGCCATCTATTACTGAGCAAGGACTCTGCTGAGAGACAGTCCTCCATGACTCTTGCGCTCCAGCAAGGCCCAGAGTGAACCTTGCTCTGGACCCTTTCTCAGGGTTGTTTTTTCAGTGAGCAACCTTGAGGGATGAGGTCATCTCTCTCTCCCCAACAAAGAGCAAACTCACTTACTGCCTGCTTTTAAGCACCGGTACCCAAGCTGAGTGTTGTTCTCCTGTAATGCAGCCCACTGGGTATGCAGGCCCATCTACATCTAGGCCCATTCACATCACCCCAGTGGGACCTGGAACTCGGGGAACCATTGAGAACATCTGACACTCTGGTTTTTACTGTGAGTAATAAAGTATTTCATTTCTTACTCAGCTGTCTCATGTCTTCTGCTAGCATCCAGAAAAATAGCTTGCAAATAGGATGAAATCTCAGACTCTTTACAGTGCTTGACAGACTGAATCGTAACCGTGCAGCCAGTGAGGTTGTCTGGGATTTGCCGGGAACTGGAACCGTCAGAAATGATTGAATTTTCTCCTTTTGCTCTCAACCTGTCTACATCATTGCAGGAACACTCCGAAAACTGGGCATGTCTTAGAGGAGGAACCTTTCAGAACCGAGGCTTGGGACCCTGAACCAAGGCCAAAAGGGAAAACTTTTTTTTTGCCAGAAAATTGGCTATATAAAATCTTTCTTCCCGTAATTAATGAAAGATGACAGCCAATATCAGACCTGGAACTTGTTATAGGGTCTAGGCCACAGGGGACTCCTGTGTGCTTGGCTAGAAACTTAACATCGGTCCCTTTTCTTCATCTTCCCTCTTCCTACCCTCTCTCTCCCCTAAACCCACAAATTGACCAATTAACTTTTAAAAAAATGCTTTATTTGGAAATAATTTCAAACTTACAGAAAACTTGCAAGAATAAGAAATAGTACAAAGAACATCCACATACTTCTTGTATATAAGCTTACGCATGGGGCGCATGGGTGGCTCAGTCGGTTAAGCGGCCGACTTCGGCTCAGGTCACGATCTCGCGGTCCGTGAGTTCGAGCCCCGCGTCAGGCTCTGGGCAGATGGCTCAGAGCCTGGAGCCTGTTTCCAATTCTGTGGCTCCCTCTCTCTCTGCCCCTCCCCCATTCATGCTCTGTCTCTCTCTGTCTCAAAAATAAATAAGCGTTAAAAAAAAAAATTTTTAAGCTTACGCTTGACAGTCACCCTTCCTAAATTCCATTCCGTGTACTCAGAACATCTTTATTATCTTGAGAATTTAATAAGGAACTTGGTGGTTGAAAGTTTGGGCACCTAGTATTTCTCCAATAAAATGATTATTTTCACCTCACAGGAATCATTGTGATATTTTATATCATTGTTCCACATGTATATACTATAATTTGTTATTGCCTTCAAAGCATGATTTCTAGAGGCACCGTTAAATTTTTTTTCATTCCTTCCTTAGGATGAGATATAAGTTAAAGTTCATGGTGTCTACTATTATTTGGAATGTATAATTTTAAGATATTAATGTAAGTTTCTCAGATTTTATATATGGTAATGACAAATGGTTTGTATTAGGAAACTACAGCAAAGGATTCTGACTGATGATCTCAGACTGAAAACCCTTTACAAATGCCAACGGTACGCAGATATTAATTATGGTTTGCAGTGACTGCACACGGTACCAGTGTTACATGTAGAAAAAAGAGAAGTAGGGCTGCCTGGGTGGCTCATTCGGTTAAGCGTCTGACTTCAGCTCAGGTCATGATCTCACAGCTTATGAGAGCCCATGCGTCGGGCTCTGTGCTGACAGCTCAGAGCCTAGAGCCTGCTTTGGATCCTGTATCTCCCTCTCTCTCTGCCCCTCCCCTACTTGTGCTCGCTCTCTCCTTCTCTCTCTCTCAAATATTAACATTAATATTAATTAATATTAAATTAAATTTATAATATGATTATACATTAATTTAATGTTAATATCTCAAATATTAAAATTAACATCTCTCAAAAATATAATAAACATTAAAAAAATTTGTTAAGAGAAAAGTAGCTTAAGGGACAGGATCAAGCAACCAGTTGATAACAGGTTAATTTTGTAATTATCTGGGATTCTGTGCACATGTCGTGGTACCAGTTTGGTGCCAGGAAAATACAGTAGAAGATATTCTCTGAATATTTTAATGAAAAATTCAGAAATATTAATGGTGGTTATACTTCATTAAAACATGATTTTAAAATTGGCCAGTGGTGATGTATAACACTGAAACCTGAGTAGAAATGAGCAGAAATCATAGCCAGTTTGCTTATGCCAGTTTAGAAACTTAGTTCTGGATCCACATTAATTCCACAGTTAGTTTCAAGAAAAAGAGAGTTGGTTTTAATTAGGATTAAAGTTTCCTACTGTGACATGTGCTTGGAGAGCAACACATTAAATGATGTGGAAGCTATCTTCCTAAGAAAATAAAGCCAGCACCTTCTTACCAGAATTTCACATTTTGGGAAGTCAAATAATAAATGACTTGTGACAATTTCAGGTAACTTTAATAAAATACGTGAGCTGGCTTGTAGCAAAAGCTGGAAGGCACTTTCTTTTTATGTGTTTTGCAATATATACAATTTATGAAATATATAGGCTGAACCATACGAAATCCCTGTCTTCCCAGGAAACTGTCTAACATGCTAATGTGTACATGAACAATGTGATTCATGAAGAATGTCCTTTCTGGATATGGCTCAGATTTTTCAGGGACAGACAGGGTATGCAGCCATAGAAGGCTTTTCAGAGAAGATGTGAGTGTAGACATACACACCTGGGAATCAGAGTGAAGTAATTCTGAATAGAGAGAGAGGCTGGAGACAGGAATCCTGATGGCAAGGACAGGGAAGAAGAAACTTGAAGGTTGGAATCAGCTAATGGAGATGGTTGTCTCTGATTGGTATATTGGAAAAAGAGCTGGAGGCCCAGGGCCAGGAGACAAAGGCATATTGGTGATTTCTTAGCAGAGCCCAGAAGACAGCAGGCAGGTTGGTCTAGAAAGCTTGGAAAGCAGTCTTGATGTCAGAGGGGTGGACTTATGTCCAGACAGGGAAATATCATGCTACAAGGATAGCCTGTCTGAGGACTCAACCTAGAATGGGGGTAATAAGCCCTCAGGCAGGCAAACAGTGTCCACCTTGCCCCCTTCCCATCCCCAGGACTAAAAACTAGGAAAAGCATTCACAGGGTGGTCTGAACAAGACAGTTTAATCTGTGTCAACCATTTGATTTAAGATTTGCCTTGAAGTACAGTAAAGATTACAGCCAACGATCATGCTGTGTTACAGGGAAAGGGGAGCAGGGATAGGGCTTCGACTATGAAAGAAGAGAGTGAAGTAAAATCATGAACCCGGGGAGCAGACTGTTGAGGTGAGATTGACCTTGTCTTGTTTTGGGGGTTGGGAGTTTGGGGTGGGGGAGGAGGGTTTCTGAATAGCAGCTAAAAGTAAACCAAAGCAAAGGATTAAACCATGACAAAGAGCCAGAGTTTGGAGGAAGGAGAGGGTAGACACTTAGGTTTTATTCTTGGGGGAAAAAAAAACATTGTTAACAACAAAAAGGTAATTCTCTGCCTTAGGAATGGAACATCTAATGCTTTGTTGTTGTTGTTTTTGTTGTTGTTGTTGTTGAAGAAACATATATCCAGATTTTAAAAAATCTTACAGACATAATCCCAATTATGCAAAAATAATAAAACATAGAGCTCTTGAGTGAATTACATTAGATTTATCTCTAGTTCATAAGATTGTCGCCTTTTTCTACAGATAATATGCATTTTCCACATAAAGAATTTTATGTTGGGGTGCGTGGGTGGCTCAGTTGGTTGAGTGTCTGACTTTGGCTCAGGTCATGACCTCGTGGTTTGTGAGTTTGAGCCCCACATGGGGCTCTGTGCTGACAGCTCAGAGCCTGGAGCCTGTTTGAGATTCTGTATCTCCCTCTCTCTCTGCCCCTACCCCACTCACACTCTGTCTCTCTAAAAAATAAACATTAAAAATTTTTTTTAAGAATTTTATTTCAAAAATAAGGTTTATTTTCTCAAAAAGACATGCTTGGGTTGCCTGGGAGGCTCCGTCAATTAAGCATCCAACTTTGGCTCAGGTCATGATCTCACGGTTTGTGGGTTTGAGCCCCACATCAGGCTCAGTGCTGATAGCTCAGCCTGGAGCCGGCTTTGGATTCTGGGTCTCCCTCTCTGCCCCTCCCCTGCTCACACTCTCTCTCTCAAAAATAAAACATTAAAAATTAAAGAAAAAAAAAACATGCTTTAGAGCTTAAAAAAAGATCTGCAGAATACACTGATGCTGGGTTAGAATCACCAGCCAGGGCCAACCTGGGGTAGGAGGGAAGGAAAGATACACACACACACACACACACACACATTCATGTGTGTGTGTGTATGAAAACATACATGCATATGCAGAGACAGAGTGTTTCCATTCTCTCCTCCCAGAATAAATTTCCCACCTCAGTCATAAAGTCCTCTCCATCTCCTCCCACCCCACAGATCCCTTCCTAACCAGCTCAGTGCTGCCTCTGTCCACCGTGCCAGCAACCCTGCAGCTCCCTAACACCACTGTGCACAGGCCCCCTGATGCTCCACCCCCATCTCACCTACCAAATGCACTAGTCCTCTTCTGTATCACCAGGCAGCTTATCGTCCACCAGCAATAGGTCAGTAAGCTAATCACCTTTTTGGTGAAAAAGGTTTATTGCTAATGGTTTATTATCTATAGCATCTTTAACAGGAGACATTAAAGACTGGAAAAGCTTAAGCCAAAATGGTGATAAATTTAGCAGGTGATTTTTGGCATTTCAAGAGAGTTTTGGGCCAAGTTTCCTGGATGCCTCTCAACTCACACCCAAGACTTGAGCTGTCTTCGTTATCTTGCGATTTTAATACTGACAGAGAGCCAATAAGTGATGTCCAATAAACACAGCTGTAGAGGAAGGAACATCACTCTGAATCCAGCTGTGTCAGCTGAGCTGGTTCAGCCTTGCTGCTGCATGTTATGTGACCCCGAAGAACCCAGTTTTTCTTTGGTAAAACTCATGTTATTCTATATGTAGCCTTTTGAGATCTTTGGATAAATTAAATTGCACCAGGTATCCCATTATGCAGTATGAGATCCAGTCTTTCTAGAAATAGGATAAAATAGGACTATATCTCGTCTTTCTAGAATTAGGTAACATAGGGTATGAAATGGAGCCATCTCTGGGCTGGTTTAAACGTAAAAAATTCTACATTCAGTTTCTGGGAAAGTTGATTGAAGGAAGAAAATACACATTATGCATGTAAATTTATTTAATATATTCTTCTGGAATGAGCTACCTTTTAGATATATTTATGTCCTCTGTAATTCATCAACAAGATTTATTGGACCTCTAACATCAGTATTTGATTCAGCCTTATATTTTCAGCAGGAAATGATTTGTCTTCTCAAAGAAAATGTGTAATCTCTGGAGTTCTTTCAAATATGTTCCATTTTCATGCCTAAAAATAATGCTATCAAAGTGAATTTTTTATCAATAGCAGCACAAACTGTCCTGAATTATATGTGGCTTTAATTTGATATTCGTTAGCTAAGCTAAAAGGTAAAATACTAAGCTCACTATGTTTCTTTCCTGGAATCCTGCTGAACGCCACAAAAATAGAAACTGTTTAAAATAATATGAAATAGAATTTTTTCCTACTATGACATTTTAAAAAAAAGCTACCCTAGTTAAATGCCAGGACACAGAGGATGTAGTATCTAAATGATAATACTCCTAAATAATTTTCAACCACCCAATTTAACTGCTTAAGATTACCATTACTTTGCAACAGATCAACAAACATTAGTTAACATTTATGGGAGAGGCATTTCATATGCGGGGAAAACATCAAGCATAAATATTCAATAAATATTTGTATAGCTCTACCACACAATAATAGTAAAACACCATGATGAGAAAGATCCATTCATTCAGTATGTCTTCAGATGTTCCTAAATCCTCAATGGTACCAATTTTCTCCAAATCATGTGGTATCACACACCGGCCTTTCATTGAGATATATTCAAATGGACTCCGTATCTCCTTTAGCTGAAGAAAATAATATTAGCGTGTCACTTTTTTAAAATCTCACCTTACCATATACATTATGATTTTTTTTTTAAGATATGGATGTGGAATATATTTCTATGTGGTGTCTTTTAACTGCCTTGTCTCCATTTGTCAGGGGTTCTTGCTTGAAGCAGAAGTGAGAAGTGTTGGCTGAGCTCAATCAGAACTGGATGTTCTGCCAGAGGACAATGTTTGACAGTGAAGGGATATAGAAAGGGTTTAGGTTACCCTGATGGGCAATGAGAATTTAAAGATGACCCTGGAGGGTCTCTGACATCTCTGCCACTTAGTGTGTGGCCCGTCACACGTGGACATCATTACTAGACCATGAGACATCAGAGTGAAACTGGAAATGGATAAAGAAAGGAGGTAGAGACTGCTTTATTCTCTTTTGTTTCATTTTAACAGACGAAAATCAATCGCAAAATTGAACGCCTGTAAAATCTGAAATAATAAGAAATGTTTCAATTAGTAAGTAAAATCATTAAAACGTAACCCTAAACAGCTGCAGTGCTCTACAGGCATTATGTTAATTCTTCTTTACAGCAACCTTGTAGGGTAGGCATCAGTATGGTCCTTATCTTACGGAATCCAAGGCACAGCAGGTTAAATAAATATCTTGAGGTCACCCAAGTCGTGATTGGCAGAGCTAGAGTTTGAACCCAAATAGCCTGGGCTCTCCACTCTGCCATTCTACTTATGCAGCATGGACATTTTCAGTGTTGGACGCCTGGAGGAGGTGAGGCAGTCAGTGTCTCCTTTAGCTGGACCTCTGGTAAACCCAGCTGAATTGGAATTGGTGACTGCTGTATGCGTGCATTATTGAGTTCCTGGCTCTGGTCTGAGTCTCTTTGCTCATGATAACAGATCAGCCCTTTCTGTTGCATTCCACTTAACTGGGAAAGTGGGGAATTGTCTCTTTAGAAAAGCCATGTGTCTCTACTAAACCTTTGGATGTGGTGATGAAGTTTTCATTCTTCTTCACTATCACATTCAACATGACGTTTTCCCGGTAAGAGAGGACCTATTATGGACCACACACACACACACACACACGCACCACCAGGACAGATTATCAGGAAATACGGAAGAAACTTATTCAAACTCTACTGTTGTCTTTTAAAATAAATAAATGGATGGTTAGAAAGCAATTTTGTACCTCCCACAATGTTAGGACAAAAGCTCCAGTCATAGGCAATAGTCTGTCGAGCAAGAAAAGCTTTGAAATTAAGTGGTCCCAATAGAACAGAATTAACCTTATGATTAACCACTTGTGTGATTTGAGGACTACCATCTTTTCTAAAAAAAAAAAAATTAACCCCAGGACCCATTAATTCTATTCTTGTAGATGCATTCTTTTTTTTTTTTTTTTTTTTTTTTTTAAGACTTTATTTCTTCCTGAGACCCCTTTTAAAATGCAGCTTCCCCTGGAAGACAGCACAGCTTTTGCCTTTATCAGCCCACAGGTGATACTGCTCATCACTTTAGCAGAGGTTAGAGGACAGGCAGCCAAGTGGAAGAACAGCGCATGGAATCCAGCAGAAAAGGTGCAGAGAAGGGCCAGAGAAAGCTCCATTACCTCATAGATTTTCCCATGCCTGGTCCGCCTCGGAAATTTGATAAGTACAGTATTCAACCTAGAAAAAATAAGGCTTTTGAAAGCCCTTCACAAAGGATGTCTTGTTTAACGCTGACCCCACCATTCTTCTGGTTGCTTGAGCTTAAAATCTTAGATTCGAAGGCATAGACCGTTGTTCGCTCCTTTCTCTCCATTTATGAGCTAGACAGTCTTCAAGTTGCATCACATTTCTCTTTGCATTCTTTCTTTTACTTACCCCTTCCTTTGAATTCCGACTAATAGCATAGCTCAGACTCTTGTCCCTTGCCAAAGTTAATAAGTGACAGGTTGCCCAGGGTGACTGTGGATCATAAATTCCTCTGAGATGTAGAATTCCTAAGTGAGAGTAGGACCACCTGCTGTTCTTAAGCATTGTTTCACCTTAACTATAAAATCAGTAGCACTTCCTAGTGAGAGGCCCTTTCACAAAGAAGGACAGAAAAAAAGGCACTCCATGGGGTCAGGGACCTAGGAGACTGGGGGAGGGATAATAAGATTTGGAGAGTTGACCCTCAGGTACAAAAGGGAAAGGAAGAGCCAGAAGCTCCAGGTATTACTGGGCAAGGAATGCAGAAATCTGATTACGACAAATTTAAGGTTCTGGATCCTCTGTATGAGCTTTTGTTATTATCCTTTTCATTCCCTTGTAAAAAAAAAACAAAAAACAAAAAACAAAACAAAACAAAAAACCCCTAAATGAAGAAGGGTCTACATGCTTAATTTTGGAGATTAAAGAGAAAAGGGGAACAAAGCAAGATACTGATCGGTGTTTAGAAGATTACCATTTGGGTAAATCTGTAAACATAATACTTGCTTGTATGTGCATAAACCATCTCTGCAAGGACACCCCAAGAACTGGAAGCTGGTGGCTCCAGGGAGGAAAGCTGAGAGGCTGAGATGGGGAAGAGTAGGAGACCCATTTTTTACTCTGGGTTGCTGTGCGCCTTTTGAATGTTGTTAACATGTGAACAAAATATCTCTCCCAGATTAATAATAAAGTAGGGAGAGGGGAGCCTGGGGTGGCTCAATCATCTGACTAAGCATCTGACTTCAGCTCAGGTCATCATCTCACAATTCATGAGTTCAAGCCCCACATTGGGCTCTGTGCTGACAGCTCAGATCCTGGAGCCTGCTTGGGATTCTATGTCTCCCTCTCTCTTTGCTCCTCCCCTGCTCTTGCTCGGTCTCTCAAAAATAAACATTAAAAAATTGTTTTAATAAAAAAATAATAAAGTAGGAAGAGAACAGTGCAGAGGTACGTGCTCCTCCACAAACTGTTTTTTATGAGGAGTGAGAATTGCAAAAAAGAAAAGAAAGTCAGGAAAACTCGCTGGGGAACGATGAGAAGAAAGAACAGGGTGCATGGGAACCTATGGTTCAGGATTAGCCCCAAACTAGGAGTTTAAGCTGCAGAAAAACTGGCTCTTTCCAAAAAAAAAAATACTGTAAAAATCTCTCTCTCCAGTTAATTGTGGGTATGGCACCCTGAATATCTTTCCTAACACATACATAGTATTCCCCATATCATGTTCCTGCTCAAATCCCGCCAATGGCTTTTGAGCTTCCAATGGTCCCAGTGGTGGGTGGGTCCCAAATTACCAGTATTTTTTTTTTAAGGCTTATTCAGTTTTCAGAGACAGAGAAAGAGAAAGCATGAGTGGGAGAGGGTCAGAGAGAGAGACACACACACAGAATCCAAAGCAGGCTCCAGGCTCCAAGCTTGTCAGCACAGAGCCTAACGCAGGCTGAAAACCACGAACCATGAGATCATGACCTGAGCTGAAGTCGGATGCTCAACCGACTGAGCCACCCAGGCGCCCCCCAAATTACCAGTATTTTTGTTTTAAATCATCCTCAGATGAGTCTAATACACAACCAGAGTTGAGAAGCATTACCCTTCTTAAGAATTCAATCTGAAATTCAAAAGTCTGTAGATGATGTGAAGGAGTTAACAGTGTAAAAGACTTCTTGTTTCAGGGCTTAGCATGTGGGAGAAAATGCAGGCACCCGGAGGTCTCAACATCAGCCTTCTGCAGACCCATCCTGTAGTGGATTTGTGGGGAACGTTCCTGTAGAGGAGGGCTAGAACACCATACAGACAACCAACTGTGAAACCCGGGTTGGATTCTGGGTACACATTCCATATAAGAAGGTTAGTTAAAAAAAAAAAGAAAAAGAAAAAAAAAAGGTAGGCACATTAGGTCAGGCTTAAGTCTAACATAAAAATGTAAAAATCTAATGCATGGGAGATGCATACAACTGCCCAAAACTATGTTTCATATGTTCCTGGATAGAAGGTGAGTAAACCAGGCCGAGTCTAATCAGAAGCTTGTTGAGGGGGAGATGTTTATTCTCCAGAATCTACCTGATGGAACAGTCGTGGCGAAGAGCCAAGGAGAGAATTCATGTCAGCTCTAACACTACCTGGTAATGTGACTTTGGATGAGTCACACATATTCTCTTGGGGTTTGTTATCTGTACTATGAGGGAAGATCCCTATGGGCCCCTCTGCTCTCCGTGGTTCGGAGAGAGACCATTCTCCCACCCTGGAGTAGTTGGGAGGACAGGATCTGAGCGGTTGCCAGGCCCTGCTTCCCCCCACCCACTGTGCCACCCCCTGCTGTGTGTGTGACCTTGGGCAAGTTTGTTAACCTGTCTAAGCTTTAGTTTCTTCATCTGTACAATTGGGATATTGATGGTACCTATTTCATAGTGAATCTGTGAGGATGTAATGAGAAATGCCCACAAAACGCTTAGTACATTGCCTGTAATAATAAGTAAATGACTACTGTTCTTATTCAGTGTCTAAAATCAGAAGGCACCACAGAGCACAAGAAACCTTCTAGGCCTGTCCCCTTCTGTTAGAGATGATGCAACTGTGGCTCAAAGGGACTGACTTGCTCAAGGTCACATATTTCACTTTGTGTGCTTAGGCATTAGGACCAGGGCAAGTCCTGGCAATGCCATTTAGCCACCAAGACTCCATCAGGGCCACATACAGTGGTTAGTCTTTGAAAGTGATAAAATTAAGGACCATAAAGGGGACAGTCTGCACCAGGTTTAAAATAAGTATACTCACTCATGGGGAACAACAGAGAAAAACTTCATGAAAGGTACTTTTTAAAAAAAATGTTTATTTTTTTGAGAGAGAGAAAGAGAGAGTGAAGGGGAGGGGCAGAAAGAGAGGGTGAGAGGGGATCCCAAGCAAGCTCTGTGCTGTCAGTGCAGAGCCTGACACGAGGCTGGAACTCACGAACCGTGAGATCGTGACCATGAGATCATGACCTGAAATGAAATCAAGAGTCAGACGATTAACCAACCGAGCCACCCAGGCGCCAGATGAAAGCAGATGTCACACAATACCTTGTAGTGAAAGAAGTAAAAAGGAAAAGAATTCCAAATCCAAAGGGTATACTTTTCCACTTAAACTGGGATTAAATTCCAGATGCTTGCTTTAATTAAAGATTTTTTTTTTATTCTTTTAACATTTATTTATTATTGAGAGACAGAGAGAGACAGAGTGTGAACAGGGGAGGGCAGAGAGAGAGAGAGGGAGACACAGAATCCGAAGCAGGCTCCAGGCTCTGAGCTGTCAGCACAGAGCCCGACGCAGAGCTGGAACTCACGAATTGCAAGATCATGACCTTAGCCAAAGTTGGCGCTTATCCGACTGAGCCACCCGGGTGCCCCTAGATCCTTGCTTTAATTAATCCTACCCCCTTTTGTAATATGCTCAAGGCAATTTCTTCTACCAGTTTTACGTTTAACAGTAGTTAGAACTGGTTCCCCCATGAAACTTCCTGTCTGTCCACTCACCAGAGGCAGAAATATCTCACTGAGATCTTTCAAGCCGAGTAGAGAGAACAGGGAACAAACACCTGACCTGCACCCGTTCATCCACTGCTTGCTGTGTGACCCTGGCCAAGTCACCCAGCTTGTCATCGTCTTAGCTTTTTCATCTTTAAAATGAGACACCCTTCCAGCTAAGAACAGAGAGACTTTGCAGGTGATGATGAACGTGGATGCTGACATCAAACCTCAAGTTGAATCCTGGCTCCACATCTTCCTAGCTTCATAACCTTGGATGAATCATTCAACCTCCCTGGGCTTTGGTCTCCTCATCTGTGGAACAGGACTACTAAGAGAACCATCTCACAGGGCTGCTTCAAGGATCAGACAACAGGTATGTGGCAAATAGTTAATGCTCAACGCACGGTGCTATTATTAAATAGTCGGTAATTCTGTAATGATATGGAGAGAACTTTTTTGGCAACTAGAAGGGGGGTTCCTCTGGGGGAAACACCTGTACTGGAAGGATGGCTCCGTGGGTGAGCATGGGGCAGGTGAGCCATAGGACACAGCGGGGAGGAAGTTTGTATTGCTTTGGAGAGGAAGGGTGTGGGCCTCCCTTGAGGGGACAGGCCTCTTCTAGCTCCAGAATCCTATTGTTCTAATTCTCTGCAGACTCCTCCCGTGAGCTGAATTTCTGAAGCCTCTTTTGTATCAGAGACATGGGCTAGCACCATGTTTTGACCCCAGATGTTTTTACTTCTCTGGCGGAATGATTCATTTTACCACCTCATTTGCTACGGGAGCCAGATCGTTTAGCAACAAAATCAAAAGTAGCTTAAAACCCACTCGACCTTTACATGTCACAGACAATGTATTACACAAATGTACCGTTGTTTTCTGCATGCGTGTGTTCATTCATTCATTTACAAATATTTGCTGATCACCCACCATGTGTCAGGCGCTGTTCTGAGCCCTGGGGGAAAAGCAGTGAACTACAAAAAGCCCCTGTTTTTATAAACCCCATGTTCTACTGGGGGAGATTCAGCCTTATGATAATACAGGTAGTGGTTAGTGTGGCAAAGAATAGTAAAGCAGGTTAAAGGGATAGAATGGAACGTGGGGTGAGGGTTGTTGGGTGAAAGAAGCAGGGAGAGGGAATGAGCCATTCCAGGAGTTCCAGGCAGAAGTAGCAGCAGGTGTGAGGCTCTGAGGTCAGGTTTGAAGCAGCAAAGAAAACTAGTGTGTCAGGAGCAGAGTGGGCAGAGGGGAGGGTGGTCTCAGAGGAGGCTGGAGAGGTGGGCACACCTGATCATGGTGGGCCACTGGGGCCCGGATTTTGGGGCCAGAGTCACAAGAACTCCGGATTTTGTTCTTCCTGTCACCAGAAGACATTGGAGGGTTTTGAGTGAGGTAGTGATAGGATCTGATTTGTGTTTTTTGGAGAGTCTGGCTGCCAGGTGGAGAATAGACTGTAGGAAGGAGAAAGGGCAAAAGCAGAGAACCCAGGATACCACTGGTACAATGCAAGCGAGATGAGGGTGCCAGGATGGGAGCCGGGGAGCGATGAGAAGTGTTCATATGTGGGATATACTTTGATGGTGGAGTCACCTGTGTACTTCAGGAGGACTGTCCAGCGCATGCTGTGTTTGGGATGCCCGCTGGACAGCCATGGGCACACATTGAGGTTGGCTACATCAGTCTTGAGTCCAAGAGCCACAGATACAAATGTAGGCGTCATGAGCGTGCAGATGTAGTGAGAATGAGAATGCTAAGTGAGACACAGAACATGAAGGGGGATAAGAGGGGAGGATTTTCAAGCCATAGGTCATCGAGAGTCAGGGAAGAAAGGAAGATCCTGCAAAGGGGAGTGAGCAAGAGTGGCCGGCTGGCTCGGAGGGAAATAGGACAGTGGGTTCTCTGGAATTCAAGTGGAGGAAATGGTTCAGGACAGAGGCACCAGTCAGCTGTGCCCAGTGCTGCCATGAGATGAGCAAACTGAGCCCGAGTCCACGCTGAGATGCAGCACGTCAGGACCTTTTCAATGCGAGGGATGTTCTCCCTCTTCAGAGACAGATTGCTAATGGTCACTGGAGTTAGTCTAACCGTATTTGAGGAGCTCGTTTCGCTCCAGGCTTTTTAATGACAACTATGAAGGATATAATGAGAAGAAATGAGCTCACCCTATGGGATCAACTATCGGCACTTTACTAACAGTGAAGCATAACATTTTTGCCACAACTACAAAATCTATCTAGTGCATGGCAGGGTTCTGGGAAGAACTCCAGTCTGTCCTCCCTCCAGAATGGGTGCAGCCTTATCCAGCAGCCTGGAGGAAATACCCTTGGCCCCCTGTGGATCCTATCAGTTCTCTTGGTTCTTGACATCGCTGATCTTTTTCCTGCCCCAACCTAGTTTGCATGAGAAGGGTCACAACTGGGCTGTATGTATTTATTCCAGAGAATTCTCATTCTGTTTTCAGGAGTTCAAAACCCACTTCCTCCATCACCCTACGCATTCTTGCCCCTGGTCTGCTCCTTCATAGAGCCTGGCGGTGCTAAAACTTAAAAGAGGTTTACTTTCTTCCGCTCCCCCTTTGTGTGGCTGGCCTGCCGCCTTTCCCGAAAGGCTTCTCTCTCTCTCCCTTCGGTGTACCGGTGGGAGGGCTGACAGGGCCTACCTGATTTTTGGCTGGGAAAGACCAACTTCTAAAGCAAGTTGCTATAGTTACCAAGTCTTTCCCCACTGCAGAGCAGACACTGACTCTGTGCTCCTTTTTTGTGTTGCTCTATCAGACATTCTCCTCGGGTACAGCAGCTTGGGGTTTTGTTATTAAGCATTTCATGCCCACTTATGCGTGGGCTACACAGAGTGAGCAGCACAGGGACTCTATTATGAGGAGCACACACACACACCCACATGCCCGTAAATGCATATTTCAAATTGGACGTGCTATATACATCACAGATGTTCTCCAGCTAGGATTTCTTGCACCAAATCCATTTTAGAAGGCTTTCTACAATGATAACAGATCGTCTGTGGAATCATCTCGCGCGCGCCAGAGAAATGTTTGTTTCTATGTTTCTGAGCATAAATAATGCACGTGGAAAGTTTTCCCAATTCTTTTCTCAGTAATTGTCTATTTTCTACCTCTAGGAGAAAAATGAAATAAAATGGAAGTTGATTGTAGATGAAACGATTCATTTGTGCGCATTTTCGAAAGTTAATGTTTCAAATCAGACCCATTGTTGAGTTTCTTTCCATTGTTGGTGCGTGACGGTAATTACTAGAAACTGTGACACTTGGAGCCTAACTGAGCTCCTCTCTTATCTGACAGGCACAAATGTTCTAAGCAGAAATTCAGAAAACTAATGTGACGGGTGATGAACACTACGTAGACTTCGCTTCATCCAGCTCTCAAGGAAAGCACACACACGGACCATAAACCAGAGTTGTAGTCAGCTCAGGGTCTGGTGTAGTCAGCTCAGGTGTGGTGACAGAGCTCGGTGTGATTCTGGCTCTTCCTTCCCATGAGCTTCTTGTTCCATCTTCTGGTCCTTGCCAGGCTGCCTTGCCTGGCTGCAGGTGCTGCTGGGAGTGAACAGGCCACCAGCCGGCTCCCTGGGCTGACTTTCTGGCTAGAGATTCTTTGTTCTGCCTTCCCCTCTGGCTACACAGCCACAGTGGGGCTGTTGGGGGGCACACTGGCCCTCTGACGCCTATCACTCATGCCCTCTGGCAGACTGAGTTGGGGATCACTTCCTCTGTATGAAGATATTGGTCCTAAGAACTGACAGGAAGCCTGTCCCTGTCACTGCCTCCGAGGTGTGCCGGGCTGGGCTGCCTGTGAGGAAGGTCAGCCTGGGGACCGCACGCACTAGGACCTGCAAAGTGACTTGGAGGAAAAAAATGGAGCCCACAGGGGTGGGCTTTCTGGGCCTCGTCAGCGGTTTCTCACTGGGAAGTTAGCAAACACAGGTGTGATGTTGAATTTCCAGACAGGTTCCTCCAAAGACAAGCCTGAATAAGAGCAACCCCAGCTTGGGGCTGAGCCTGGGGTGGGGAGGGCGGGTGCTCAGTCCATTAAGCGTCCGATTCTTGGTTTCAGCTCAGGTCATGATCTCACAGTTCGTGAGTTCGAGTTGGACTCTGAACTGACAGCGTGGCCCTACTTGGGATTCTCTGTCTCCCTCTTTTGCTATCCCTCCCGTCCCCTGCTCTTTCTCTCTCTCTCTCTCCCATAATAAATAAGCATTAAAAACCCAATCCAGCCCCAGCTTGGAGGAGAGGCACCCTGAAAGTCCCAAGGGGCCGTACAAATCCCCACAGGCCGTGTCACCCCTTCTCCCCTAGTCCCCCACCACCAGCAAAGGCTAAACCTCTTTCTCCTTGGACTTACACTTTCCAAGAAGAATGGAGCCTGTCTCTCTCCCATCCAGGCTACAAGCCCTATTTTTATCTGCTCACTAGGCCATTTGCAGCTGCTTCTAAACAGTCTGCCACCCTCCACCCTTACGCACACTCCATGAGACCCAGATTTCAAAACACTTCAGAATCTCTGGAAGAAGAGAAAGAAAAGACTAAGGCAGTCTCCCTGAACTCTCACCTGTGTCTCCTGGAACGGGAAGATCATCGGGCTCTGCTTAGATGTTCTCTCCCTGTCCCGCAACCTGGAAACTGTCTCCAGGCAGAGTCAGGAGTGGGACTCACCTCATTTCTTTCTCTTCTTTCAGGGTCGGCTTTCCTGTGCTTTCCGTTTTCCAATGTCTGAAAACTATTGTTTCACAGACCTTGTCGTTTTAGGTGTTTAAAGCAGGAGAGTAAATCTGGTGGCCGTTCCTCCATTGTGGCCAGAAGTGAAGTCCTCTTCTTCATGAGACGTGTTCTTTCCTAATGGATTCCATGACCTGACTCTGTCTCCGGTTCTGTCTCCTGCTTCTCTGGAAGTTCCTCTTAAGCTTTGCAGGCTCGTTCTCCATTAAACTATCAGAGTCCTTCCATCATTCGCAAGCTTCTCTCTCCTCTTCTGTGATTGCTCCCCGGGCGAACATGTTCATGCCCCAGGGCTTTGGTCACCATCTACCTCGCAAATTAGATGCCTGGCCCGGAACTCCTGTCACAGATGCCCAACTGCCTCTTTGTACAACTTGAACGTCTCTAAGCTCCTCAGACTAAACATGTCTGAAATGTATTCATTATCCTTCCTCAGATATGATCCTCTACTTACCATACAGCCAGTTATGAAGCCAAAATCCGTGCGTCTTCCTTGACATCCCATCTCTCTCACCCCCACATCGAGCCTATTGCCAAGTCCTATTGACCCTTCTTCAAAAGATCTCTAAAACGTGTCCCCTCCTGCCCCTCTGTACTATCACTCTGGTCCAAGTGGTAACTCGTAACCCGTTTCCACCATCCTTTCCTGTTTCGTTCTCTGCTGCAGCTAATACTGATTTTTTTTAATGCAAAACTGCTTATTTCATGTGATTGTTTCACAGATGTTAAGGACTCTGCATTTTCTGGCTGAACTGGCCCCTCTCCTGGCTCATGCCCCCCACACCCCCACCCCTTCTGGTCTTCTTCCTGTCCTTATAGGCCAGTGCTGTCTCTTGCCATTGTTGTCCCCACTGCCTAGAGCGGCCATCGCCCGCTTTGCCTGTTCCTCCTTCAGAGTCAGCTCAGTCACCACTTCCTAGGGAGGCTGACTAGCTCAAGTCCCCAATTTCATGCTCTAGTGGTACCATGTGCCTCCCTTTCTTGGCACTTGGTGCAATTATAGATTTGCTTCTATTTGTCTAATTCTGGGATTAATGTTGCTTTCCCCCCCAGACTTGGTTAAGTTCCGTGATGGTTTTTACATTTATTTTTTCCCCTCGCCATCCTATTCCCAGCTCCAGCGCAGGGCTTGGCTCCGGGTTGGGACTCAAGAAATACCCTGCAGAGCACACGAGTGCCATATGGATGTCCAGGAAGTGGGAGGAGAAGCCGAGCAGGGGAAGTGCACAGACGGGGGTGGGGGTGGGGGTGCAGGAACCACAGCTGCTTTGCCAAGGGAGGAGCAGACAGGCACCTGCTGAGGCCGGACCACCCACAGGCTTCTATGCTTCTGATGCTGGTACTGTCCTTTCTGCTACCAAAATGGCAGAACTCTTCTAGAGCTTTTAAGGTGAACTACTCAGCTTTCTTTGCGGTGTTTTAATAAAACTTTTAGGAAAAGAAAAAAGCCAAGCAGGTACACTGAAGCTATCACCTCAGTGCCCAACAGAAGAGGCTGCTACTCTAAGCTGTAGGCACGTGACCCTGAACTTCTATCCCGTGGCTCTAAGAGCCCCAGGGCATCTCTGGCTGTGAGATGCTCCCCCACTCTCCCCCGGCCCCTGTCCTCTCTTCATCTGCTCCACCAGCGCTAAGAAAGCTTAGAGGGCTGGCCAGGGCCAGGTCTCAGGGGACCACGAAGCCACCCACAGTCCCTCAGTAATTTTGGATCCTCTGTGTGAAATGAGCAGGATGATTTGTACACATGATGCCTTAGTGGTTAGAAACCCAGCAGGAAGTGCTTTGTGTTTTCTCCTTTGTGCAACAGCCCGGCAGGGATTTTTCTGTGGGGGGGGGGGACGCCCACCCTCTGGTGTGGGGTGAGGTTGAGCTCACAGCTCAGGGTGCCTTTCTGACATCAGGCAGTCTCAGAGTGCTTCTGCTCCAGCACAACAGGACCATTTCTTTAAAAGGTCCTAGGCACTGGGGCGCCTGGGTGGCTCAGTCGGTTAAGCGCCCGACTTCAGCTCAGGTCACGATCTCGCGGTCCGTGAGTTCCAGCCCCGCGTCGGGCTCTGGGCTGATGGCTCAGAGCCTGGAGCCTGCTTCCGATTCTGTGTCTCCCTCTCTCTCTGCCCCTCCCCCGTTCATGCTCTGTCTCTCTCTGTCTCAAAAATAAATAAAACGTTAAAAAAAAAAAATTTAAAAGGTCCTAGGCAGAGACCAAATATGTTCACTCTTAGAAAAGATGTCAGCATGAGACACACTAACCTGGGCATTCAGGGGAGGGAGAGTGAGTGTGAGTGAGTGGGTTCCCGCCGCGGCCCCAGGAGAGTCATTAGCTGTGCTCTGACGGCAGATGGCATTTGTTCTGAAAGAATACATCAACTCCTGATTCTGTCCTGGAAACTGGAAGCCAGCACTTCCCTCGCTCTGATCTCTTCAGCCATGGGGGAGGAGGACAAGAGGTGGAGAAGTCCAGAAGGCAGCAGCCATTCTTGGAGCCTGGTCAGCGGCCCTCCTTGCTCAGGACTCTGCAGGGGAAGCAGTGTGGGCCCTGGGGGAGCGGGGGAAAGCCAGTCAGCCAGAGCCCCCTTTCCCAGCCTCAGGGCCTGGCATTCTGGTGCTGAACTTGCAAAGGAATGCGAGGCTAACCTCTGTAGTCGTAGTTCCCACTCCTCTTTGGGAATTTTTGACATGACAGAGATGGTGACCCCGGTGCAAAGAAGTGTGTGTGTGTGTGTGTGTGTGTGAAAGAGAGAGAGAGAGAGAGATGTAATTATAGGTTTGGGGTGTGGTGGCGGGTAGGGAGGACCTGGGAGCCAACAGTTGAATGAATGTTATTTACTCCACATTCCTGCCCCAGTAAGGGCAGGGATCCCTCAGACCAAAACGGTATCCAAAGCCCCGAGAGTCAGACAGATTTTGTAATCAAATATCAGATTTCCCATTTGACCAAGTTACCTAAGCTCCCAGAGCCTTGGTTTCCACATCTGGAAAGTGTGAATCTCTATCTATCTCTTGGAGGCAGAGATCTGTGTGCAGGAAATTCCTTTGAGAATGGCCTTGGGGGCGGACAGAGGTATGGGGGGCGGCGGGAAGGAAAGAAGCAGGACTAGGCAGAGGGAGAAATTGGGACAACAGGTCACTACCTCAGCCAGTTTCACAGGGCGCTCCAGTGTTGCCTTTCAAAGCTGTGCCACCTTGAGTGAAGATGGGCCAGGCCTTTGTACCTCACCCATTAGCCCCTGTCAACTAGCCACTGAACCCCCGGCCATCCCTGGGGAGAGGGTATGACCTTGAGTAAGGAAAGTGACTCAAACACCACCCCCCCCCCCACACACACACCCCTCACCCCACCAGCTGGGGAACATCTGAGCAATGAACTTCAGCACCAACTGAAGTTGGAAAATTAAGTTAGAAAATTAAGTGATATAACATCTATATGATAAGGTAGGAATTAACAATAAATAAATAAACAAAACCTAACTAGTTTATCTTTTCCCAGCCTTGTCCTTGGAAAAAAATGGCATTGTGTTATTAAAGTTCTGAGCTGTCATCCTTAAACTCAAACACCCCACAGGGGAGAGAAAAAGCTTTTGTGTTTCAAATTCATTTAGGAGGAGCAGGCTACATGGTCCGGCTCGGAGGGAACAGAAGCATGTTTGGAGATGAAAAGATGGGAATGGTCCTGACTTTAAACGGAAGGGGAAAGAAATTCCTACAAACGAGAAAAGATCAGTGGCAGTGGATTCTGATTTGTGAGGCTGGTTTCCTCTCACTTGTATTTAGCCCCGCAGAAGGTGGGTGTGCACTTGAGAGAGGGAAGATTGTATATTTCCAGTTGCTGCTTCGGAAATCTCAGAGAAAACCCTTTGGGCTGATGCCTGGAAGAAAAGCAGCAGAACTGCCTCTGTCCAAAGACTGCACAGAGTTCCCCAAGAGAAGCCGGTAGAAACTGAAAAGCAGATGCCCTTTTCAGAACATTCTGAGCTGCATTAGACTCATTCTCCCGGGACTTCTGCGTGATTCCAGGGAGGGATAGCTCCTTCCATCACTGAGATAGATTTTTTTCCCACTAGCCAGGTGGGTGGGGGCATAGAATGGTTATCTGATTTAGAGAAATAAAGAAGTGAACCAAATTTTGTGGAGTAAATTTCATACCCACGTCACATACTTAGCGCCTAGCAAGTGCCCAGCACCTAGTGGGCACACAATGAGAAATCCATCCCTTTCTGTTTCTTATCCCCTTATGTCAGGGGTACACCTAAACCTTGTAACCAGTTGAAAACCTTTCCCGTCTAAATAACAACGACAAAAAAACCTGGACAAAAAGACATGCTTCTTTGTTAGCTTTGCTAATCAAACACAAACGCTTATTAAATATTTACTATGTTAGGTTTCAACCGAATTGGCAAACTAGATCAGGCCACTTGCTAATCGATACTGAAGAAACATAGAAGCAAGAGGAAAATGTGCACTTGGGATAACAACAATAACAACAACAACAACAACAACAAACAACAAAAGAAACACACAAACCCCCCGATAAACCCCTGGGGATGTTGTCTTGGGCTCTTGTATATGAAGGGGAGGATTGTAGCCTGGGTGGAGGAAACCAGGGGCAGCACAGTGAGGAGACCAACTGGAGAAAAGTATTTGAAAGGCTGTCTTTACCTCTCCCTGCAGTAGCCTTATGACAATCATTGCCTGCCTCTTCAGCGCAGATTCCTATGGCTGCAGCCTGGACTATTGGTACAGGTGTCTGCAGGGCTTGTGGCAGCACAAAAACCCAGCCAGGGGGAAGAAGTGATGAAAATGGATGTGGATCAAACAGCTGATCTCCAAGAGTCTTCCCTCTCCTCCTCCCTCTCCACAGCCCCAGCGACGGGGGATTGCATGCTACGGGACTGCCTCCTCCCAATCCTGCCTTAGCATAAAGATTTAAAGATGAAATCTTGACCAAAGAAGTTTCCTGATGGAAGGCCAACAGCCCAGAGGAATCCATATTGATCCCATGGGGCTGGGGACTCTCCAGTCCAGGGCTCCACCCCTCTTTTCCCCTTAAACTCATTGAAACTGACACATAAACCGTGTCTTTGGCCCTATGTATTGGGAATATGTATTACAAAATAGGGTAGAGGAAATATTAACAGGTGAAATACATAGAGGAGAGGAGAGGAAGAAAAGCTCATAAAAAGTGACGGAAGAAATACAATAAACAAACTGCACAACATATACCATTGGGCAGAAGTATTTGAACATATGGGCCAAGAATTTTAAACAGGCACTGTAAATACACTGAAAGAAATGAAGATATTAGCAAGAATTTTTAAAAAAATCCCCAAAAAGAACCAAGTAGAAATATTAGGTATAAAAAGATAAACAATAAAATTTAGAACAGCATCCATGGGATAACTAGGAGGATAGATAGAGCTAACAATCAGTAAGTTGGAAGATCAGATTGAGAAGTTCTCCCAGAATGCAACAGAAAAAGGTGAGATAAGAAAGAAAATAAATATTAAAAAAAGGAATGCTCAGAAAATTGGAAGATAGAGAAATGTCTACAACCACATAGAGTCCTGGAAAGGGAGAAAAATAAAAACAAGAAAAGGCAATACTTGGTTAAGTAGTAAAGATAAATTCTCTGGTATTAAATTACTTTATCCAGTCAATCTATTAATCAAATGTTAAGGACACACAAAAAATATGCTCAGGCATATAAAGCTTCAGAGGTTTTATCACAAAAATACCCAGACTGGTAATACTTTTGGAAGAAGTTCTTAAATAATAGGAGACATAAATCCTGACAATGAAGCAAGAGTTGTGGGAAATAAGAGTGATTGCGTATCTTGATAAAGTTTTCTATTCTCTTTAAAGCTAGGATGGAAGGAAATCTATTAACATATCATGGTATAAGAAGAAAGATGTTTGGTCTTTGTCCCAGATTCTTGGCATGGAGCGCCTACAACTCTTGGAATTTCCTGAGTAATGAGGTGGTAAGAGCATCTTTTGTGCTAATGAGACAACTCCTGGAAGGCCCCTTAGATAGCTTCAGGATGGGGGCTGGTGGCCAGAAAGACCAAGCCTTGCTTAGAAGCTTGGAACTTTCAACCTTACTTTCCAACCTCCAAAAGGGAAGAGGGCTGGAGGTGGAGTTAATCACCAAAGGCCAGTGATTTCATCAATCATGTCTATGTAATGAAACCTCTGTAAAAATCCCTAACCGATGGGGTTTGGGAAACTTGTAAGTTGGTGAACACATCCACATGCTGGGAGACTCCACAGGGACAGAAGATCCTGTGCCCAGGACATTGCCTTGTGTGCCTTCTTCATCTATCTGTTTATTTCTAACTTTTATAAGAAATCTTACGAATAGGTACAGGGTCTTCCTGAGTTCTGAGTCATTCAAGGAAATTCCCATCCTGGGTGGGGGTTGTAAAAAACCCTGACTTTATAGCCAGGTTAGACAGAAGCATGGGTGACCCCGGAATCCTATACTTACGGCTGGCATCTGAAGTGAGGGTAGTCTTGGAAGGCAAGGCCCTTAAACCTGTGGAATGTGACCAACTCTGGGTAGTTAGTTTCAGAATTGAATTGTAAGATACCTAGTTGGTGTTGAAGAGGTCGTTTTGGAAAAAACACCTTGTCTTTGGTGTCAGAAGGGAAAAAACCCTCTCACGTAATAACCCAGAAATAAAATTCTATCAACATTACGTAGAGGGCAGAGTGGGAGGGAGCTCAAGAAGATGTGAGATCATAGTAAAGGAAGCGGGTGGGTATAGACAGCAATGTGTTTAGGAACATAGAGGGAAACATGAGTGTGGGACTTAAGGTCAACCGCCATAAGGACAAAAACAGAATGTATCATCTCAATCTTACAGAAGAAAACTTGATAGAGCCAGCAGAATTTAGGAACAGAGAAAAGAGAGAAAGAGAAAGTAAGTCGAACAAATGGAAAATAGGTCGTGAAGACAACATGGATGGATCTTGAGGGCACTATGCTAAGTGTAATAAGTCAGACAGGAAAAGATAAATACCGTACAATCTCACATATATGTGGAATCTTAAAACAAAACAAAAACCGAATCATAGATACAGAAAACAGATTGGGGGTTGCCAGAGGAGGGGGGTGCTGGTGGTGAAATGGGTAAGGGGGCATCAAAAGGTACAAACTTTGGTTGTGAGATAAATAAGTCTCGGGCATATGATGTAAACCATGGTGACCATAAAAATAATAAAAAATAAATAAGACAATGGAACTAAATCCTAATGTGGCAGCAAAAAGGTGAAACTCACCAAAGATAAAGGTTTTCAAAGTGTATTCAAAAACAAACAAAATATGATACAATATATTGTATCAAAATTGACAATAAAAATAGATTAAAAATATATATCAGGCAATTACAAACAAAAAGAAAATTGGGACAGCAATATTAATACCTTCCAAAATAAGAATGTGAGGCAGAAAATGTCATAAGAGACAGATGATAGACATTATAAGCATAAAAGAAATAAGAGGAAGAAAAGATAAACCCATTATAAACATATATATACTATTAAGAAAGCTTCAGAAATATTTAAAACAACTGAAAGAGTGGCAGAGAAATAGATAATCCTACTTTAAAAAAAAGAAAAAAGAAAGCAGAGCTATCGGTGACCTAACAATAAAATAAAACAAAGATTTCTTTTCAACCATACTGGAACATTTACAAAAACAAATCATGTTCTGGGCAACAAATTAATAATGAATACCTTCAGAAACTATTAAGAAAGAGAACTAAACAATTCCTTTTGTTCAGAAACCAAATAATATGCTACTGAGCAACCTTTGAGTTATGGAGAGAATCATCAAGGAACTTAAATAATACCAGAACTACAGTGAATACTGAACATAAGAATTGTGAGCTCCAGCTGAAAATCTCAGGCAAATTTGAAGCTTTCAATACATTTATCAGGAAATAGGAATGTTAATCAGAGATGAAGTAAGTAATCAATAACAGAATTTGGAAAACAGCAACAGAGCAATCAAGGAAGAAGGAAATATTTGTAAGGGCAGAAATCAATAAAATACTGAAAAGGAACAATTGACAAGAGTAACAAAAACATTTTTTCAAGAGTTAACAAGACAGATCTCTGGCAAGATTGATTAAGAGGAAAAGTACATGTGAATTTAAAAATACAGACTAAAAAGAGGGAAAGAACTACAACAGAAAAAGGATAGAAGAACACACATATACCTATCTGCCACAAATTTGAAAGCCTAGATCAAAGCTATGAATTCATAGAAAAATATGAAATGTTAAAATTTGTACAGGAGAGAGAGAGCTTCAACTGGAGCGATAAGCATGAAACAAACTGAAAAGGAGGTCAAAGACCTCCCTCTCCCCAAATCCAGGCTCAGACAGACTCACAGGTGAATTTCACCAAACTTTAAAGGAACAGACGTTCCTATCTTGTACACTGGTACCAGTTGTGCCAGCACATGGGGAAAATGGGAGCTGCCCAGAGCATCTGATGGATTTAGTATAACCTTGATTCCAAAGACAGAAGATAAAGAAAATTATAGACTCGTTTCATTTATGAATGTTGATATATAAGCAGAGAGTAAAAATGCTGACTGAATACACGAGTTTATTTAAAAAATAATACATCATAATCAAGTAAGGATTATCCCAGAAATGAAAGGATGGCTCAACATCAGAAAATGAATCAATGTAATCCGCCACATTCCACGCAGATAAAGGAGAATTATATAATTATCTCAATCTTTGCAGAAACAGCTTTTGGAAAGGCTTAATACCTACTTACGATAAAAACTCTTATTAAATTAGGAATAGAAAGAAATTCCTTAAATTGATAAAACTTATATACCAACATCTTACAGCAGATACATGCTTACACAAAATAAGAAAAGTTTAGATGTAGCTCCTTTAAGATAGGGATCAGACCGATATTGCCCCTTCTATACTAATAAACACTACGACTGCTATGACTAATACCCCTAAATACTATGTTACAGATGACTAGAAGTCCTGGATAATATTCAAAAGGAAGAAAAAAAATGTGTCTAAAAATTGAAAGGAAAGAAGGGGCGCCTGGGTGGTTCAGTCAGTGAAGCATCTGACTCTTGATTTAGGCTCGAGTCCTGATCTCATGGCTTGTGAGTTGGAGCCCTGTGTCAGGCTTTGCACTGACAGCACGGAGCCTGCTTGGGTTTCTCTCTCTCTCCCTTTCTCTGCCTCTCTTTGCTTCTCAAATATAAATAAATAGACATTAAGAAGAAGAAGAAGAAGAAGAAGAAGAAGAAGAAGAAGAAGAAAAAGAAGAAGGAGAAGAAGGAGAAAAAGAAGAAGGAGAAGAAGAAGAAGGAGAAGAAGAAGAAGGAGAAGAAGAAGGAGATTGAAAGGGAAGAGTTGAAACTTTCATTGTTACCAGTAGTCTTATTTTCAATGGCCTTTCTAGAAAAATTATCAGGAATTATAAATTATTAGCAGTAATACAAATTCAGCAATATTGCTGGATAAGATCAACCTGTAACTATTAATAGTATTTTTTATACTATATAAGCAGAATTAAGATACTACTTATAATAGAAACAAAAAACTATAAATTATCCAGGAATTCACTTGACCAAGACTATAATGATAACTCTATGGAGAAAACTTTAAACTGTTATAAACAGCTTAGAATATGTCAATGAAAGGAGAGAAAGTCCATACTCTTGGATGGTGTGGTTTGACATTATAAGGATGTCAATTATTCCTCAAAGTAAGCCTTAAGTCAAATGTGATTTCAATCAATATTCCCACTGGAGGTTTTGTTTTGTTTTGTTTTTTGTTTGAGGAACTCAATTAACTTACCCTAACACTTATGAAAAACTAAAGATTCATGACTGATTTGCTTTAAAAAAGAAGAGTAAAGATAGGAAGGGGGCTAATTCTACTAGATACTAACACACTACCACGCCAGTATTAATGAAGTGTCATTTTGGAGTAAGAACAGACAAATGGATTAATGAGAGAGCTCAGAGACAAATCCAAGTGCTCGTGGAAACTAACAGTACAGAGGTGACACCACAAATCAGTAGGGAAGGGACAGGTTGTTTAGTACAAATGGGAAATCTGATTCACTATATAAAGAAAAATAAAACTGGATCACACCCAACACCACACCACCAGTGGGTGGGAGAGGAACTAAAAACCAACATATAAAAGATAGAATTATAAACTTAATTCAAGAAAATGCAGGAATTACCTTGGTGACCTAGAAACAGGGAAAGAATTTTTAAACAAAGCTTTGAAAGCACAAATTACGTTGCAAAACAAACTAACAACAAACAAATGAGTCGGATTAACTCAAAATTAAACTTTACTGTTCAGCGAAAAAATTAACGGAGAGACCATAGGGTGACAGAAAACAGTTCAAAGTCTGAACTACACCTGAGATAAACATTTAGACCACATAAGGACCTCCTGCAAATAAAAGATGAAATGACAGAAACCCCAATAGAAAAATGGGCAAAGGATAGAGTCAGCTATTTATAGCCACCCCAGCAGCTAACTGTGTGACACAATGTAATGCTTATGAAGAGACGCTTCAAACAATTAGCAATCAGACAATGCAAATTAAAACAACAATGGGATGTTAATTTGTACTAATTAGCCTGGCAAAAATATGAAGTTAGATAAGGCCAGGTATTTGTAAGGATATAGGACTCCTTAGCACCACTCAAAGGAAGGAATGACTTGTTCATTCCTTCTGGAAAGAGCAGAAAGGTTTCTGGTCCTACTTAGAAAAATGTAGTAAGTATTTGCATCTCCCAATGACCCATCAGTTCTCTCCTGAGTGTTAGGCCAGAGAAACACTCCCCCAGATCCACAAGGAGATTGTTCTTTATAGTATTGATTGTGGGGGCAAAGAGTTGGAAATGAACTCGGGGTCCCTGATTAGGAGGACAGTGATAAATGCGATGAGACATTGCCTGGCGATTTTACAGCCCTTGTACCTGCTTGGTTACTGAGATAGTAGCTTAGATGGACACCAAAAACATGATGCTCAGTGAAAAATGTCAAAAGACAGTGAGCTTTAGATGCAGTATCACTCATATAAATACAAGTAAAACAACAAAAATAAATAAATTTTATAGAACACAGATATGCAAAAATACATACATGAAAATATTGCATTGTTTGCTTATGTGAAAGCGATTAAAGAAGAATGGGTGTGGAATATGAGGATAAAGGAATGAAGTTTTAAGAGTAAATGAACAAAGAAGCAAATAGAAAGTATGTGAAACTCATAAACTGCTGGGTAGAGGTCGTTTCAATAAACGCGTTGCTGGCGAAGTTTCTGCTTAACCAAGTCAATTTTGATTAATTTGCTTTGTGTAAACACCAAAAAACAAACCTACCGTCATTTAGAAATTGTTCCCACAAAGCCTCAGGATATCTCATATAATGAAGTTTAAAGGATAATTCTAAAAGCGAAATTCTGTGTTAATCGATTTAATTAAAAAAGAAATCTAAAAAAAATACATCTTAGGAGGAAAGAAAAGGAAATACCTAATTTAGACAATGATAGGACAGCACATTCCCGTGTGGTAAACCATTTAAAGTAATTCTGGGGCACCAGGGTGGCTCAGTCGGTTGAGTGTCCGACTTCGGCTCAGGTCACAATCTCGCAGTTCACGAGTTCCAGCCCCACTTCAGGCTCTGTGCCAACAGCTCAGAGCTTGGAGCCTGCTTCTGATTCTGTGTCTCCCTCTCTCTCTCTGCTTTTCCCCCGCTTGTTCTCTGCCTCTTCCTCTCTCTCTCAAAAATAAATAAAAACATTTTTAAAAATTAAAAAATAATAATTATTGTCATCTGCAGTGTTTTTCTATATCCAGTGTATATTTTGTGCTGAAATGTAAACTCCTTTTCTCTTGTTTTGTCCTCCAGAGAAGGAGCTTACCCTCTAGGTGGACACCAGGGTGTTGGGCTTCTGTTTTCCATCACCTCAGCCTGGCTTTCTCCAGACTCCTGGCCTCCCTCCCTCCCAAGAGGCCACACAACCTCTACCCCCACCCGCCTGCACTGACTGCTGGTTTCTTGACGGCTTTTCTGTCTCTCTGGCTTCATTACTAACGTGCAAATTGCTTTTTGAAGGGAGTTCTTAGTTGAAGCAGATTGGCCAGTCTTCTTGGATGTGCGGATTCGTTGGGAGGAGGCCAGCAGCCGCAGGAATGGGGACAGGAAGAGAGGATTAGGGTGGAAGAAGGAAACTGACCAGGGCAGAGAAGACGTACCTTCACTTCCTCACAATTTTGTTCTGAGTCCTGCTGCCTCCCGCTAAGCCTCAATGACAAGTGGAAGACCAGGGTCAAGTACACAGCTGGCTGTGGGTGCCCCTTGGTTGGGTCTGAATGAGGTCGATGGCAATCTTTTCAAAGATTCCCTGGGACTCTCCTTCAGCTCCTCCACGCCGTATTTCCCTGGAGTGGTAGCTCTCTCCAGCCACAGAAGGTTGGACGGATGCTGGAGGGCTGGTGGCCTACGCACAGCGCGGGTGTCCACTCATGCTGTAGGGGCTCAGCCGCTTTTCCAAAAGCGCTCGCCCTAGGCACAGATTTCCATTGGAGAGATACACAGCTGCCCCCTGCTCCCCTTTCAGCCTCATCTGCCCAGAGCCGACTTCCTTGCTTCAGAGCCAACTTCCCTGAGTCCTCCTTCCCAGACTTTCCCCTTACTCTCCTGATCTTGCAAGAACAACCTGTGATTCCCCTCTCTCTGCACTCTGGCTTCCTGCTGTCAGCAGAACACTGGCGACTCTCCAACGCTCTCTCAGGGGTTGGTGGGTGGAAAAGACAACTTGGTGTTAACTGTTTTGCAGGATGGTAAAATACTGTTTCATACCGTGAGGAACATGGAATGCTCTGTACAAAAACCTGTAGGGAACGGGCTTGTGTCTTTTGGAAGTCATCGGTTTTGAGGGTGCGTTCAGTTTGCAGAGATGTGCTGGGGTTGGCACTGGCCAACGGTGCATGTCTCTCTCCAACTCCGTGTCAGTCACACCATGGCTGGAAAGTGGCCGTGGCAGGAGGATTCAGACCACGGAAATTGGTAAATACTACACTCGAGGGCTTCCTGCACCCTCCTCTAAGGTGGCGGGGTGGGTGTTAAACATTTACCAGCATCCCGCTCTGTGAGGGTTGCAGGAGGAGTGTTATGGGGACTTAGAGAACAAGGCAGATACATGACAAAGACCCTCTCCCTTGGGGATGATACGCCTCAGATTCTCAAGTCATTGCCCAGTCATGAACTGAGAAAAGAGATTTGCTGTTGCCAAGTGAGGCTGGCGAGTTCTTCTAACCAACTATAAACACTAGAGTCTGAGACATAGAATAACTAAGCCCGATTCTGAGGTAGTACATCTGAGAATGAGTAGGTGAGATAAGTAAACACATTTTAGAAATGCCCGGTGTGTTTAATGAGCGCAAGTAGTGTTTTGAAATTTTTAAGATATTAGGTTCTTTTTACAAAAAATGTTTATTTATTCTGAGAGAGAGAAAGAGAGAGAGAGTGGGGGGGAGGGGTGTGAGGGACAGAGAGAGGAAGAGAGAGAGGATCCAAAGCAGGCTCTGCACTGACGACACAGAGTCTTACACGGGGCTTAAACTCACAAACCATCAGATCATGACCTGAGCTGAAATCAAGAGTCGGATGCTCGGCCGATTGACCCACCCAGGCGCTCCTTGAGTCTTTTTTGACTCAATAATATAATTTGCAACTGATTTTCTTATTTTAGCAAATGTGTGGCTATATATTTTTTAATATTTTAAATGTTTATTCATCTTTGAGGAACAGAGAGAGACAGAGCACAAGCAGGGGAGGGGCAGAGAGAGAGGGAGACACAGAATCTGAAGCAGGCTCCAGGCTCTGAGCTGTCAGCACAGGGCCCGACGCGGGGCTCGAACTCATGAAACATGAGATCATGGCCAGAGCCGCAGTTGGACGCTCAACCGACTGAGCCATCCAGGCACCCCAATATATTTTTATATTAAGATGTGACAAATAAAGACTGTACGGGTACCGCTGAACCCCCTTTGTTCTTCCATTTCCATGGCTGACTGTGCAACTGGCAAGACTCTGTTTTTCCAGGTGAGAAAAAGTCCTAACTGGTGCTGCAAACCTTCAAAGCTCCAGAGCCACGTACACAGGTGTCCTGGGAAGTAGGGATGGATCCTACTTGCTGCCGGTCAGTGGTCACAAGCTCGGATGGATATCTGGCCCCAGGGGCTCCTCACGTGGGGAAGCCCCAGCTCCTTCACTTGTGTGCATGTGTGTGTGGTGATGGGGGCAGATCTGGGTTCCCAGTGTCAGCAGCAGTCAAGGGTCGTTTGAGCACACCCCACTTTCTGTTTGAAAGGATGAGAGGGAGCCATTCCAATAAATGTGGGGTGATGGATGTGTAGCTTCTTGATTTGTGCAGCCCCCAGTCACCCTCTTGCTTTGAGGCATCTCTTTGCTGCACGCCCAATGAACTGTTGCAGTGTCATTATGATACACAGGGCTGCCCCAAAGAGAGCCTTTCTATTGTTTTTCTTAAAATATAACTTCTGCAGTATAATAGTTTTTAGAAGGAATGCTTATTTTTTTTTTATTTCAGAGAGAGAGAGAGAGAGAGAGAGAGAGAGACTGAACAGGGCAGAGGGGCAAAGGAAGAGGGAGAGAATCTTAAGCAGGCTCAGAACAGAACCCCACGTGGGGCTCCATCCCATGCCCCTGGGATCATGACCTGAGCCAAAATCAAGAGTCAGATGCTTAACTGACTGAGCCACCCAGGTGCCCCTGCGGTATAATTTTGATGTTATACTTAGTTCCTAAAATTCACTTATAATGTGTTCCCATTAGGTGTTACCAGGTACCCAGAACCTGTAGGATTGGAGCTGGAAGTCCCCACTTACCCCCACCTACCGGAGGACCTGTCAAGGGAAGGGGCTTCCCCAGACCCACAGCTGACACAGTGGTCATGCAAAAACAGATCCTGGAACTCTTGAACTTGAAGCTCAAGACCCCTTTACTTCTCTGACCCTGTATAACTTATAAATGTATATGAAGTGGGCACCTGGCTATTCAGAAGTGACTTTTCAAATAGGCAACTGGTGATTTTCAAGTCTATTCATAGGTTATTTGTGTAAAAATGGATACACAGGGCAAGTATATAAGATATCGAGTTTTCTAAATATTCAGCACTAGTAAAAGGCGGGATTCATCTTTACAAAGTGCGTGTGCATGGAAATTTATGCTCAAACAAGGATTCTGAATGATCAACAGGTGGCAGTATTTTCCTGCCTTATGCAGTCCTGTTAGCGGGCTAAAGAGAGGGCATATTGTTTCTGAGCCCCTGGATTGCACAAGGATAAAGAACTTCTCCAGAAATGTTGTCAGGCTGAGTGGAGGAGCCAGTGTCTGACAGGGCCCCCGGGGGAATCGTCCCCCAAACCTACCTGCCAGCACCCCAATAGAGGGATCACGTGACAAAGTACTCTCCTCCAGAATAATCTGCCCTCACCTCTCTCGGGGAAGAATTGAAAGAAGAGAAGAGCAAAGCTGACCAGGCTGGGCTCAACTGGACTGTTACTTCAAGTTTAATTTATAAAATTTACATCTCCCACGTAAAGATGCAGTGATAACGGACTGTTTGACAAGATTGTTGTGAGCATCAGGTGATGTGGTTTATGAGAAAGGACCTAGCGCCAGGCTCGGTAGATAGCAGCTTCCTGGCTGGTCTCCTCTCGGGCTGAAGGAGCCACACTCTCCTTCCACTGCCAGTGTTTTATGAGAAATTGACATCTATTTTCCAATCTTCTGTGAAGAGCCATGCAAACAAGAATGAAGACACATCGCATACTCACCTTCCAACGAGACTGACAGAGTCTTGCGATGTACAAATTCTAGAGCAAGACGGTCACCTCAGGTAAGGGTGGGGAGCTGCTGACCGTGGCCCAGAAAAGCTTCTCCAATTATACACGGGGCTTTGGCAAAACCCTTGACCCCGCATCTCTTCACATCACTCTATCCTCAGAATCCGGAGGGCAGGCAATGCGTTTATCTGGTTCACTGCTATATCCCCCAAACCTAGCCCGGAAATGGAGGAGAGTGATGGTAAGTTTAGTCAGCATTTGGTGATGTGTGAAGTACCACTCTGAGCACTTTTGTGTCTTTCGTCTGCTTTAACTCTATGCAAGCCTCTAAGTGAGGTCACCAGCCACCTTCATCAGAATCACCTGGAGGCTTCTTAGAATCCAGACTTCCAGGGTCTTCCTCAGATCTGCATCAGGACCTTGGGGCAGGGCCCTGAGGCTGCATTTTTAACAAGGGGTTCAGGTGCCTCATTTAGCCCACAGCTCAGAGCTCCAGTCCTGTCTCAACTTCCTTTTGGGACCCCAGCTGGCCAAATCCTATAAATTAACGTGCACTATTCATCTCCAAGTGAGAATGTTTCGTTATGTAACTCTGCCACCTATAGGGAAGTTGAGTGCTTTGCCCCGAGGTATGGGGTGAATAAAAAATAGTCAATCATATTGTAAAAACATTGTCTAGTGACAGATAGTGACTACACTTTTCACGGTGAGAATTGGGTAATGTGTAGAATTGTCGAATCAATACGTTGTTTGCCTGAAACCAATATAACGTGGCAGGTCACCTATATTTCAATAAAAGACAACAAAACAAAACAAAAAACCCAGACTAGAGTCACAACTCTAGAACCCAGACAGTAGCTCTTCCCAGCCCAGGAGAAGAAGAATAATATACTAAATACATCTATGCGTGGCTTCAGAGTCCCCAGGGTGTAAGTCTTCCAGCCCAGAGTGAACTTGAGTAGGAAGCCACCAAAGCTGGAGTCAGGAGTTTGGGTAGTGGAGAGGCTGTTGTGTTGTTAGGCCTCTACGGCTACTCATGGCCGTCCTTCCAGGCCCCTCATAGGCCGGCCGCGTGGCCCCTGGTGGATCCCTGCCTCCCTACTTCTCCATGGGCCTCCCAATGAGCCCCTTGTTACGGAGTTAATCTAAATAAGCCGGAACAGCCTCCTGAGATGGGGGTACCATTGGGAGGCCCGGGACTGAGGGTCCTAAAACCCTGGGACTGCCTCTCACGAAGGGATGACCTGGTCCAGGGCCTTTGCTCTCAGCTCAGAGCCTCTGGGCAAGAGAGGTGCCTGGACACCTGGGTAAAAATGTAGTTTCAGGGTCCCATGTCCTCTTGGAAACCCTGATTCGGAAGTTCTGGGTGGTTTGGGGAAAGGTGAGCTTGTGGCCTCCCTGGTTGCTCCTTCACCGTTCACCTGGAACTGTGCTTTCCAGCTCTGCTACAGAGCAGGCGGTGGATTTTCTTAAAAAACATAAGCATTTATTAATTTTCTTTTATAATAACTTAAAAAGTGGTTACTAAAGAAACTAATGAATATTTTAGAAAAATAAGCAGAGGATCGGGCATGCCATTTGTCCCATTGAGCCATCCTCAGGGCTCTATTAAAATCCCAGGCCCCACCCGGCACCAGCATGGGCTCCGGCCATCTTCCCAACCTGCAGAAGCGTGTTGCTGCTGATTTGACCTTTTGTGGATGTTTCATTTCCCCAAACCTAAAGTAACTTGAAAATAAAGGAAGAAAATGAAAGCCAAGGAAAGATGGGCTGTCAAAGTAGACTCAGGAGATTGAAAGCATTCACACCGCTCACAAGGCTCTAAGATTCATGCCAGAGATGTTTGAGTCTTCCTCTCCTCTGCCCAAGGTCAGGGGAAGCTCGGGTGCTGCTATGCATCCTTCCTGTTCCGGTGGGGGATACCCAGCCTCACCCTGCCAGAACCAGGGGCAAAGTTCCCTTACCCTTGGATCTTGCTTTCCTTTTGAGGTTCCCAACTACTGGCCCACGACTCACATGGTATCAACTCACCTTGTACTCGTGCACAAAATAATGTACATTTTCTACCTGCAAGGGAGAATGTTGCCTTTAACCATGCAACTCTCTGTTACGTATGAACTCAAAGTTTCTCCACGCTCAATTGCCTTTCTTATATGGAATAGCTGTTTGGGGATGTAGTGGGGAGAACATCATTGCTGTTATTACATGGCTGACTTCTTTCCGATGGGTTTAAATTATTTCTCTAGTGACTTCCTGCCAGGGTTCCATCCAGGGTTTGCGAGACCTGAAACTTACATCATTTTGGAGGCCCTCTTCAATTAAAACAAAAGTACACATTACAAAATTATGTATGAAAGTTGGTATTTATTTAAAGTGAGAAAAGAAATCATGATTAAAAAATATCACAAACATTATAAAATTCAAACAATATACTATTTTCATTAATTCTTTGAAATACCCTTATAACACTATTCCTTTTTTATCACAAATGACTTCGTAATCTTTCTTTGGAGAAAAGAGAAAGGTACTCGATTTTTCATCAAATCTGGCTGATGAAAATTTTTCATTGTTGTATTTCAGTAAAGTTTTCTCCAACTGCACAAATCTTCACTGGCTTTGTGTTTAGACTTGTCAGTGTCTGAAAACTGCTATCCAGTTTCTTTTATATGTGACCTGTAAGAACTGGATGAACCTTCTAGACCTGCTTCTGGCTTCATACATTCCAGATCTTGGTTCTCCTTCACTACCCCTCACTTCCAGAATGTGCTCACACTGCTACCCAGCCCCTGGCCTTGCTCCTTTGTGTCAGGAGGAGAAATGAGAACACCCAGTAGGTGGCAGGAGATTTCCTAGAGGTCTTTCCTCAGGGTGGCCAACAATAGTCTAACAACACCTGGAAGGAACCGCACATAAAACGTCCAGTGAAACCCAAATTAAATGGACCCCTCACTCAATTCCTTGTCCACTGATGCCCAGAGTGCCTTGCACCACTCTACATGAGTGTGACCGGGGGGATATCAGAAGGGAAAGCGCCTTCATTGACTAAGGTTAAAATATTTCACATCTACAATGTTTACAAAAACATACGACGTGTGAGGGCATTGCTAGGACCCTTCCCAGAAGCCTTGATGTGGAGCGTCCTGGCATTGAAGGCTCATCACCCTCAGCATAAATCTCCCTCCTCACCTCCCTAGTTTGTGGGTATGAAGCAGAGCCTCTTCCTGTCCCGGCTCTGCGGTTAGCCACTGTGTCGGATTCACATGTGATAGGGACTGGCCTCCATATGGCTTCCTCTGCACTGGGACTGCTGTCGGTGTAGACTTGGGCCCAGGACAGAGCAGCCCGGACCTGCTTGGCACTCGCCAGCTCCTTTGTTAAAATGCAGGAAATGCAGGCCTTTCATTTTCTTGTTCTAAAAACAGTGTTGGAAGCAGTTGGGTCCCCATTCTGGTGATTTCTGCCCCAAGGAGAAGGGAGGCAAACTCTGTTCCTCTTATGGTCCAAAGGAAGAGTGTGCAGAAGGAGGGGGGCTGAGGTCTAATGTCTTGTGTGGCTGGTGTTTTGGTGTTCCAGTTTGACAGCTCTGTGTGAGTGGTTTCTTGGGAGAGCTCCACATGTCAGGAAATTACTTCTTGTCAAATTAAAGGTGATAATAGGCAATACCTGGCAGTGTTTGCGGGTATTGAGAAAGCAGTATGACAGAAGAGAGAATTTCTTCTCTTGTCTTTGCCAAGCCAAAAATGTAGGTCAGCACCAATAGTCTGACTTACAGCAAAATTCAGGTTCAGGTAGTCAAAAGTCACATGAGCCATTCTGTTTAGGGGCTCAGTATTAGTTTTTGTTTTTATGGGACTGCGAATTTGTCATTGCAGGTGAAGGGGTCACACTGGTTGGCCTGTAAGGTCTCTCCCTATACTAGTTTGCTATAACAATTGTCCTTGGTAAAGCACGGGCCCTGCCGTAGGGCAGGTGCCCTTGGGAGGGGTAACAACGTGTTGCATGTTTATTCACACCGCAGTGAGAATCGTTTGTCAGCCGATTCCACACACGTGATGTCTAGGATTATCAGGAAGGAGACCAGCCTTGTGAAGTGTTGGACGCACAGTGCAGCAGAGTTCAGAGATCTGGCCTCTCCCACCCCCGCTTTCCTTCAGGGTGAGGGGTCCGAGTCATCTGTGACTAACAAGAAGGTCCTGGCATCAGGAATGAGGGGAAACCTAAGGTAGGGGTGAAGTTGGAAGAGCGTCAGAGAAATTTCAGTTGCCTCATGGGTGGGTCTAGAGCTGATGTGGAGTCTCCCAAATAACTATAGTCTTCTGTTCCCAGGGGCCCTGCTGAGGATCTGGGCCCAGGATCTGGGCCATCCTAAATGGTAGCAGTAATGGTAATTGCCAGTGTACCTTGCTTGCCTCTTCCCTTCCCCTCTTCCATCTTTCTTCCTTCCCCACCTATCCATTGAGTACGAGCCTCTTTCCAGGTGTTGGGATTCAGAAGTAAACAAACAAAGACCAACTTCCTATCCACACAGGCTTACATTCACATGAGGAGGGACCATTGCTATGGTCACAAACCATTACTATATGACATGCTAGACCCTATACTTCATGTTTATCTCAAATCTCCCCACCCACTCTGAAAATGATGTTTATTATTCCCATTTTACCAGTAAGACAATACCTAGGAGCATGTCTGAAAGATAATACTTATTCTGTAGAATGAATGAATGAATGAATGAACTAGTGAACAAATGAGTGAACAGAGGCACCACGAATGTAAGCCGTTGACCCACCAACATACAGCTAATAAGTGATATAGCCTGGGTCCAGCTCCAAAGCCTGGGTCTGGCCTTTCAAACTGGGTGGGGTTAGCCTCTCTCCTGAGTCTGGAAACAAAGGCACGTAGGCCTCTCCTTTCTGTGCTCATGACTGCTTTCCCCCTTTGTCCTTCTCCTCTCATTGGTTCTCTTTCCTTCCCCCTTCTTTTCCCCATTTCCTATCCCCCCTCTAGCTCTACCTTCAATGGCATGACTGTCCTCCCTTGGGGCCTTTGGGTGTAGAATCAGCTGCCTCCTGGAGAGTAGTTTGTGGTGATAAAGAAGCTAAGGAGAAGGAACGAGAATCCAGTCATTCTCACCTTGGCGCCCCCCGCCCCGGGGAAAAGGGGCTGGGGAATGCTCATAAAATGGTCCATCGTGAGAAGACTCTTATGGGCTGAAATGTGTCCTCAAAATTCACACATTAAAGTCCTAACCTCTACAACTTCAGAATGTGACGATATTTGGAGATTGATTTTTTTTTTAATGTTTCTACATACTTTTAAAATTTATTTATTTATTTTGAGAGAGACAGTGAGCACAAGTGGGGGAAGGGCAGAGAGAGAGGGAGACAGAGAGAGAATCGCAAGCAGGCCCCACACTAACAGTGCAGAACCCGAGAGGCTTAACCTACTGAGCCACCACCCAGGGGCCCCTGGAGATCATGGGCCCCGATCTGATCTGACTGGTGTCCTTATAACGAGAGAGGATTAGGACACACAAGGAGACACCAGGGGCGTGTGTACAGAGGTATGACCACCCTGAAGAAACAGCAAGAGGGCGCCATCTGCAAACCAAGGAGAGAGGCTTTAGGAGAAAGTAATTATTACTATTTTTTAATAAGGTTTGTTAGTTTTTTTTTTTTAAGTTTTTTTTTTTTTTTTAATGTTTATTTGGAGAGAGAGAGAGAGCAGAGTAGGGGCAGAGAGAGAATCCCAAGCAGGGCTTGATCCCACGAACTGTGAGATCATGACCTGAGCCAAAATCAAGAGTCCAATGTTTGACTGACTGAGCCACCCAGGTGCCCCAGGAGAAAGCAGATCTGTGGGTACCTTGATCTTGGACTTCCAGCCTGTTAAACTGTTGTTTAAGCCACCCGATCTGTGGTATTTTGCGACGGCAGCCCTAGCACACGAATTCTCATTCTCACACCCTCAAAATACTTAGATTGGAGATGCTTCTGCTTGTTTACCACTTCTCAGAGGACAGTTAAGAACGTTCTTCCCCGCACCCTCCAATGGGGAGTGGGCACTGCCAGTCAGGATGCCTGGATACCCTCCCCTTCAAGGGCCTTCCTCAGCCCCCTGGGCCAGTCTACCTGAGAGGGCTGACAGGTGCTGTGGTCACCCGAAAGAGCAGGACAGCAGGCCTGTGGGCCCAGGGGACAGCACGCATGGCTATTCTGAGGCCTAGAATCTCTGTAACTGGAGCACAGAGTCTGCACGCCTGGGACCGGAGAGGGATCTGGGTCAACAGGAAGTTGAGAATGGAGCTAAAACGAATCCGGGGAGCTCCATTCACGTGAAGCAGAACCTGGCTTGGCCTCCGAGTGGACGGTGTGAAATAGGAAATAATCAAATGTTGTTGGGTGCCCGTGCAACCTGCAGGGCTCACTCAGGAGCCGCTGGGAACAGCTGCCAGAAGTGGTCATGTCCGTTTCATTAATTTCTAATCGAAACAGCGGCTTATTCCAAAGTCAAAACAACCGTTTTCGCTTTGTTACATGTGGAAAGGTCACTCACAGTGGAGCTGTCTTCTGAATCTCACAGGTGCACTTGGGTCGGCCGTAGTCAAGTGTCTCTGGTAAAGAACTCAACGGTGCTGCCATCCTCGTCCCCTCTCCAGAGGAGGCCATTCTCACCTCCTTTTGGACTTCTCCGGTGCATTTGGTGAAACAAGTACCTTTAGAGCATTTTTACCCGACTGCAGATTTAAAAAAATAAAAATCTTTAAGTTTATTTATTTATGTCGAGGGAGACAGAGAGAGTGAGTGGGGGCGGGGCAGAGAGAGAGAGAGGAGAGAGAGAGAATCCAAGCGGGCTGTGCACTGTCAGCACGGAGCCAAGTGCCGGGCTCGAACCCGCAAACCCCAAGATCATGACCCGAGCTGAAATGCAAGAGTCAGTCAGTCAAGACGCTTAACTGACCGAGCCCCCCGGGTACTCCTGGGCTGCGGATTTCTTGAGGGCATCAGCCATGTCTTCTTACTCATTCAGGTGGACCCAGCACCTGTTAGATGCTCAGTAAATGTGCATCAAATGAATTGAGTAAAGGGATAAATAAATGAACTGGTTAATGTTCAGCCAGGATGGTGGGAGCAAAGCAAACAGCACTCGCTGCTAAGAGGCTGGGAACCATGGGTACTTGTTCCAAATGAAGTTAATTCCCTTAAAAACAAAAACCTGACATTTGAATAGTGCTTCACAGCGTACAAAGCGTTTCCTCACCGAAGAGCTCTGCTACCATCTCCAGGTCTTTCCAAGCCCTTGGTCGCCAACTTAGACCTGGTCCCCAGGTCTGAAAAGTAACCCTCCACGTGTTCCGGCTTTGAGTGTGGCTCTCTCTGAAGCAAGTGTGAGCTGCCCCCTTGCTTCAGGTGTCTGCCTCTTGGGGATGGAGCCTCCGGTGACTTTGAAGGTAGAGCTGAATTTCCACAGCTAATACCCCACAGGGGCTCCCCCTCCTCCCTTACACCTTCATTAGCTGCAGTGGGTCCGGATTTCTAACCCAAGCTGTGTGCTGTCCTGGATGTCTACGGGGTTTTAAACTCTGTTCACGCTGGAACATTCCCTCTCTGTCTGGGTGTTTGCATGCGTGAGTACTTTGCTGTTTTTCGGACTCGTTTCCTATTGTCCCTGTGGTCTGTTTAGACTTCAGGTTAAAGATGCCTGCCCCTTCACCTGCTCTTCTGAGTCCTTTTAAAATATACAACCTGTCCCTCCTCCTGTCTTTCCAGGTTTGCTGCCCCTTTACCACACAAAGATCGCCTTTTGTACATTTCTGGCAAAGGGATTAGCATTAACCCTTTGTGCTGACTTTGCAGGAGGGCAAGCATTCAGTGAAAGTGGCTGAGACTGTTTTGCATTTCAAAACCGTTTTAAAAGTGATAAATCACTTTTAAAGTGTGCTGCCCTAGTTTACTCTCATAGTTTTACATCTAAGCCAAGAACCCACGTTACCTCCACGGTCTCTATAAGAAAGGGGGACACCCCGCAAAGAGTACAAAGCTGCAGGGTCCTCGGTGTCAACTTTTGGAGGTCTGAGTCCCTTCAAACTCTTCCAGTTAGTTCCACAAAGACAAAAGAAGATGCAGGACTTCTTACCGTCAGCAACCAGGCAGAAGCAACAACCGAGTCCCGGACACCTTATTTAACCATTTAACTAGTACTTGCTGAATTCAACTGAGTACTGAGGAAGACAACTTACAGGTGCCAGGAGTCAGGAGCCAAGGCTCAGGACAAGCATTGCCTCTTCCATGCAGCCCTCCATGATAGCCCATGTTCTATATGGTGTTATTCCTACTCTCTCCTCCCTGATTCCAGAATACCTGACCTGCTCCTTCATTAGCTTGTATACCGTGTGTTATCCCGAGCTGTGGGATACTTGTTATGTGTCCCATCTGTCCATGTAAACCTCTTAGTGGGGAAGAGAGTGTCGCCCAGGGCACACATTTGCAACATGGGGGCGCCTGAGGTTTGCCTAATTGAAATGAATTTAAGAAGTTTAAATTCTCGCTATTTCACATACTCTTCACAGCCAGTTTCTGGAGGTGGCCATGTCCTGGGTTCCAAATGACACAGGGGCTTAGGGGGTGGAGGAGAGGTCCCCATACCCGGAAGCAGCCATCTCTATGTGGGGGTGGGGGTGGGGGTGGCTAGTCTGGCCTCCCCTGAGGGTCTTCAGCCCCTGGAGGGGGTCCAGAGCTATCTCGTTGGGGATCTGGACCCACTCAAGGGCTGCCTGCCCAGCAGAGTCTCTTTCTTTCCCGGCCTTTACCGAGAGCGAGGCTCCGTCCTTGCCCTTTCCAGCTTCTGCCACGTGCTGCATGAGACTTCAGACAGCACGGGTCTGTTTTTAGATTTTGCCTCACGTGTGCTCAGCTAACTTAATGAGCTCTCTATAGGGGTAGCTGTCTTGAGAGACCGTTGCTAAGGGCCAGTCACACGTTTCTCACCGTGTTGTGATGGAAACGTGATTAGATGCTGATCCCAGCTCAGGCAGAACCTGCCCGGGTGTCTGGTTAGAGTGGCCTCTTCTGCAGGAGCCTGTGGGATTTCACAGGCCAACAGATGCAACCTTGTGATTTCGGCCAACGGACAAAGGGTGGTAAAATGCCAGGAGGAGGGGATTCAGGAAGACTCCAGATCCATGCAGTTAGTTAAGGGCACAGGCCCACTTTAACTGCTTTGCCCGAGTGCCGCTTGAAGTCGGTACCAAAGAAGCAGGACCTATGTGTCCCTGCTTTTCAAGAGTGTGTAAGCGGTTGGGCAAGTGAGATAGAAATAGTTAAGTGTCCATCTGGGGGTGCCTAGGCCTAAGTACAGAAAGTCAGGGGGTCCCAAGGAAGGAGAGTGTGTATGAGGGGGGCGTTCAGGTGGGCTGGAGTGATCGGGAAAGGTAGCCCTTGAACTAGAAGGTAAGGGGCTCCCAGCAAGGCAGGATGGATCAGCGTGAATCGGGCCGAAGGTAGGAGTGATCCCCCTGGTAAAATGATGGTGACGGTCATCGATCACTGACCACCCTCTCTGGGCCAGACCCCCTTCTAAGCGTTTCTTCTCTCTGTCCTCACCACTACCTTCAAGAGTTGGTGCCGTTCTCCAATTTTACCGACGAGAAATGAGGCTCAGGTAAATTACATACAGTGTTCACGCTCACCCAGCTGGTAAGCCGCGGTCTGAAGGGCTTGGCCTGGACCTTGTGGTTAAGGGGTCTCCAGAGGAGGGGGCACATTTCATGTGAACCACACGAAAATCCTTGGAATGGCAACTATCACTATATTTATTAGACATGTGTCACCATACCAGTAGACAATATACTTCATAAAGCACAAAAATATAAAAAGGGTTAATGAGATAAAATGAAATACACTCTCTCTCATATATATGCCACACACATACTTTCTAGGTGGAATTCTTAAGGTGGGAAATATTAGTGTGTATAGTGCATAAGATATATAAAATATTAGTATGTGTGCATAAATACTGTATATAATATATAATAAACAATGTATCAGGGAAAGTACTTTATCTCATTCTTTAACACGATATTGGTACGGTAGGGTATGTCTATAATTTATATATAATTAAATAACTTTTTTTAATGTTTATTTATTTTTGAGAGAGAGGTATAGCATGAGTGAGGGAGGGGCAGAGGGAGAGGGAGACCCAGAATCCAAAGCAGGTTCCAGGCCCTGAGCTATCAGCTCAGAGCCCAACGTGGGTCTTGAATCCATGAGCCATGAGATAATGACATGAACCGAAGTCGGACGCTTAACTGACTGAACCACTCAAGTGCCCCTAAATAACTTTTTTTAATGCTTATTTATTTATAGAGTGCGTGTGGGAGCAGGGGAGGGGCAGAGGGAGAGAGAGAGAATCCCAAGCAGGCTCTGCACCATCAGCGCAAAGCCATTCAGTGCGGGGCTCAGTCCCACAAACCATGAGATCATGACCTGAGCCAAAATCAAGAGATGCTTAACCGACTGGGAAACCCAGGTGCCCCTAAATGTATATATAGGGGGTACAGGTGAAAAAATGTTTTACTGATGGGATTTCTGATAAAATTAATTGGGTATCTACTTCCAAAGACGATGTGCAAGAACATCGGGGTTATAAGCTACACAGACCCCACCCAGGAGAAGGTAGAAGCTGGAGGGCAGTGGGAGTTCTGGCAGATCCGGGGTCTAGGAAGCCTCAGAGGCATGGAGCTGACGGTGAGAGACTGAGACCCGGAGCTGGGCCTGTTTCCTAGTTGGGAAGGCCTGTGCAAGGCCAAGGCCAGGGGCCAAAAACTGAATCCCATTGGTGCAGCAAAGTGTGCATAGCCAGAATCACACAGCGAGGGATGCAGTGGGCCTGGGGCTATCAGGATAGAGCAAGTTCTAATCATAGGTTTGCGTCCAGGCCAGGAGAGTTAGCAGGAGCAAGGCAGGGCTCCGTGCTCAGCATGCTGAAGAAACTGGGAGAGTCAAGGATCATAAACCGGTGTAGACAAGATGGGTGAGTAGAGGCAGTGTGGTCTAATGGTTAAAAGTATGCGCTTTAGAGTCAGAGCAATCTGGGCTTACAACCCATCTCTGCTGCTTCCCAGCTGCATGAACTTGTACGAGATCCCCAGCCTCACTGAACACTGACATCCTTACGTGTCAAAGGAATAATGATACCTACTCCATAAGGTAGTTGTGAGGATTAAGTTAAATCTGCTGGGCATCTATGCTGGGTATTGTATAATGTATTATAGCTGCTTTCATTATTTTAGAGCTGTTGTTTTAGTGAGTCTTGGGAATAAGGCAGTTGCCTGGGAATCACAACTGGGGTAAAGACTAAAGACGGGTCCTCTGCTTGGCTAACCAGATGCCCATCCCTTCAATTCCACCAGCCTCTGGTCAAAAAAGAAAGGAGGATTATGGATATAAAGAACCAGTCCGCGTGTAACAGCGGCTCTCCAACACCCGAGTGAGCATGAGTTGTGAGAGCCTATCCGTCTAGTGATGGCAGTTGCTAAGGGGCCACCTCGCATCTCGGGATCTTTGCACCAGCCACTCCCTCTGTCTGGCCTGCCCTGATCTCTACCTTGTTGCTTCCTCTTTGTCATTTATAATTTTAACCATGACCTTCCCTGAAAAACCCTCCCAGACTGCTCTAAAGCTGCCACCATTTGTGGAGCATCCCACCCAGCTATAGCAGACTACTCACCCCTTTACGTATACGTAGATCATTCACCAAGGCAGGCCACGTAGTGGCCATAAACCATATCTTAATATCGTAAAAGGGCTGAATTCAGAGTATGTTCTTTGACCACAGTAGAATTAAATTAGTTAGAAACTAACAAAAAGAAATCTAGAAAATTTCCAAGTATTTGGAATTAAATGACACTTTTCTAAACAACCCACAGGTCAAAGAACAAATCAGAAGGGAAATTAGAAAATATTTTTAGGGGCGCCTGGGTGGCTCAGTCGGTTAAGCGTCTGACTTCGGCTCAGGTCACGATCTCACGGTCCGTGAGTTTGAGCACCGCGTCGGGCTCTGTGCTGACAGCTCAGAGCCTGGAGCCTGTTTCAGATTCTGTGTCTCCCTCTCTCTCTGGCCCTCCTCCGTTCATGCTCTGTCTCTCTCTGTCTCAAAAATAAAATAAACGTTAAAAAAAGAAAATATTTTTAAAGTTAAAAGAAAAATTGAAATACAACATATCAAAGCATGTGGGATGCAGCTAAAGCTACACTAACAAGAGATCTTTTAGCTTTCAATGCCTATATTAAGAAAGAAGAAAGATAATACTATGAATACATATATCAAAACATCATGTTGTACACCTTGAATATATACAATTTTTACATAATCTATGTTATATTAACATATAAAAATTGTATATGTGTATAGATACATGAGATTTATACATATATAAAGCTGAGGACAAAAAGAAAGGTCTAAAATGAACAATCTAAGCTTTCACGTTAAGAAGTAGAAATGCATGGGCACAAAACCGACAAAACACTTAACCGACTGAGCCACTCAGATGCCCCTAAATATTTTATTTTTTTAATAAAAAAAAGTTAATTTTTGAAAGAGAGAGACAGACAGACAGAGACAGAGACAGAGTATGAGCAGGGGAGGAGCAGAGAGAGAAGGACACATAGAATCCGAAGCAGGCTCCAGGCTCTGAGCTGTCAGCATAGAGCCCAATGCAGGGCTCAAACTCACTGACTGCAAGATCGTGACCTGAGTCAAAGTCAGACGCTTAACTGACTGAGCCATCCCGGTGCCTCTAGAGATCTTATTTTTAAGTAATCTCTACACCCAATGTGGGGCTTGACCTTGCAACCTCAAGATCAGCAGCCGCCCACTCTACCGACTGAGCCAGCCAGTCCCAAAAGGATAGTCTTTTCTTTTTTTCAACGTTTTGTGTTTTTTTTTTTTGTTTTTTGTTTTTTGTTTTTTTTTTGTTTGTTTTTTTTAATTTTTGGGACAGAGAGAGACAGAGCATGAACGGGGGAGGGGCAGAGAGAGAGGGAGACACAGAATCGGAAACAGGCTCCAGGCTCCGAGCCATCAGCCCAGAGCCTGGCGCGGGGCTCGAACTCGCAGGGCTCGAACTCACGGACCGCGAGATAGTGACCTGGCTGAAGTCGGACGCTTAACCGACTGTGTCACCCAGGCGCCCCAAGGATAGTCTTTTCAACAGATGATGCTGGTATCCATTTGGGAAAAAAAACACAAAAAACAAAAAACCTAGAATCTTACATTAACTAATATGCAACAATTAATTCAAAAGAGATCACAGACCTAAATATAAAAGCTAAAATTGTAAAACTTCTTGAAGAAAACATAGGAGAAAATCTTTGTGATTCTGTGGTAAGCAAGGAGTTCTTAAGATGCATAAATCACACACCATGAAAAAAAAATTGAGGTATTGGACCTAGTCAAAACTGAAAGCTCTGCTCTTCATTAAGAAAATGAAAAGGAAAGGCACAAACTGGAATAAAACATTACCAAATGTATGTGTTTATATTATAAATAGATTACGTATATAAATATATTTATTTTATATATTATATAGCACACATAAATATATATTGAATAGTTGTATTTATATTCTTAAATATATAAAATATATCTATTACTAAATATGAATAAATGTATTTGTGAACATTTGCGGGATATTTATACCTATCTATCATCATAAATGGCTTGTATTCAGAAGATATAAAGAACTCAATAAGGAAGACAAACAATCCAGTAAAACAATGAGGAAAAGATTTGAACAAGCACTTCACAAAAGAAGATATACAAAAGGCCAATAAGCGCATGAAAAATGCACAGAACTATTAGCAGAGAAATACAACTTAAATCCACAATGAGGGGTGCCTGGGTGGCTCAGTCGGTTAAGTGTCCAACTTCGGCTCAGGTCATGATCTCACAGTTCTTGGGTTTGAGCCCCGCGTCGGGCTCTGTGCTGACAGCCAGAGCCTGGAGCCTGCTTCAGATTCTGTGTTTCCCTCTCTCTTTGCCCCTCCTCTGCTAGTGCTCTGTCTTCCTTTCCCTCAAAAATAAATAAACACTAAAAAAACCTTTTAATCCACAATGAAACACCATGACTCAGTCTCTAAATGGCTAAAATTTTAAAAGACTGACAATATCAAGTGTCAACAAGGATTTGAAACTACCGGAACTCTTACATTGCTGGAGGGATATAAAATGGCAGAATCACTTTGAAGAGCAGTTTGGCAGTTTCCTATGAAATTAAACATACACTTACCATGTGACCCTAGGTCTTTACCCAAGAGAAATATATGCCCACAAAAAAATTTTTATGTATATGTTCATGACACTCTTATGCCTAAGAGCCCCAAACCAGAAACAGTCCAAATACCCATCAACGGATGAATGAATAAACAAAATATGGAGGATCCATACAATGGACTACTACTCATCAGTGAAAATAATCAGACTGTTTGTACTTGCAACATGAATGAATCTTAAAAACATTACGTTGAACAAAAGATAGCAGGCACATAATAATGCAAACTGTATGATTCTATTTGTATGAAGCTTTACAAGGAAAGCTAATTTATGACAGAGAGCAAATAAGTGGTGGCAGGGGTAGGGTGTGGGGTGAGGGATTGACTGGAAAGTAGCCCAAGGAAAATTTTGAAGTAATGGAAAACTGCTACATCTTGATTGCGGTGATTGATCTCTAGGTGTCTGCATTTGTCAAAACGTATAGTCTGTATCTAAAACCAATGTGTAAATTGTTCTTTTTTTAAAAATAAAGTTATTCTTTAAAAATGTTAATTTCACTTTTTTAAAAAGACTGAATCAATTAATAAATTTTATAGGAGTGGATTTTAGGGTTCAAATCAGAGATGGCTTTGATCAACTGCAGTTGAATTGCTTAGAGGGGGATTTCTTAGACCATTTCTTCTTATCTATCTATCTATCTGGGTTTTTTTTCTAGTTTTTTCACACACAATGTTACGTTAGCTTCAATGTTGTTAATTACAACACAGTGATTCAACAAGTCTGTACATTGTGCCGTGTTCGCCGCAAGTGTAGTCTGTCACCATACAAAGCTATTACAATACCCTTGACTATATACGCATACGGTACCTTTCGTCCCCATGACTTACTCATTCCATAACTGGAAGCCTGTATCTCCCACTCCCCCTCACCCATTTTGCTCATCCTGCCCCCAACATCCGTTTGTTCTTATATTTAAGATCTGATTCTGCTCTGTTTGTTTGTTATTCATTTGCTCTGTTTTTTAAATTCCACACATAAATGAAATCATATGGTATTTGCCTTTCTCCGCCTTAGAGCATTTCTAGTCAGGGAGCATGTCAAGGGCACTCAGGGTGGCTCAGGCATCTGTCCCTAGCTGTACTTCTTTAGAAGGAGAAGTCAGGAACTCTGACAATAGGCATAATACAACATTTGATTAATCTGTGTGCTTCCTCCTTTCAAAAACGGATTGGAGTAAAATTATCTATAACAGGATAAAAGATAAGTAGTTGAGAAAACTGAAATAAAGGGAAAATAATGAAAGGAAAGCAGATAAACCTAGAGGTGAGGTAAAAACACTGAGATAACTACCGACCATTATGTCCTGTGCCGCAGAAGAGGGCTGCAAAATTGACTTTGAGCTTCCTAGCAACCAAAGCAAGAAAGGGAACATAATCATAGTGTAATCACAGTGGCCACAGAGAAAACAAACCCTGTTGCTAAAAATGGTATATTTATCATATCAGCTTTCTTATTAAAGAGGTTACGCAAAAAGGAGACTTCTTGATGGAAATTTATGTGGGATCTTTCAGGGAACCTGAATGCTTTTCATTATCATTACTATTTTAGACTTTGTAAAGGTTTCTTTCCTGGTCTATGTGTGAATTGGAAATACCATGACTACTGAATACTTAGTTTTTTTCAGCTCCTGATCAAATTGAAAATCATAAACTTGCCAGTAGGTTTTGAACCCAACCCAGATTCTCATCGTGCTTCAGCCTCAGATATATCCTTCCGCTCCCCACCCCAGGCTTTATTGAAATATAATTGACATAAAACATTGTGTAAGTTTAAGGTGTACAGTGTGGTGATTTGATATATGTATATATTGCAAAGTGATTACCACAGTAAGGTAGGTTAACACATTCATCACTTTGTAAATAATTACGATTTTGTGTGTGTGGTGAGAGCTTTAAAAATCTACTCTCTTAGCAACTTTCAAGTATACAGTACAGTTTGTTAACTACAGTCACCATGCTGTACATGAACTTATTCATTTTATAACTAGAAGCTTACCTCCCAGCCATATTCACACATTTCCCCACCCTCTTTCTCTTCCTCTGGCAACCGCCAGTCTGTTCTCTGTGTCTATGATTTGGTTCTTTTTAGATTCCGCATAGAAGTGAGATCATTCGGCATTTGTCTTCTCTGACTTATTTCACTTAGCATAATGTTTTCAAGTTGCATCCATGTTGCTACAGATGATAGGAGTTCCTTCTTCCTCATGGCTGAATAATATTCCATCGTATATATATGAGCCACATCTTCTTTATTTATTCATCTGTTGACGGACACTTAGGTTGCTTCCGTATCTTGGCTTTTGTAAATAATGAGCATGCAATGAACATAGGAGTGCAACTATCTCTCTGAGGTAGTGATTGAATTTCCTTAAGATATGTACTCAGAGGTGGGATTGCTGGACCGTATAGTAGTTCTACTTTTAATTTTTTGAGGAACCTCCATACTGTTTTCCACAGCGACTGCACCAATTTACATTCCTTCTAACAATGCACAAGGGTTCCTTTTTCTCCACACCCACACCAGCACTTGTTATTTCTTGTCTTTTGGATGATAGCCACTCCCTCAGGCAGTTTTGATTTGCATTTCCCTGATGATTAGTGATATTAAATACCTCTTTATGATTTGCATATCTTCTTTGGAAAAATATCTACTCAAGTCCTTTGCCCATTTTTAACATTGGATTCTTGGGGGGTTTTTTGTTTGTTTGTTTTTTTTTTGCTGTTGAGTTATATGTGTTCCTTACTAGGTATGTGGTTTGGATATTAATGCTTTATCAGGTATGTGGTTTACAAATATTTTCTTCTACTTCATAGGCGTCTCTTCATTTTGTCGATTGTTAGCTGTGCAGAAGCCTTTTGGTTTGATAGTCCCACTTATGTATTTTTGTTTTTGTTGCCTGTGCTTTGGGCGTCATATTAAAATACTCGTTTCTAAGACCAATGTCAAGAGGAGAAGTACCCCTTTGTTGAAACGGATCCCAGAAAGGATTTGGGAGCTGAAATGTGACTAAGATGAGATTGCTTCTTTGGCACCTAATGGGGAAGTAAAGGATTGTGGGAACCCAGAGCTGGGGCAGTCGATTCTTCTAGAGCATCACGGGCCGTAGGAGTATTCTAGCAGGCCTTAGGGAAGATTGGCATTCACCACTCCAGTCATCATTCTTGACAAGATTCACAATTTAATAATATCATATAATAGGAATAATAAAATAATATCATATAATAATAATATAATATTAAAATAGATATTCTAGGGAAATATCTCTTCCATTTTATATTTTACTAAATTAAAGGAAAAAAGTAATAATTCAAGTGGGTACAGATGTTTTCGTATTATGTTCTTGAAATATGTATATCCCCTAATGTGAGAAGTTACATTTATTAGCTGTGTAACTTTTAATTTTTCAATTGCATGGACAACATTATTAATAGTTACTAGTATTAAACAGAAAAAAACTCACAACGTTTTACTACTATATATCAAATTCTATTATTTTGTTCTTGTATTCTGCTTTTATGTTGAATGGTGGCCCTTAAAGGATTAAGACAGAGGAATGTCACTTTGTGGGGTGCCCAGGCCAGATGGAGGACAAGATGGGTTAGTTTGCATATGAAAGCCATGCTCCCAGCTGAGTCCTTTGTTATCTCTAAGAATTGGCTAGCCAGAGAGGGGCAATCTCTCCTTAGCCTGAAGGCTTTTTTAAGATGTCAAAATATCATAATATATAGAACACACACACACACACTTCACAAGTCAAAAGATTTTTAGGGCTTTTAACGTGTATTGACAAATTGATTTCCAGAGTTCTGTATCAAATTGCAGTAACAGTTAACAATGTACAAATGTACAAGTTTTAATAGTCTCATCAACATTGGGTTTTATCAGATTTTCTACATTTTGTGAAAGTAATACATATACTCTCCTTTCTCCTTCTTATGTTAATATTGTGTTTTGGTGGTTATTTTAGGTGATGGAGGGGGATGTGAACATTTTCCCTACATTTCCCTACATTTTCCTTGGCTAATTATATCTCTCCTTGTATGCATTGTATGTATCATTTCTCATTTATAGGTCATAGATTTAATGTTTTCTTAATAAATCTTTGTGAGTTATTCATATAATATAAATATGAATCCTTTGGATTTTTAATGAAACTGTTTTCTCTAATGTACTGTTCTTTCAGTTTCTGTCCTGGCAAACTAGCACATTTTTAGTAGTCAGTTCTATTGATCTTTACTTTTGTATTTTCTTTTGTTAAGAAACACATTTCAACTGAGAACATTTTAAAGATCTTATTGGCTCTATTCAATGCTTCATGAATTGGGCAACATTCCATCTAGCAGATAGAAAGGACCTCTGATGAGCTGTACAAAATGAAAGACTTGTGATAGCCAGAAGAGAGCAGGAACAAGGAAGTTACACTGGGGGTAGAAGCCATTGGTTGTTGCAAGGTTAATTTCCTAGAAAGGATGGCAGGGGTCTGTCAGGCAGATCACCTAACTAGTGCTGATCAGGTGATTCCCCATTGACTGGCCTACATTTCCATTTCTAGGAAAGCCAAAAGTGTAATTAAGTTTTCTTGGTTTGGTGGTGTGGGATTTAGGATTAAGGGACTCCATCTTGGAACCATTGTCTTGTTTTTAACACTTTGATCACTTTATAGCTTTAAGTTAATTAATCTACCAGAGACCTTATAATTATTGTTTTGTTTTCTGCTAGTTTTTCTGTGTTTTATTAAAAAAAAATGTTTAACTCGGGGCACATGGGTGGCTCAATTGGTTGAGCATCCGACTTCGGCTCAGGTCATGATCTCGCCGTGCATGAGTTCGAGCCCCGCGTTGGGCTCTATGCTGACCTCTCAGATTCTGTGTCTCCCTCTCTCTCTGCCCCTTTCCTGCTCATGCTCTGTCTCTCTCTCTCTCTCTCTCTCTCTCTCTGTCAAAAATAAATAAACATTAAAAATTTTTTTTTAAATGTTTAACTCTTTAATACACATGTGGAATTTATTGTCAGTGTATGGTATGAAGGGATAATCTAAATTATTTTTTCCAAATGGCTTGACTTTATCCCATGAATAGTTAAGGAATTGTTCTTTTCATCATTTTTTTTGTGATGGCTCCTTTAAGTTCTTACAATCAGAATGAATCCCCAATACTTTCTATTCTCTATTTATTTACATGTCCGCCTTTTTGTCAGTAGCCTGCTGCTTTTACTCATTGCTTTCTATCATATTTAAATATCTGGTAGAACAAATTCTCTCTGCTTCCCTTTAAAATTATGTTTTGTTTTGTTAAAATTAACTAATAGCCCTAATAGTTCATATAGAGTGAGTATTGACCTTGTTTTTCATTTACACCATCCCGTTTAACTTTTGCCACCTCCATACGGTAGAATTATTATTGCCCCTAATAAGAGAACAATTGGCATTTTATCCCTTACTTAGCCCTCCCAGATTTCATTTCCATATTCAGGGCTTGTACAGAACTCCTGTTCATCCATGCCTGTCACAAAGCCTTCTCATCTTTATGCAGGTCTCATACATGGAAGGCGGGGCTTATTTCTAAGTACTTCCCACCTATTGCCGCTATTATGAGAGCAGCCCTTCCTGCTAAGGCTACCTCATAGGATTCCTTTGGTAGCCACCCCAAGCGTGTTAAAATCGTCTTAATTTCACCAAATTGCAGGTCCACGCAGCAGTCAGAACCTGCCACTGATGGACTCAGGCCCTGTCATAGCCAGGACACGGTTTTCCTTCGCGCTGACAGGGATGTGAACATAAACTATGATTCTTCCCCACTGTCTCATTTTATGGGGAAAGCCAGTTTCCAGGCCAGTGTGAATAGGGATCTGGGGAGGGAGAGATGGAGGGGAGATATAGGAATGGTATTCTATAACTGATCCAGAAACTACTGCCAGCGCCTGCCATTTAACCAAGGAAAAGCAGAGTGGGTCCACAGACGCTGGCACACAGGAGGGAAGGCTGAATTTTGTACATGCCCTGGGCTAATTCCATACTGGCATTCCTGGTACAGCCACTTACATTTTGCTGGGAGGGTCATTCAGTCAGTGTCTTTTATGGAGCCCCTATTCTGGGACCTCTTGGGAGCAATTTAAATGCAGCTACTACTCCCCACCAAAGGAATGGAAGTCATTGGGCCACCTTTGTTTTCTCTCTCTCCGGGAAAAGAATGGATCTTAATGAACAGTCTGGAGCATAAGCAGCTCTTTGAACACTTCCCAAGAAGACTATTCAGAGTAAAATAATGAGTATCTTTTACAGCAGAAATCCTTCTATCATCTATGTGAGATAAAGCAACAGGGAGCCAGGAATGGACAGGACGTTGATAACAGGCCATTCGCTAAGGGCAGGACTACATGGACGAAGCCCTCCATCACCCCTAAAACTCCAAAAGAACCCAGACATGGATTCACATGCCTCTTGGCGAACATTACACACAGGCCATGTGGAGACTGTTCAACTCTGGGCTCTATCATTAACTAACACTGTGACTCTAGGCAAGTTGGTTAATTGGGATGGATCTCCATTTCTTCAGCTGCAAAGATGTAAGGAAACTATTAACACAAGAAATGATAGCAAAAAGAAAAAAAAATTATCTCGGTATAAGTGCTTGCCTGACAGGAATTTTGAAGGCCAAAACTACTTTCAGATGCGCTATAATACATGGAAAAATGGAGAGTTCTGGGAATGAGTATACAAGTATTTAAGAGAAAGAAAAACTCTGTGTGGGCTGAGGCAGAGAATTCTTCATGGACCATTAGGGACAGGGAACCAGAGGATACATACCCCAGATTTAAATCTGCAGATCTGAAGCACTTGATGGAATTTCAAGGTGTAACTCTCTTTGTTCTCCAGAGAAACAGAATCAATAAGATATATAAGAATATATAAGAATCAATAAGATATATATATATACATATATATGTGAATATATATAATCAGTAATATATATATATATATATATATATACTCACACACACACACATATCTGTCTGGATTCTCCAGAGAAACAGAATCAATAAGATATATAAGACATATAAGAATATATAAGAATCAATAAGATATATATCTTATATAAGATATATAATATATATAAGATATATAATATATATAAGAATCAATGAGATAGATATCTATATCTATATCTATATCTATATCTATATCTATATCATCTGTCTGGGTTCTCCAGAGAAATATATATATATATACACATATATATATGTGTATATATATATATATATATATATATATATATATCTGGTTGCGGATTCTATTTCTCTGGTGAAATATATATATATATTTCAGTTTATATATATATATAGTTATATATATATATATTTCAGTTTATATATATATATATATTTATATATATATATTTCAGTTTATATATATATATATATATAGTTTTGGAGGCTGAGAAGTCCCCAGACCTGCATTCAGCAAGCTAGAGACCCAGAAGGGCTGATGGTCTTGTTCCAGTCTTAGTCTGAAGGCTTGAGAACAAAGAGAGCTGGTGGTGTTTATCCTAGTCCAAGTTCAAAGGCAGAAGCAGGCTGGTGCCCCAACTCAAAGACAGTCAAACAGAGGGCGCAAATTCTCTCTTTACTCAGCCTTTTGTGTCCTATTCAAGCCTTCAATGGATTGGATGAGGCCTGCCCATATTGGGGAGGGTAATCTACTTTACTCAGTCTAATGATCTAAATCTCATCCAGAAACACTCTCAGAATATTGTTTAATTAGATGTCTGGGTACCCTGGAGCCCAGTCAATTTGACACAAGATTAACCATCACAGAAGGCCTTGGCTCCACCGTGGAAAATTCTGATTCTGTGAGTATGGAGTTGGATCAAGGAACTCTATTTTTAATAAACTACCCCAAGTGACTCTGATATACAAGTGTCTTTAATTCTGTTTCTTAACCAGGGTGCTGTGGTAGGGTTCCTACATGGGTGACAAAATAGTACTGTACATCCAGGGCCTGGTGAGCCTCTATTGACTAGCCTGGTCCCTTGTTGGAGAGGAGAGAAGAGGAAAGGAGAATTGCAGGGAGGGACATCAGATGACGTTTTTCATTTTCTGTGTTTTATGATGCTTTGACATCTTGGGGCCTTGCTAATCCTTGAGAGACTGCTCATCCCCAGGGTCAGCTAATTCCTAGAGACAGTAAAAAAGTGCCTGTGAGCACTCCTTTCATATGCAAGGCTGCCAAGTCCACCCACCAAATCACCTCCTTCATCCCTCTCACACGCCAACCCAATTTTCCCCCTGCCCTCAATCACCTTGCTGCATCCATTCCTTTCTGCAAAAACCACAATAAAGTCTTTGGTCTATGCTTTCCCTTCGCTCTGTCTGCCTCCTGACCAACCCTGGTGCTTCCCAGTGTGGCCCTGTGTGGTGCACCATGCCTCCTATTTCTAGAAGTCTGCTAGTAAAAATTTCTTCCTAACAGTCATTTCCATGTCTGTGTGTCTTACAAATCTCACATACATTTGAAAACAATATGTTTTATAGAAGAACAGGGAAGAGACTGTTTCATTGCTAACACTTCGTTTTGATTTTTGTCTTCAAAAGCTCTGTGGATGAGAGAATCTTACCAACAAAGCCAGCTGGCTCTGAGAGCATTTATCTCCATGGGCCATGGACAAAAAATGTGGGCTTCTAATGGAGCATGAGGCACGTATACCCAGTCAGACTCCTTGTTATCTTTGTTGATGTTACAAGGCAAGTGCTAACTTTGAGAAAGTGCCAGAGAGAAACTGGCCATAATTCTGTAAGCAGCTAAGGGGCTTCTGACTCTTCTGAAAGGCAAGAGAGAGACTCTCCCTTCCCAAGAGCTAAAGACAGCGGGAGGACACATTTTTGATTTTACTTGGAGTCAGTCTCATTAGGTGACCAGTTTAGAAGTAATATAATGTAATCTTAGGCTTCTGTGACAATGAGTGCATTAGGTTTGGTGCAGTTACTTCAGGAGTAATCTTTTGCCGAAGCCTCCAAGAAGGTGGTTAGGGGCTACTTATTCAGTGCAGGAGAAAAATGTCTATTCTATTCTAGATAGGAGAATTTTTTTAAGGTCACCAAGATTATGATTTTTTGCTCCTTCTTTCCCTCTACTCCGTCGTTCAAATCATTTTGAGTTACTATTGCACGGTTACAGTTTTGAAATATAGTTTTGTTTTATAGCCTAATTATTTTTAATAACTAACTGCATTTGTTCTTATATTGTTGGCTTGCTCCTCTGGGACATCTCTACCAGAATGAGCGCTATTTCCTTGGAGATAAAGAGCTTTAAGACCCACAGTGCTTGGAAGTGAGGAACGTGTAGATTGGAAATGGTTTACAGAGTTTGGATAGAAACTGTACATGGTGACACAGAAGTCCTCCTGAGCTTAAAGATGAGTTGTCATTTATAAGGAGTTGTAAATATACCCCAAGTTTTTAGTGAAACTATTCTATAGAAGTTACCTCACACGTGTTTTCCTTTTTCTGCTTCCCAAAGGTATACAGAAAAACATTCCATAAAATGTTACTCTTTGAGAAGTTGCATCTGTTTCATTAATTCTTTGTATCTCTGCTACAAATTTGAAAATGGTAATTTGGTGTTTGCCTCTTCCCTTGTTTGCTGTGAAATTTGTCAGTGTTTGCAGTACCAACTCTAGCCCTTTTCAAGGTGTACTTGATTTAATGGGTCTAATGAGAATGAATGAGGGGGTTTTCAGGTCAAGGATGCCAAATGAAGTCTCCAATCCTCTCCAGAGTTTGGCCCTCATACTTCAAGCCTCACTTCTGCTCTTCTTCTCTGCCCTTGAAGAGCCCCTGCTCTCCATCAGCGTCCTCCCTCCCGAGCTCTGTGCTCTAGCTCTGGCCCTGACCTCCCTCCCAAGCCCAGGTCTGCATTTTAGTCATTTCCCACAAGTCTCCGTTTTAACGTCCCTGGAGCCTGGCTGTGTTTCTATGATTCTAAATCTCCAACAAGTGGGAAACTAAGCCTGACCTATCCTTCACCAAACAAAGCCCAGGGGAAGAAGTAGGGTTGGGGTCCTGCCCCAGGAAAGGTCTAGCCCTTCCCCAAGCTCAGAACACCATACCCTTCTCTGTCCTAGAATTAAAGAGACACCAGAAACTCCTGTTAGGTTGGAAACCAGGAACTCAGTGGGGACCCTCAGTGGGCTGTGGATTTCAAAACAGGACAGAGACTAGTCTGTCCTTCCTCTCAGTTGGGAGGGGCTAATGAGAAACAGTCAGACTCCAACGGACAGGTTGGTTCCACACCTAGAAAGCCGGGTGAGGGAGGAATCCAAGCTGCGTCCTCTGAAGGCTGGAGACAGTGAGCATGCTTCATTCAGACAAACCCAACAGGGATAGGTACTGGATGGGGGAGAATGTGGGATCCCATCACCCTAAATGCATTCCATGAAACACTCACCTCTTGAGAAATGAGTCACCCATGAGAAATAGTTCTATAATCAAATACATTTGGGGGGAAATGGGCAAATAAAACTCAATAGTTTTCTTGATTGTAGAAATTCTCAGAGCCCTTAACAAGCTAATGTACTTTGTAAAGGGGGGTGAGGTACACAGTATTTCCCAAAGGTACCTCGGTCATGTAACGATCTCTCTCTCTCTCTTTCTCTCTCATAAGAGCCTGTGAAATGCTAGAATTGTGTGGGACAATTTCTACAGTAGCGAGTTATTAAGTGAAACACTACTTGCCTCCACTATTACCAAATAAAAACATGGTCGAGGATTTACTGGGATCCAGAACGGCGGAATAACTGGGGAGGAGCAAAGAAGTTAAGATAAAGTCCCCATACAGGCCATTTAAATGGTGTGAGGCTGGAAGCAAGGGGTCTTTTGAGGTCAGTATCTCTGAAACAAGGGTTCATGCACGGTGGGTGCTCCCAGGTACAGAACACAGACTCAACTACCCACACCCAGCCAGGGTAGCTGATAACAGAATGCCTCATGGCACTCTACCATTCTACCTCATGGTAGTAGATTCTGGAAGGGATCAAGGACCATTCAGCAAGAGTAAAGAAACCTACAACATCTGTTTTCATTTGCAAGCCACCTGGTCTCTACAGGCTTTGAGTCTGTTTTGTAAGCTTTTGGGAGCCCTTTCCCCAGGAAGGTGGCAGTTCAAGGGACAGCACTCTGACCCAAGAGAGAGAGAGAGAGAGAGGGAGGACAGGCAGGGTGTAGTCCTGGTACCCGTCTGTCACAGCCAGGTGATCTTGAGCAAGCCTCCATTTCCCCATCTCTGGAGGCAGGGCCCTACCTCACAAGGTTCTCGTGCGGAATAAACCAAGCCACATGTATCTGTGAGCGGACTTCATAACCGAAAAGCACTATGGGAAGGTCGGGACTGTCAGGAATCATCACCCTGGGGGAAGAGTGTGGAGGGCAGTGTGGGGCGGGGAGGTGTGTTTGTGTGAGACCTTTGGAGGCTGCTTATAAGAGGGGGTCACCAGGGGTGCCTGGGTGGCTCAGTCAGTTAAGCGTCCTACTTCAGCTCAGGTCACGATCTTGTGGTTCACAAGTTCAAGCCCTGCGTTGGGCTCTTTGCTGTCAGCATGAAGCCTGCTTCAGATCTTCTGTCTACGCCCCCCTCTGCCCTTCCCCTATTTGCAAATGCTCTCTCTCTCTCTTAAAAATAAACATTAAAAAAATCATTAAAAATTCTTTTAAAAAGGCTCATTGAATTTATATTAAAAATAAAATAAAATAAAACAAAACAAGAAGGAGTCACCAGAAAGCCGCGTCGGGTAAAAAGCTTGGTGGTTTTCTGTCCTTGGTGCATATGACTTGTGCATTTCTCTTTCTCAGACACAGTTGCTACTGACTATCCAACGGAACATTCCTCAGAAAGTTTGCAGGATTCAGCCCCCAGATGTTCCATAGTAGCTTCTCGGGAGTAGAAATTGACTTAGCTAATGGTTCTGCAACTTCAGAGCATCCTGTTAAAACAGATTGCTGGCCCCACCCCCAGAGTTTCTGATTCAGCAGGAACGTGTGTTTCTAACACGTTCCCAGACTTGGCTTTGAAAACCACTGCCTTGGGCTGACCAGGTTGGAGAATCTAGGGAGCCCTCACCTCCGGGGTTCGAGATTCAAGCTCTCTGCTGGCCTCCAGCCCCTCCGGTGGCCGCTTTCCTAAAAATCCCTGGACTCTGGGTGTCTGCCAGTGCTAACGGGTCAGTGAGGTCTGGCTGTCCACTATTCCTTGGGTGAGGACTGGGGAGGGTCCTCCCCGTTCAGCGGCATTACCACCCAGCCCCTTTGCTCCCTAGGAGTCGTGAGAATGCAGTACCATGTTGTTTTTCTCAAAGGATGCACGCCTCTGTTTTCCAGGTTGGAACACTGGCCAAGGTCTGTCTCGGGTACTGCTTTTAAGCTTGGTCAGGTTTGGGGTTTGCCTCTACGGACTGAGGGTATTTTACTGAGTGCCAGCTGTGGCCTGTGACCTGGAAAAGCACTTCATCCAGCAGCAGATGGGCCCGTAGGCGGTGGTGGTGGTTACTGCTGGGCCATATTAGATACTGCTCCTGGCCTCCACCTCCAGTCCGCCCCCGGGGGCCCCCTCCCCCTTGCGTGTGTGTTGCTGAGTTACCTGCCAGTGTTTACTCGCTCCAGCCAGTCCTCACGTGGCTGGCCTCCGAGTCACTGGGGGGCTGAAGTCTTCATTCGGGCACCGATTTCATACCCCTGAACCCCTTACACACAAGGTCGGCTCTTTATGTGGATTTTCATGTAACTTTTGTAATGAGGTGACCTCCTTTCGCTACTTGTACAGTCATTTGGCTTGTATCATTTCCTCTCAATGCCCTGAAGCCTGGGGTTCAATTTTCCTCGGATTTTACTTTATGGGAGTGGTGTCAAGCCCTGTACTTGGTATGAAATAGTAATTATGGGTCTCATAAAGGTGCGCTCAGCCTCTCACCATGGGTTTGCTTCCTGTCAAAAACCTAGAAACTTACAAACACGTGGTTTTAAAAAATAGCTTTCTTGAGATACAATTCACATGCCATACGGTTCACCCTTAAATTAAAAGACACAATTCATTGGTTTTTAGTGTAGTCACAGATCTGTGCAACTGTCACCCCAATGTTAAAATATTTTCATCACCTCAAAAAGAAATGTACCCTTAGCGATCGGTGTCTCATTCATTGTTTCCCATCTCCGCACGCCCCCAGCCCTGAGCACCACGGATCTTTCTCTATAGATTTCTTGTTGGGGAAATGGAATCCTATAATACGTAGTCTTTTGTGTCTGGCTTCTTTCACTTAGTGTAATGATTTCAAAGCTCGTCCATATGTATTGGGACTTCATTCCTTTTGTGGCTGAATAATATTCCATTGAATGGCTACACCACACTTTGTGTATCCATTTGTTTCTGTCTTCTGTGAAAACAAATCTGTTAGAGACATTTGAAAATCATTCAGGGTTTTCCAAAGCAGTTCTTGGTTTCATAAATGTTTTGAGTTTTCCACCCCTTCCCAAAACTCATTAGAAATTGTTGACAGAACTCGGAACTTTTTGTGGGTCTTCTTTCTTGACATCGTCATCCTCCATATTGAAATTACAAACCTCTATCCAGTAACCAATAGTTCTGTGATGAAATAGAATAAGGATAGAAGTACTGCTGGACAGAGAGCATCTATTGTCATGTAATGCTTCTTCATTTATTTGAATTTACTTTAGAAAAGGCACTGAAATGGTTTTATAAAGACAAAGTACCTCTTGAATAGAGTCAGACAGGCCTCTTCTTACTGTGGCTTCCAGATCTATTTCCCTCAATGGAGCATCTCATGGTCCCTCTCCCCTGATCTTCTCTGGACTTCACTACCACCTTCCCTTGCCCACTCCACCCCTTAAAACCCACCCTGACCCCTCCCACTCCTCACCAAGCCCATCCCCCCACCCCCAGGATTTTTCAAGTGTTGTAGGATAGGGAAATAGCTCTTTTTCTCTCACAGAGGGTCAGGGGATCCTGGTTTAATTCTAGCAGAGTTTCTGCAAGGAAGGAACAATTAATTAAAGATGAGAAATAAGCTGATTCTTGAAGGGAAATTGCGTTGGGTAATTTTCCCTTTTTTTCCTACCAGCTATGGGAAAACCAGATCAGTGAGCTGCAGAAGTGACCCAGTTCACACTGAGCAGCCTAATGACATAGGAAAGCAGGACTGGGTTATTCTGTATTAATGTCAAATCATACGCTTTAGAATGAAGAGGACAGGGTCCATTCGCACAAGTATCCCCAAATGATGACTAGGAAGAAATCCAAAGGTGTTAGTAGTTATTTTTACATAGAGAAGAGAGTGAAAATGAAATTAGACTTAAAAAAAGAAACCTGGAACATTTAGAAATTTGGATTAGGTAAGTCTGGGGTGGGGAGGGGAGCACGCATTTCTAAAAATTGCCAGGCAATCATGAGGCTGCCACTCAAGGGCCACACTTTGAGAACCACTGATTTAGAGAATTTTCTAGCCCTTGGCTGTCGCTTTGTCATTCCTGATATTTCCTCCTTCTTTTCCCCCCCAAAAAACTTCCAGGGAAAGTCAAGAACATGTCCTTTACTTTCTTAAAAAAATTTTTTTTAATGTTTATTTATTTTTGATAGAGAGAGACAGAGCATGAGCAAGGGAGAGGCAGAGACAGAGAGAGACACAGAATCCCAAGCAGGCTCCAGGCTCTAAGCTGTCAGCACAGAGCCCAACGCAAGGCTCAAACTTGAGAACCGTGAGATCATGACTGGAGCCAAAGTCAGACACTTAACCGATTGAGCCACCCAGGTGCTCCTGTCCCTTTCTTTGCATTAGCTCCATAAAACCATCCACACACACTTCCCCCGATACTTACATTTCACAAGGGCCTCATTGCACAAAAATAGTTTTAAAATTATTATTACCAAAATGTTTTTAATAGGATCGGTATCGCCCGATAAAATGGAATTCGCATCTTTGGATAGAGAGGTTGTTGGGATACTACTAGTGAAACATACATAAGCATCTAGTCCTGTTACCTTACAGTTCCTCCTAACTAGCACCTGTATTTCCATGGAAGTTCCTAGACAGTGAATGGGGGGTGCATAAGTTGACTGATACCTAATTTCTTCCGGCATCTTCCACTGAACTCAGAGCAAGTGGGAAATGGAGGGAGAGAGATCGGGTGTGTGGTTCAGGGGAGTTAGGGGAGGGACCATTCCCTTTTCCTTTCTAGTTCACTGGATGTTTCCTTTCCCCAACCCAAATATTTTCGGAAAGAATATGTTTGTAGCCAGCACTGAAAGAACTTTATTTCTGTTCAGGTCAGAAACCTAAGCTTTCAGTCATTTGTTCATTCATTCAAAGAGGGTAAAGTAACAAGGAAAACCCTTGAGGCAAACATTTTCTCTTTTGCCTTAGAGGTGGTAACAGTATGAGTCCTCAGTCCAGGGTGCTCAGAGAAGGGTGCCTTTGGGTTCCAGGACCTCTGAACGAGAATACACTGCATATGACCTTGACCAAAGAAAAACCCAACCAGACAAAAAAAAAAACTTCATGAAAAGAATGCCACAACTTCCATCAGGAATGTATTTTGGTTTGAAATGGTAAAAATGTGATGAATCCCCCTTCCCAGCCTCCACGTGCTCCCACTGGTGGCACAGGATGGTCCTCGGGTGAGCCCCGCTGGTCACACTGTACCAATTTGAGACTTCGCTGAACTCGATGTTTCTCAAAAGGCCTGTCAGAGACATTCACCTCTGAAGAGAACTGAAGGCGGGGGAGGCTTTGTTGGTGATGCAGCTGTCACATCCTATTAGTGCATGGGTGGGTCTCACCGGGTACAGGAGGTATGTCATTTATAGACAGAAATTGCATAATTAAGCTTGATAGAATTTTGACGCTTTCTTGGCAGTGCAATTTGTTCATCAAAGAAAAAGCCTTTAGGAAGCTGGTCACATGGAATTTGAAACTCCAGAGTTCAAGACTAGGTAATCTTTCCCAAGTGGGACTTGGAACTTGGGAGCTCATTTGATTTGGGGCACTAATAAGGGCCCTTGGAAAGACTGTCTCTTGTCTTTGGCTTCTAGCCTCATACATCCCGCTCTGAATGGGCAAAAGGAAGAAGGTGAAGCCAGATTTTTTCCCCCAAATTGTTGGAGAACGTGGACCACATGCATTGATCTTAGTTGCTTCCTATTTATTTATTTATTTTTTAATATCATTTTGGGGGCGCCTGGGTAGCTCAGTTGGTTAAGCGCCGACTTTGGCTGAGGTCATGATCTTGCGGTTCAGGAGTTCAAGCCCCACGTCGGCTTGTGTGCTGACAGCTCAGAGCCCGGAGCCTGCCTTGGATTTTGTGTCTCCCTCTCTCTCTGCCCCCCCCCCGCCACTTGCTCTTTTTCTCTCTCTCGCTCTCTCTCAAAAATGAATAAACATTAAAAAGATCATTTTGTTGTTGTGCTGTTGTGAAGTATAACCTCCTTACAGAAAAGTACACCAAACAGGAAACACATAGCCCACATCATGATTACAAAGCCAGACCCAGTGTATCCACAATTGCTGGAGACTTTTGAACTTTGTTTTGCAAGCAGACTCAAACAGTATATATTCTTTTGTGCCTGGCTTCTTGCAGGCAACATTGTTTGAGACATTCACTCATGTTGTTGCATGTAGCAATAGCTTTTCATTCTCACTGTTGTGCAGAAATCTGTTCTGAGACTAGACGTAATGCTGACAGATATTGTGGTTGTTTCTGTTGTTTGACTACTAGTGAATAATGCTGCTATGCATATTCTCGCACATGTCTGCCTATCTGAAGCGTTTGATAGACTCACAATGCCTGGGCTCCACCTTAGGAAACTCCAGTTTTGTGGCAACGACAATAGCTGGGGTGCAGGGTGTACCTATGTCCAACTTCAGTAGCTAAACTATTTTTTCAAAATACTAAAATATTTTAGTAGCAAAACTGTTGTTCAATTTTTTTTAAACGTTGTATTTATTTTTGAGACAGGGAGAGACAGAGCATGAACAGGAGAGGGTCAGAGAGAGGAAGACACAGAATCCGCAACAGGCTCCAAGCTCTGAGCTGTCAGCACAGAGCCCGACATGGGGCTCGAACTCACAGACCTCGAGATCATGACCTGAGCCAAAGTCAGCCGCTTAACCAACTGAGCCACCCAGGCGCCCCAGCAAAACTGGTTTTCAAAGAAACTGTAACCATCAGTGAGGTAGCGGTATTCAGGATCTGACATCTTTTATTACTGGTCTTGCCATTTTAGGGGCACCACCAGCAGGTGACCACTGATAACATATCTCAAGGTGTATACGAAAATTCTTGTTTAGTGAGGAGACTCAGCTCTGTTTCTATATACAGGCTTTTAGAAATGTCTCCAGAAGAACTTGTTGGAATGGCTTTGTAACAATAAGCAACCAGAAAAAAAAAAAAAAAAAGTATGATTTGATGCTTCGATGCTTCACCTAAGATTAAAAGGCGAAAGATTTATTCTATCTGAAGAGAAACCAGAGTATTGCTTCACCTAAGATTAAAAATGTCTTTCAGTGGTTTTTTAAAATTTGGCCATAAGTGAATTTATGTTTTTCTATAGGCTGATGAGGGGGGGAAAAATCCTGTTTTGAATTGCAAAAGACGTAGGGTAGAAAAAGCACACATTGCTGGCAACGGGGTATTCTGGAACACTGGGTGGAACACTATACCGGCCCCTTTTAAACCTTTGTTCTGGTAGAACAAAGAATTTCGATATAAAGAGCAATAGAACCCTGGGCAGACCTGGTTCCTGTGAGAGCTGTCACTCGTGTGGGGAAAGGACAACAGGGAGTTCTTGCCCCTCCCATACGCTTTCCTAATAGATCCAGAGGTTGATATTGGCATGGATGGGTTTACACGGCAGTTCTGTGTAGGAAGCCAAAAGATTGATCGCCCCTCCCAGTGCTGTCCCAGCGGTATGGACAGTTCCACCAACTGTAGGCCAACATCAAACAAACAAAGAAAAAAGCCAACACCACCTTGAGTGTTCAGGGAACTTGTGCTTTTTGGCCTCTGCGTCATTTTGGATGAAGAAGATGGACGACCTGCGCTTTGGCCCCTTAGCGTGCCACCAGCAGCATCTCAGGAATAGCAGCACTTACCATTTCCACGTGAGCTTTTGGCGCATGACTGTGTGCCAGTCTTCCAGCTGGCATTTTAATTTGGGATTGTATACCAGCCAAGATGGGGAAGAAATCCAAAAGGCAGCTTGTTGGGGAAAGAGGAGGAGGAAGAGGAGGAGGAGGATTCATCAAATGATAGAAGGACCCCTCTGAGGACTTTCAACAAGTCAGCAGATTGACCATGTGGCCCCAAAGCTGGCTGAGACCACGTTGGGATCTCTTCCTGTGCGGGGACGATGCTGAATAATCAGGTTGTTAAAAAATCCTAGTGTATGAGAAGATCACACTACTGTCATGGATAAATTAATTGAGCTCCCACATTCTCAAAAGGGAAGGTTCATAGAATTTCCCCAAATAGGTTGTCAGGAACTGCTTTTAAATATTTGGCAAACTCCATTTGGGCTAGAGTGGTTAGGAGTAAAATCAATCAACGGTGTGTATGAACAGCTTTGGGAGGCAACGTTGTGCAGGGTTTCAGAGAGTAGGTTCTAGAGCCAGATGCTTGGGATTGAATGCTAGTATTGTTGCTTCCTAGTTTGGGTGACCTTGGTAAGTTACTTAACTACTTTCTGCCTCCGTCTTCTCAGTAATACCTGCTTTATAGGGTTGCTATGAGCACTAAACAATAAAGCTGGTGCCTAACACATAGTTCCACAAATGGGAGTTGTTAATGTTAATGTGAGAGCAAGAATGCTGTCGGCACTGAGAAGATCTTGGTTATGATCTAAAGGATGGCCTTCCAGGGTTACTCAGCCTGGGTCCCTCAGAGGCAAGTTCATATTGATAGAACAGGGTAACCTGTCCTGTTTTCTGGCATCTTGCCGACAAACCCACCAACACCGGGTGGCTTCTTAGATGACTACTCCTGGGGCTCTTTGCCATGAGCCCACCAGGAGCCCACTCAGTCCCACAAGTCTAGTGAGACTAGTGAGCTGGTACCACTCAGAATAGGGACCACAGCCCTCTTCCCTCAGCACGCAGCTCTCCCTTTCCCCTCTGAACTCAGATCGCTTTCATTTCTAGAATTTCAAATCGTTCCTCTTGCTTTGCTATGACTTGTTACCCATTCATGTATTTGAACGTATTTATTGGACACTGGCTATGTTCCAAGCACAGCGATAGGCACTGGGAATATCATAGTGGGCTTTTAGTTCTTGTGAGGGAGTTAGCAGGCAAATAAATAAATGATAAATGATGAGAGACATCATACTAGGAAGGAATCCAGCAACAGGTTGAGAGACGGAGGAGAGGAAAGGGGATGCTAATTTGGACTGGACGGTCAAGAAAGGGCCTTTCAGAAAAGGTGGCAGTACTGGGTTCCCTCTGATCAAGAGGAAGGAGCATCGGTGTATCGTAGGTGGTATGGAAAGGGCACCCTAGCTGGAGGGGACCACATGGAAAAGGTCCTACAGGGGAAATAAGCTTGGGATGGGGACAGCAAAGGGGCCAGTGGGGCAGAGCAGAGTGGGCCTGGGGGAGGGCAGGGAGAGGGGGACAGAGCAGATAGCGTGGGGCCTCGGAGTAGCAAGACAAGGGGATTCCCCCGTTCTTAGTGCAGTGGGCTGCCTGGCTCTTCTGGCGGGGGGTGTGTGCTATTTTTCTTCATGTATCACAGTCCCCCGCTCTTGCCCAAACTGGTCCTATCACCTAGCACAATGCCGTGGCCATAATATATACGATAATAGTTGCCAAATACAATGGTAACCTCTGGTGGTTTGGATCTACATTAAAGGATGAATTAGTCCAAAAACTTGGAAAATGGGCGCCGGGAGAACTCTCAGCTGATCATTCCTCTTTGCACTTGATTTTACATTTGGAAATGTCTCTTTCAGAAAGATAAGTACTGGATCTTGCCTAATGCTGGAGATGATTCCCTGAGAAAGCTTTGTGTAGACTAAATTCTATTTTACATACCAGGGGGCTGGCAGATTGAAGAAATCCCACTTTCTGTCATTTTCTATAATACAGAGCTATTATGAAATTGAATAATGAATCCTCCATCATTCAGATACAAGTCTATATTTTTGTACATGTCTAATGCATGACCTGGGTTCGGTGTCCTTGGTCTGACCTCACTGCCCAATTGGTTGTGAATATCCTCCATCTGGGTATGGCTCTCCTTGACCAGGGATGGGAAGAAAGTGCTGCCTTTCATAGCAAAAAGCTGGCAGGAATGAGAGAATTTTTATTCCTTGCCACATGGGGAAGGCAGGTAGTTTTAAAAAAAAAAATATTGTGCATTGGGGACCCACAGGCATTGTATTAACTGCATTATATGCATTCTTTATTTCATTTCCTATTTACCAGGTGAGGAAGCCAGTGCTCAGAGACATGAAGGCTGATCTCTGAGCCTACATTAACTCCCAGACTTTGATCCTGTTTTCTCTGGTTTGAATTTAACTGCTCCTGGGCAGCCCTCACAGACACCACGTCCACCATCACACTGGCCTGGGGGTGGTGTTACTTCACTTCTCATATGTTGGCACGAGCATGGATACACAACTCCTAGGACACAATAGAGTAGACTAGAACTTCAAACAAAGCTATGCTATGGGCTGGGGGATGACAACAGGGACAGAGACACAGAGAGGACGAAATAGTTTTTTTAAATTTATAAAATACACTGCATTCATCTTCAGTCCATAGTGCCTCTGTCTAAGTGATTTCCACCTAGAAGAACTTTAAAAAAGGCATTTCTGGGATGCCTGGGTGGCTCAGTTGGTTGAGTGTCTGACTCTTGATTTTGGCTCAGGTTATGATCTCACAGTCTGTGAGTTTGAGCCCCGCGGTGGGCTATGTGCTGATAGTGCAGAGCTTGCTTGGGATTCTCTCTCTCTCTCTCTCTCTCTCTCTCTCTCTCTGTCTCTCTCTCTCTGTCCCTCTCCCCTTCCCCTGCTCACTCTCCCTCTCATGCATTCCTGCGCCTGCGCGCTCTCTCTCTCTCTCTCAAAATAAATAAACAAACTTAAAAAGAAAAAAAAAGTCATTTCCATTCCACTCTTAGAGATTGGCCCATAAGACTGGAGTGGAGCCTGGGAATTTACATATTTAAAAAGGTCTGTCCCAGGACCGGTGTGTGTAGCCAGGTTTAAGAATACAAAGTACCTTGCCGCTTGGCCCCCAAACTGCTTCACTAAGGCATAATCCAGTTTCCCTCTAACACCCAGACCATTCTTGGAGAGTTTTGGATTACTAGAACACCTAATTCAAGAGAGATTAAGAGTTCTTTCTCCCACAGTTATCTTGTTTGTTGCTTAGGGCAATTTCTTCTTCAAGGGAATAGTATCCATCTGTCTGGCCCTATCCAGATTTCAACCCAATGTTTAGACAAGAGACATACTTCAGGCCACGGGACTAAGGAGTCATTGTGTCATCATAACCCAAAGTCCAGAATATCCCATCCTTTTCCTCTTATGAAAAATTGTCTTCCTGGGCAATTCACTAAGAGTCCTGTTTTTGTTTCTGAGGCTGATAAACTAATATGTTGATGTGTCATTGACTTCTGATACATTAGGATCAACATTTGAATAGCTATTGTCCTTAGATAATAATGGGATGAAAGGCCTTGTTCTAACGTTAGTCTTGGAACCAGATGAATATAGGATATAAACTACCTGTAAATTTCAAGACCTCTCTGAGCAATTCCTTCCTGAATAGGATAGGAATGAAAACATTCACTTCACAAGATTTTTTTTAAAACATGAAATGAGATTACATATGCAAAGCACTGGCTTTTCAACTTGGGCTCATATTGGAATCTTCTGGGCAATTTTTAAAAAAATACTTCAGCCTGGATTTTATCCCTACAGATTCTGATGTAATTGATCTGGGCTTTGACCTGGCCATTAGGAGATTCAAGAGGTATCCTGGCGACTCCACATGCAGCCTGGTTGGTGCCTGAACCATTGAGTGGACAATCAAGCAGGCCTACGTGCAGGGGTTTGGGGACAAGACCGATGGCCAATGCTTCACAGATAATTTGGAGAATCATCTTTTGTCTGCGTGCTCAAAACTCATTTTCTAGGCTGTTCCAAATGGCTCTTAAGAGTCCTTTGTTTATCTGCGACCACATTTACTAACTTTTCATTGCTCCTGTTGGTTACTATATTAAATGTTCCCAAGCTTCTGTAATGAGAGTTACTTTAGTTAACGGACAAACTGCAGGTCTCAGGGACACAATGAGGGTGGGGCCTGGATGTAGGCATCCTTGACTTCTTAACACAATGTTAATACCTAGCCCTGATAGCTGTTTGATAATGTTGAAGGGGAAAAAATGTGATTTTAATTTCTTAATCCAGCTTAACTTGGTGTGAAATGAATTTCCACCGTTTCCATGATCCTTGGGCTCCTCAGGCTGGAGTGGCTGTGTCTGCAGCATGCCCTGCCCTGCTGTTACCCAGGCAGGTCAAGCTCTAATTGCCTGCAAACTAACAGGAGACTTTTGGCCAAGTGAGGTTTCATCTATGCACTGATTATAAGTGGGTGTAATGGAGTGATAGCCCTGCTTATGGTGCTCAAGCAGAACACTTTTTCAACTTTTTAGCCTTTGAAGGGCCAAAATCATCTTTGGAGATTTGGTTCCTTTTGCTCAAGTTTAGCAAGAAAATTTCTCCTACTATTTGATTCTGTGACTTCTCGATGATGGGTGATGAGATGACAAAGAGGAAATCAGACTAATCTCCAGCAGAAAGTGTCCTTCCAGGCAAGAGGTATCAGAACATCCATACTTACATGTGTCCTTGCAAGGCATGGGCACCTATTTCCATGGCTAAGACCAATCTGAGGAGTCTTGAAATCAGAATTTGAAGTGTATGTAACTGAGGAAGCATACAATTCTTAACAGGGCAACTTCTCTGATCTGAACCACATTTCGGTAAAAGCAAATCTAACATTCTGTATATAAATAGGAAAGTTCCTCATCATCAGCTTGAGTGATGTGAGCCAACTGAACAAAAGGGTCTCATGACAAGGTGTTTGCCTTTTTTATGCAAATATAAGATAAATATTCATGGAGCTTTATTTTAGGGAGAGAAATTTAAAATGGCAAAACTAATTTGAGTTTTATTTCACATGTGCACAAATATCTTAAATCCTTTTGGGAACAAGGTAGGGGTATAATTATACATTTTCAAATGTGCATGTGTAGGTGTGCTTGTACATATTTGTCCATTTTCGGTGAGAATCAGGTATTGAATCATGGTCAAACCAATGAGGGGCCTGATGGCTTGGAAAACCACAGAATCATTTTTGTATGGAAATCTCATAGTGTTCACCCATGAATTCCTTGGGCCTAATCATATCTGGATGGCAGGTGGGCTGAGGCTGCCCAGAAACCACCCAGATGCTGTGGACAAGAAACCCCAAGCCACCAGTATTCTGGGACTGACTCACCCATGCTTATATGGTGAGTCTAGCAAGCCTGATGACTCAGTTCTGGCCTGAACTGTATGAACCATCTGTAGATGTCCACAGTATGGACAGTGAATATGTCATTAAAAAAAAATGAGGTTAAGGGGTGCCGAGGTGGCTCAGTCAGGTAAGCATCTGACTCTTGATTTCAGCTCAGGTCATGATCTCACGTGTGGTTCATGAGGTTGAGCCCCATGCTGTCAGTGTGGAGCCTTCTTGGGATTCTGTCTCTCCCTCTCTCTCTCTCTGTTCCTCCTCTGTTCGCTCTCTCTCTCTTTCTCAAAATAAATAAATAAACTTTTAAAAAGTGAGGTTAATTAACAACAGTTCAGATTCACTTTTCCTTTTCTGATGCTAAACTCCTAATTTGTCTTATTTTCTTTCAGCTGTCTTCAACATAAATAGTTTTTCCTTTTCTCTTTTTATTATGGAAAAAGTTAACATACTAAAAGCAGAGAGAAGAGTGTAACCAATCCCTATATTCTCAGCACCCAGCCTCTGCAGTTCTCAACTCATAGTCTTTTTCGTCCTCCTCTGGATTAGTGCAAAGCGAGTCTCAGGTATTATTTAGTCAAAACTTTTGTTTTCGAAAACAATATTTAAATAATCATTTAGAAGTCAAAAGTATTAACTAATTGCTGTCCAGTTATAAACCGTTAGATGTGACCAAATCTAGTTGCTAGGGGAAATAAACTAATTTTGGGGGCTGAATTTAACTTCTTTTTCCAGAATAGTTTGTGTAGTCAGATACAACCACTGTTTGTAAACTCTTCTGAACATAAAGTAATAAGGCGCTAAGCCAATTTTAGATTAGAAAATGTTAAATACTAACCCTCACCTTCCAGATGAGTCTCCTAGATATGCTTCTGTCTACATTTGTGTGAGCAACTCCAGGTCCTTGGTAATCCCACAAGATACATGAAACTTTTTTCAATCTGTAACTTCAGCTTTTCATCTGTTTGTGATTTACAGAATGTGAAAATTGTTTTTTCAGTGTTTTAAAATAAGACTACAAGAGAAAAATTAGGACAACGAGCAAACATTTGTGAAGCTTTCGTAAGCTTTGCTGGGTGTTGAATCTATTGGGGTACATTTTTCAATTAAAATGTTGTTTGATATTTTGAATTTAACAAAGAAAGCCTTTAAAATATAATTCATATCTTTATGTCATAAATGGTGATTATGCCCTTAAAAAATCTTCATTTTACATAAATAGTTTTTAAACTATTCAGTTATCACTGATTTAATTGTAATATAATACACAGGGGGAAGGAGAAAAACTTCTCATTAACATGGACAAACTGAGGTGGTCAGTATGAATCTAAATAGTTAAAGAAATACAACTTTTTCTTACTATTTTTTATGTACATAAAATGCAACTGAATTTCAGATGTGTCCACATCAAGAGTAATGAACAGAAAATACATATCTGAGTAGCTTCTATTTGTACAGAAGGATTTCAAAGGATTTTATTTATATTTTTTGATAGGCAAACTACATGTATCTCGCTGAAGTCTTATTTATGCTATTAGTTTGCTTGGCAAACCCTTTCTTTGTATGTTACACTAAGGCAAAATTTTAGTTATTTCAACTGGGTTAGAATTACCAAAAATTCTGAACGAATTGAATGCAAATGAATGAAAATTTAAAATTACGAAAAAAATTATAGCTACTTAGATACCAGAGAGTAAGTCATTTCAGGGATCCAAGTTTTCTGGGTGGTTGAGGCTTTATCCTTTCAAGAAAATTAGAGGAGGGGAAACTGAGTTTTTAAGGACTTTTTTCTAAAATCATCCAAATACTTCTCTGTTTTCTTAAGGAGAGCTAGCTAACCATCATTTTCCTTTTCTAGGTTATTCAAAGCTTATTTTTTGAACAGCCGTTATTTTGTCATTGTTTGGGGTGCTCTGAAGGGGCCTGGGCTGTTCACCTGCTGGAACCGAGACTCAGGAAGTGTATCTGTGTGCGCATGCGTGCTCCGTGAGGTTTCCCCACACAAACCTTCATCCCCAGGCCTCACTATTGCTGCGGTCATTGTATCCACCGACGGTAAATCCTATCGTCTTCTATCTCCTTGGGAAGTTAGGTGATCACATTTATTAGAAAGGTGTCTAAAGTAGTGTGGCTCTGTGTGCACGCCTGATGGCTCTCCTAAGAATTGAGTACGGGATGCTAAGTGGAGGTCTTTAGTACTTTCTGTTTTGGAGGTTCAGAGGTCATTCCTGCTCACCTCCTAGTTCTTAACTGGGTCCCAAATAGGTAAGGGCTAAGGCAGCAGTGTTCCAAGCTGGAGTGGTGTTCTGGAAGTACTACCTTGTGGTTCCTCTTCGACTGGCAGAAAGGGTGCTGATCAAAATCTTACATTTATCACAAGTCAGAGGGCACGTATGGAGGATGTAGTGATGGTTAGAAATACCGAGATTTTGGGGCGCCTGGGTGGCTCGGTCGGTTAAGCGTCCGACTTCGGCTCAGGTCATGATCTCGCTGTCCGTGAGTTCAAGCCCCGCGTCGGGCTCTGTGCTGACAGCTCAGAGCCTGGAGCCTGTTTCAGATTCTGTGTCTCCCTCTCTCTCTGCCCCTCCCCTGTTCATGCTCTGTCTCTCTCTGTCTCAAAAATAAACGTTAAAAAAAAAAAAAGAAATATCGAGATTTTAGGATGAAGTAGATTCATTACGAATCATTCATTACGAATCGAGAAGACTCCATTTAATCAATACTTTAATTTTAAAGCATACATTTTCTTATCATTTAAAAAAAAGTGTTGGCCTTCATAGCTGAGACAAATGCTGCTTTTATTTAAAATTTCCATCTCTGTCAGAAAAATTGATGAGGCTATTAAAATGTGAGTCCTTTCCAATTCGGGCACTTTTTTATTGCCACATTGTAATATAATTATTACATATAACATATACTAAAATACTTTTGTTAACTACAAAAATGTTTCCTCTCTTTATTTTCAGAAGTTTTGTTCGTTTTAACCAAATAGAGAATTTTGGTATACATAGTGTGGTAGGTGGGACAATGACTGTCCTCTCCCCCCCTCCCCCCCCCAAAGTTGTTTGTGTCATATTCCCTGGAACCTGTGTTACCTCATATAGCAAAAGGAACTTTGCAGAACTTTCTAATTAAGTTAAGGATCTTGAGATGGGGAGATTATTCTGGATTAAGTGCATGGGCCCAATATAATCACAAGGGTCCTTATAAGAGGAAGTCGGGAAGGTCAGAGTCAGACAGAGAAGGCCATGTAAGGATGGAAACGGCAGGAGAAAATGCTGGGATGATGAACCAAGGAATGATAGTCTCTGGAAGGTGGAAAAAACAAGACCTGTGTTCTCTCCTACAGCCTCTGCAAACAGCCTGCCCTGCTGACTTGAGCCCCGTGAAATTGATAGCAGACTTCTGGCCTCCAGAACTGCAAAAGAATAAGTATGTGTTGTTTTAAGCTGCTAATTTGTGATTTGTTACAGCCACAATGGGAAACTAACATGTGTAGGAAATAAAGGTACTAAAGACCTCCAGTTTAAAAGTCAGCAGACATTAACTGAACACAAAATTCGTGTGATCAGCTCAGATTTTACCTTCCTCATTCTGTTTATTCTTAAACAGAACAGTAAACATGAGATTTCTTGTCTTTTTCAATTTCCAAATGAATTCTTAATTTAGAACTAATTAACTTAAAAGAAGAAAATGTTCTCAAGCCTCTTAAAGCCTCCGTGGATAAAAGCTGGCCTTTCTCCTCAGTGGACTCCCATGGACTATGGCTTCCACTATTTGCTGGTATGACTTTCTGTAAAACTCCACCAGCGAGTGTATTTTTGAGTGACTCATCCTTAGTCCTAAAATGTGTTACACGGTGGTTGTTCTTACAGAGAGATGATTGCTGTGAGCCCACGCCATCCCAGCACTCGCTATGATGATTAAGAGTTGATTAAGAGTTGACCTTGCTACTGTGTGTGGAGAATACTGGCAGGAAATTGAACTAGAAATTTGGAACAAGAGGCCAAGTACTACATTTGTAACTTTTGTAAGAAGGTCACAATACTATATTGTCTTTAATACTAGACAATATATCCCCCATTTTATAATTTCTTTATTATACTTTTTTATTTCTATCAGGAAGGTGCCACATCATAAATAGCTTGGAATATAGAAAAGATAATGAGAAATCAAACATTCCCCATATTTTTTTAAATGTTTATTTATTTTTGAGACAGAGTGTGAGTGAGGGAGGGGCAGAGAGAGAGGGAGACACAGAATCTGAAGCAGGCTCCAGGCCCTGACCTGTCAGCACAGAGCCTGATTGGGGCTCAAGCTCAGGAACCCGGAGATCATGACCTGAGCCGAAGTCGAATGCTTACCCGACTGAGCCACCCAGGCGCCCCAAACATACCCCTAACTTAACGTAAACACTCAGCATTTGGTATGTTCTCTTGCAGTCTTTTACCCTTTGCAAAACAGTTGTTTGTAGTTGTTTGTTTTAACCCAAATGCTGTCAATGTACCTATGATTTTCATCTTTTTTTTAAAAAACAATACTGTGTGGGGCACCTGGGTGGTTCAGTTGGATATGTGTTAGACTCTTGATTTTGACTCAGGTCATGATCTCACGGTTGGTGAGTTCAAGCCCCGTGTCAGACTCTGCGATAACAGTGTGGAGCCTGCTTGGGATTCTCACTTTCCCTCTCTCTCTGCCCCTCCCCCACTCGCTCTCTTTATTTTGACTTCATTTTTGTGGCAATAGGGAGCTAATGAGGGTTTAAGCAGAGGAGCTGACAAGATCAGTTCACTTTTCTATTCTTCATACACCTTTCTCTAATGTGGTTGGAGCTTTATGGTGAACTTCTAGAACATGAAATTCCACCAATTTTCAAAGCATTTCTGCCTAAGTCAGAGGCAGAAAGCACAGAATAGCCACTGGATGTGATGAACCCCCTCCCAAGATATTTAAGCAAGGGATCCCCTGAGATCCTGAGGAAGAAGCTGATTCTCAGCCAACACGGCATCTCTCTGTGCTCCAGGACAGATAAGATCTTGGCTGGTGAGCTGCTCAGAACAGACTGGCAGGGGTAAAAGAGAACTTAGAGCTCATCAACATCGGAACTCCTCATTTTGCAGTTGAATTAGCTGAGGTCCAGAGAGGTGGAGAGCCTCATCCAAGGTCACACAGCCACTCAAAGGAAGAGCCAGCATGGAAGTTCAAGGTGCTATCCTCCAGTGAGCAGAAATCACACACCCCTGATGTACAAGGACCTTACTGTATAAACCTGCCTCCTGAAGACTATGGAGAGATCTGGGTGTCTAGGGCCTCTGTCTTTACGTTCCTCACCCCAAAGATGCCCAGAGTGATGATTCTAAAGAGGAGGGTGTAGCCTAGGGTGGGGGCTCTGTGTGCCTAGACAATCAGCAGAGAGGTCCATCTGGAAGTCTGGCCCCGCCCTTCCCTGTGTGGGAGTGGGAGGAGTTGGGGCACAGATGTGGGCAGGTGACTAAGCAGAGTCCAGGTGAAGGTGCACAGGAAGGGTGGCCCATCCCCACACTTGTTCCAATGCCTAGTATCTAATGTGTCCCAGAGAACTGTTGGAGTCCTTTTTGTACCTTTCCACTGCTCTGTTTCTGGCACTTTCCCCAGTGTTGAGGTGTCAGGAGTCTGAACAAAAGAGAAAACCAAATCGTGATTAAAATGATCAGGAGACCCTCAGACAAGAAGACTGAAGGAGATGCAGTGTCTTGATGGCTCGTCAGCGGAGCACAGGGGGACTGGTGCTGGCCCTAAAAGCCAATGTTCAAAGGCAAAAATGCAAAGTGAGAAGCTGCAGGCAGAAGAGAGGGAAGAAAGAAGGGGCAAGGGGGAAGGCCCAACAGACATCGGAGGAGGTGAGAGACACAGGAACAGCTGCCACGGTGCCGCCATCCCACCCAGAGAGCAGAATGGCCATGAGTCTGGGGGAGACACAACCAGTTGCTAGTGCATCACAGCTCTCAGGCCACATGCAGTGTGGCACAAAGAGCCCTCTGTGTGCCCCAAGAAGTCCTGAGTGCAGCACTGTATCAAAGCAGACTGCAATGGATAATTTTCGTAATGATGCCACTGAGTTATCTAAAGATGAAGCTGGGGTCGGCAAACGTTTCCTGTGGAGGTCCAGATAATAAAGCTTCAGACTCTGTAAGCCATACGGTAACAAATCTGCCTTTGCAGTTCAAAAGCAACTGTAGGCAACATATAAATGAACGACTTAGCTGTGTTCCAAGAAAACTATTAGAAAAACAGTGTGCTCTGTCTACAAAGACAGGAAAATAAGCTATATACCTTCTTAGGAGCTATTCAGTTGCTAGACGCTTAGCCTACTCAAACTAGTAGTAAAGTCAGTTTTTGTTTTTAAGGATTTAACGAGGAACTAACCTTGTAGACATCCAAAATGGGAAACGACACACAGGCCGACCCGAAAGGACCAGGTCCAGAGAATCAAGGAGATAAACTACTTCTGTCACCTCTGGTGGAGCCACAGGTCAGGTCCATTCTCGGATTCTCTCTGTGCCGATTCTCCTCGCTTAGCTCTCTTAGGGCAAAAAACGTGCTGAAGGTGGTGGAACCAGTCCACCTCTGACTTGATATAAGCTTTCCATTCAAGTGTCTGCGTCCTCTAACTGGGTCTTTCCCAAATTCTTGGTGGAAAATATCTGATTGGCCTTGTTGTCCAGGTTTGTTCAAGGAACCGTGGCCTGTGGGGCCAGTTCATGGGGCGAAACTAAGGAGGCCAGAGCAGCAAGCAGGTGTGCGTGTGGCATGGGCGACACCACAGTGATAAGCGTCACTACTGTATCTATTCCGCTACGTGGAAAATTCCAAATACTGCTACTTCTGTGATACTGGACAACTAATATAGAGATAAAGCCATTTTGGAGAACAATAAGCTCTACTGAGTCAAATTCTGAGTCAAATGATCTAGTAATTCTGCTCCTGGGTGTATGTAATTCACAGAAAATTTCAGGCTGGCTAATAAGGGGACATACCTGGGAATGTTCATGTCGATACGATTTGTGGTTGTAGAAAGTTGGAAGCAAGCTGAGTGGCATTACTGGGAGACTGGAATGTGGTGCAAGCTGAGATGAAGCAGCGAGTAGCACAATCTTTAGTCGACAACAGCCGCGATGACAGCCAAAAGGCATGGCGCTGAGAGAAACAGGTAAGAAACACAAGGTGATTCACGCCGCACAACACCATCAATGTACATGGTGCTGTACATGAAAATACACGCATAGAAAGCAGACAGTCTGCAGAAATACATCCAAACAACATGACAAGTCATTGCATTCCCTCATTAAAAACATACCAGGGGCCTATGTCTATCACAGAGACCTACCTTGTGAGAAACCACTTCTTCCACCGAGAACTACCATATAAAATATATTTGAACATGGCTTTACTTAGGAAAGGGGTCTTTGTGATGTAATTAAGGACCTCACGAGATGAGATCATCCTGGATTATCTGGGCGAGCCCTAATCCAATGACAGAGGTCCTTATCAGAGACAGAAGAGAAGACACACACAAGTTCTAGACGGCCATGTAAAGATGGAAGCGGAGACTGGAGGGATGTAGCCACAAGCCAAGGAATGCCTGGGACCACCAGAAGCTGGAAGAGGCAAGGAAGCCTTCTCTCCCAGAGCCTTCGAAGGGAGCATGGCCCTGCCTACACCTTGATTTGACTTTGGCCTTCAGAACTGTGGAAGAATAAATTCCTGTTGCTTTAAACCACCTAATTTGTAGTAATTTGTTATGGCAGCTAAATGAAACTAATACAGCACTCTTACTATTTCCCAAACAATGCAAAGACCGTTTTTCTCCAACATGCGGTTTTTTTCCCAATTCACAAATTTCTGCTCTTAGGCAACCAAGTGTGATTGCCGTCTTACATTTTACTTCTATGTATATTGTAAACTCAATGAGACAGTGTGATTATTGTTTTGTGAATATTTGATAATTTTATTTAAAAACGACCTGACTTGCCAGGTGAAAAATGGCATCTCGTTTTAATTTACATTCTTTGGGTAATATAATTGAACAATTGTTTATCTTCCTTTGTGAAATGCCTTTCATGTTTTTCTCCATTTTCCTGTTGGGTTCATTAACATTGTCTCGGTTTGTAAAAATTCTTCAGATGTCAGAGAGTAATCCTTTTGTCACATATAGTTTTAAAATATTTTCTTTACTATGTTCTTTTTCTTTTAATTTTGCTTATGGCAGAATTTGTTTTAGCACACATACTTCAATTTCTTATGTACCTTATAATTTTGCTCATTGCTTTTTAAACTCAGAAAGTCCTAAAAAATAAATAAATAAATAAATAAACTCAGAAAGTCCTCCCTTCTCTATATATGTCATGGATAGGTACGCATATTTTCTTTTAATTTTTTAATAGAATAAAGATTTACCTTTTAATTCATTAATCTACATTAAACTTAATTGGGGGAGGTAAAAAAACTCTTGAGTGATTAGGCTAAAAGCTTAACCTAAAGTCCCTGAGATAGTCAACTGCATGATTGAGTTGTTGAAGATGGCATTTTAAGCACCAAACGACACACAGAACAGGTGTTGGATTGAATGACCGGGCACAAGAGAGTTTGGCTCTGGTGTTGGGGGCAATGACTCAGCTTGTCTACCAACTCATCGGATGCTTAGCCAAAAAGATTGTCATCCCCAACAATGGATCTGGAAGCTGCCACCAAACTCTGCTTCCTGGGTGGTATCATTCTGTCTTGTGGGCTCTGATGGAAAGAAGAAGAAGCCAATCTTTGAGTTTTCAATGAATGATAAGCAGAGTCTGGGGTCAAAATTCCCTTCCCCCATTATACCAAAGAACCTGCACTCTGAAGTGGTGGGACCTTAGGTTTGTAGTCTGGAAGAGAGAATGTCAGGCTTTGCAAACAGTTCCATCAGTGCCCTCCTGCCAACGGTCAGGCCTGGGTCATCACCCCTATAATGCTTAGAGCCTAGTCCAGGCACTGAGGTTGGTGGGGTGTCCTGGCCCAACTGCTTTTCTAACATATAAGGAAGGGACATCTCTGAGCACACAAGGAGGGGCAAGGAAAGGCCGCAAGACAGATGAGAGCACCCCTGAGTCTGTATGGTTGACAGATCACCAAACACCTCATGTGACAGGGAAGAAAAACCAGGAGACTTGGATAAACTGAGTTCCAGATCTGTCTTCCCTGTTTCGTAGCGCCGCAATCTTGGGTAAGCGTCCCGCTTTCTCTGAGGCCCAATATCACCATCTGAAACCCACGGAAGCTGTACAAAATGTCCTCTAAGGTCCCTTCCAGCCCTCACCCTCTCTGGTGCTACAACCCAAACTGCCAGCAGACCCAGTGGCTCTCTGGACAGAGAAGGTGGTCCCAACATGGAGAGGAAGGGAGACAGCCACAGGCTCCTGGAATTACATGCAATCTGCAAAGTCCAGGCAGGTTGGTTTTCACATGCACATTGCATGGTATAGAAAGTTCTGCTGGTTTGGTACCAGCCTATCCAGTGATACCCGTCACTGATTAAATGTCGCAGCAACAAAAGATAATGTTATCAGCTGTTGCCATTTCAGTAATAAAGTGGATGTGCATTCATGGCGGTGGAAATGTGATTTATCAAATGTTATGAAACAAATGATTATTTAGCTGTCTTTACCTTCTGCCATGGTTTTCAGAAGCATCTTTGTGTAAAATATTTGCAAAACAGATTTAACACAGTTCCAGCAAAAGAAAAAATGCTGTCTCATGCTTATTTACTGTGTGTTCCCATTAATAACAGTAATAATAACGTCTGGGGGCAATTATTCTTTTAATATAAGGCTTATTTGAATATTACAGTAACACCCCACCATCAAGCACTATAATCATTCTTGGATTTGATCACACCATGACTTCCAGGACGCAGCTCTCACCTGCACACCAAATGGCCTGTAATACATAGACCCTTTCTCCCTAACATAGATAGCATTCCCAGACTAAGTAACTGTGCTCAGAGGATTCTCTTAGTGATGATAAGTCCTTCTCCCCACTTCCTTCCACTTGCATGGCTATATTCAAATGTATTCATCTAGCCACCACTCTGGCTGGGAATGTTGACTCTGCTGGTTATGTACACGTCTGGGGTTGATCCTCCTAACAAATGTCTTTCTTATGGCTGCAATTCTCTAGAAAATAATTCGGTTCTGCAGAGCATCCTTGAACACGAATGACCACTGGATGTATCCTCTTAGTGAGTGAACCTTGGGAATCATCGTGTGTGTGTGTGTGTGTGTGTGTGTGTGTGTGTGTGTTAAAGAGGGACAGAGCAACAAAGACAGAGAGACAGAGAGAGAATATGTGTGTGTTTGCTGGTTAGTTTTTTGTTTGTATTTCTGTACAAAGAATCTGGTTTGAGGGAAGCTGAGGTGACATAATCAGTGCCAATGTTATCCTGTTCAAAGATGCCTAAGTATCAAAGTTCTACTTGAAAATCAAAGATCCAATATTTTATAGCAAATATGTAGATCTTAATTTCAGTCCACCCGAAAAAGTGGGCATAATATTGATTTGGATCGCTGTTTTGGAGATAAATCTTCACTATGTGTCAAAAATGTTATACAAATATCCATATGTTGTATTCATATTATTTTCAGAGCCATAGTTAAAGATAATGAAGTGACAATTTTTGAGATATATACATTACTGAAAACAGATAACAGAAAAATAAGAAAGAGGGAAACTTGAGAAGCAAAAATGCACTTAAGGCCATGAAATCTAGACTAGGTGAAATTCAGCATTCATAAAGCTTGATTAATAACAACATCAACAGGGGCACCTGGGTGGTTTAGTTGGTCGAGCATCCGACTTCAGCTCAGCCCCGCGTCGGGCTCTGTGCTGACAGCTCAGAGCCTGGAGCCTGCTTCAGATTCTGTGTCTCCCTCTCTCTCTCTGCCCCTGGACAGGAGTTCTGATCCAACTGGCCCATCTAGTAAGTTGCCAAGTGGATGATGTCTCTTTCTGGCTGGAGTTGTAGAGACAGCAGGACTCCTTGTCTGCAGGCTTGGCTAGTTCCTTTCACCTATCCTCCCAGGCATATATGCTTTGTTTCTCTTGGCTAAATACTTACAGGAGTGGAATGGCTGGGTTGTATGGTAAGCATACGTTTAACTGTTTAAGAAATTACCAAACTATTTCCCAAAGTGTTGTACCATTTTACAGTCCCATCATCAATATATGAGAATTCCAGTTGCTTCACAGTCTTACAATACTTGGTATAGTCTGACTTTCAATTTTGATTAAATGATCGTTATCTCAAGTTCATAGCTTTGTTCCCAATGTTGTTAACTCAGGTTCTTGATACTTCTTGATACTTAACTGGCACTCCTCCTTCAGATAAATTGAGGTTGTCAGATAGGAACTCTGTGCACTTCCTCCCACCACCTATAAACTTAGCTCTATCAGTACCAATCATTCCCACCTTGCCTCCTGTCAGAGCAGGGGAGCTATGTCTCCACCTCCCTCTGCCTAAGTCCCTCTCTCCCTGTGACACTGTGCCCTAGATCCCATTCTCCTCCTCTGAAGCCTCAGTTTGTCAGCCATCTTTCTTCTTTTTGCTATCCTCTGCTTTTCTAATTATATAGTACTTGCCTCTCAGTCTAATAATGTATTCAATTCTTGCCTATATTTAAAAAACAAAACAAAGACTATCTTGTGACCCCTGATTTTTCTCTAGCGACTACTCTATCTCCTTTCATTTAAAGTTAAATTTATTGAGGGGCGCCTGGGTGGCTCAGTCGGTAAGCGTCCGGCTTCAGCTCAGGTCACGATCTCACGGTTTGTGGATTTGAGCCCCATGTCAGGCTCTGTGCTGACAGCTCAGAGCCTGGAGCCTGCTTCAGATTCTGTGTCACCCTCTCTCTCTCTGCCCCTCCCCTGCTTGCACTCTGTCTCTCTCTGTATCTCTCTCTCAAAAAATAAACAGAAAAAAATGTTTAAGCTACATTTATTAGGAAAAAATGGGAAAATTTCCATTTCCTCCTCTGTTCACTGCCATCTAGGCTTCATCCTGCTTTCCACTGAAACTACTTTCACTTAGGTTCCCATGACCAACATATTCCTAAATCTAACACTTTCTAAATCCTCTCTTACTTCACCTCTGGGCAGACTTTATGCAACTTGCTCACTAACTTCTTAAAACATTTTTCCACTTGACTTTCCAAAGGTCTCCCCTGGCTGCTGCTTCTTAGTCTCCTGGTTTTTTGTTTTTTGTGTGTTTTGCTTTTTTTTTTGTTTTTGTTTTTTTTGTTTTTTGTTTTTTGGGTTTTTTTTTTGTTTGTTTGTTTTTTGCTTCCCTGCATTGTGCTTTGCAGATGTTATTAAGGATCTTGAGATGGGGAGCTTATCTTGGATTACCTGGGAGGGCCCTTAATATAATCCTAAGATTTGGCTACAGAAGATGGCAACATGACCATTTAGGCAAAATAATATACCGAAGATGGAGGAAGGGGTCAGCGACTAAGGAATGCTACTTTAAAATATGGAAAAGGCAAGGAAGCAGATTCTCCCCTTAGAACCTCCAGAGGGAGTTCAGCCTTGCTGATACCTTGATTTCAGTCCAATGAAATTTATTTTACACTGATCTCCACGACTGTAAAAGAATAAATGTGTATTGTTTTAAGCTATCAAGTTTGTGTTCATTTATTATAGCAGCAATAGAAAACTGCTATGGGCCATGTAGGGCCCTTCATACCTTAGAGGCCCCTGTCCTAGGACTCTTCCAACTGTGTTCTTTCTCTTGGGGTCAAAGTCTATGTCCCCACTTGCAGGCCAGGCATCAGGTCTCCAGGACCTCAGAATTCTTTACTCAGGAAATTCTTGCTCAAGTCCTATTTTCAGGCCTAAATACTTCTTTCCCCACGTTTGTCCTTTTGAGACAGACTGCGCTGCTGGTGGGGTCATGCCTGGATCCAAAGGGTGGTCAAAGGAGTAACTGCTTGTGAGGGGTGAGCCGCTGTGTAGACAATAGAATGAAGGGCACAAGAACTGAAGCCAGGAGACCAGAGGAAGTCTTCTTTGGTACTTCCGGCATGAGATGATGATAGTGGTGGCGATGGGGAGAAAAGACTGGACTCTGGGTATATTTTGAAAATAAAGACAAGTTTTGCTGATACATTGATAGGAGGTATGAGAGAAAGAGAGGGGTAAGTGTAATTCCAAGGTTTCTGGCCTGAACAGGTAGAAAGATGGCATTGCCATTAACCTAGATAGGAAAGAAGGGAGAAAGAGCAGATTTTGGGTAAATATTAGTGGCCCAATTTTAAATGTGTTACATTTTGGATGCCCATTACACAGCAAAGTGGGTAGGCAACTGGATGTTTAAGTGAATCTTGCCTTTTTCAAAGAGTGTATACTTCCAGCAACTAGCATAGTGTCTTGAAACAGGAGAGTCTTAATATTGGATACATCAAATGAATATGTGACATTCCTCCATAGAAATATTTCAAGACCTACTCACAGTTTTATATCTGCACACCATCAAGTTGGTTAATATGAAGCCTATTGACATTACACAGCTTGGCCAACTGCGTAAGCCAGGATATTAACAACCTGATTGTTTAGCATCTCCTTGTTCTTGGCTCTCTCAAACATTTTGATTAGGACTAGGGCTGAAGTTGAATATTAATACCAAATAGATTGAAGTCAGATCCATGGTCCCTCTCTTATTATCCTAGTGTTGAACTTACTTAATTCACTGATTGCAAGAAATTTTTCTCTGTAATTATAAAATGTATAATAATATTGACTTCTTTGTTCCATCTCTAAAATTCTATTTTTTTTCTCCACCACATGTTTGGAAACGTTTGCAGCCAGGGCTTTTGTTATTTCAGTCTGCTTGAATGCATTGTGGATACTGATAGGGCCTGAAAGTGTCTGACGATGCTGAATAGTCTATGAAGGTTAGTTTTTTATAAAATGTTAATTTGATGAATGAGCAATAACACTAATCTTCCTGGCTCTAAATTTACAGACACTATAAAACCATTTGCCTATAAAGTGTACTATATTTTATAGTGTTAAAAAGGTCATACTTCTGTGGCAAGATGTTGGAGACTAGGTTGCCCATGCATTTTCTCTTGTATCTTTTATACTTAAGCTATTTTTCCCCTTTACTCTCCAGAAGTTTCTCTTGTCAAGTTCACCAATGATATTGACATGAAAAAAATCTATAGTCATTGTTTTTAATCCTCATTTTCCTTATTCTCACAGCAACATTGACACAGTTGACTACTTCCTCAATAAATGCTTTTCCTTCTTTATTTTGTATCATTGTGCTCTCTTAGTGTAATAGTTAATTTTATGTGTCAACTTGACTAGACCACAGGATGTGCACATTTGGTCAAGCCTTATTATGAGTTGTTTCTGTTTGGGATTAACATTTGATTTGGTAGGCTGAGTAAACAGATTGCATTCCCTAATGTAGGTAGGTCTTAGGTCTCATCTAATCAATTGAAGGCAGAAAAGAATGATGAGCTAAAGTAAGGGGGAATTTCTGTTGCCCAATGTATCGAGCTCGAACACTGGTCTTTTCTTGCCTTTGGTCTCAAATTAAAACATCAGTTTTTCTTGGATCTTGAGCCCATGGGCTCTCCTGGTTCTCAGGCCTTTCAAGACAGACTGGAACAATACCATCAGCTTTCTTGTGTCTCCAGCTTTCTGACTACACATCTTGGGACCTCTCAGCCTCCAAAATTGCATTGATGAATCAATTCTTTGTAACAAATATCTGTGTGTGTGTGTGTGTGTGTGTGTGTGTGTTTATTTGCTTGTAGGCCATCTCCTCCATGAGAATGTAACACTATGAGCACTGAAACTTTTTGTCTACTTTGTTCACTTCTGTATTCCAAGCCCTGGAATTGTGTCTAGCAAATAGTAGGCACTCAATAAATACTCCTGGACTGTATGAAAAAATTCGTTTGTGGTATTTTCCTAAGGCCTAAGACCAGTAACAATTTGTGCTTGTGTGCGTATTTCTTCATAGATGCTCAAAATGTCCATACGTGTTATCTTATTTATCCTCACATCATCCTTTAAGAAGGAGGGGAGGGGGCCATTTAATTATGACTCATATCCATTGGTGGAATGGGAATGTTTGGTCCCCGGGAATCTTAATGCCCAGTGTTTTGAAGATAAGGCTGCTGAGCATACCTTCACTTACCTCATGAACAATGTATCTTGGAATCCTGTCTTTGAAGAATTTATTTCATAAGGCTGTGCATTTTGCTACAAGAACTGGCCAGCAAAAATATACTCAGTCAATATGAATTTTAAACATTTAAAATTCTTTCCAGTTTGGAAAAGCTACAACTAAAAGGGTTTCAGAATTGCACATATGGTAAGAGGAAGGTATGGTTTCAGACATTCTCTGGAGTTTGTCTTCCAAACGCAGAAACCAAGGGGCAGATTAATTTGCGCAGATAACACCAATAACCCTTTAGTGTCCTATGAATACTGCTATGTGAATATATTACTCCCTCTCAGCCTCCCACTGCAAATCTGTGTTAGGTATCTCTGACAATTTATGAACAATGTGCAAATGCATGATTTTGTACATTAAGATTTCATAGGAGGGAGATGATACATAATAAACTTTTTAAGTAAATGTACTAATAATTCAGCTCTTAAATAGTAATTCGGTAGTCACATGCCCAAAATTACATTTTTATTATGTGTTTATTTGTGTACAAAATACGTTGTAATTTACTGACGCATGTGCAGCAAAATATTCTATCACATACAACAAAAATACACCTTTTACTTTCCTTCCCCTGCCCCTGAAAATGGCAACACTGTTTTGGCAGTTCAGCAGCTAAAAATAAAGTGCTATAATTAAGCAGTATTGGGATGTCTTCACTTGACAAATGTGATGTACAATTTGAGTATACAACCACATCTTAGTTTTTTCACAGAACAGGAAATTCCACATCCTGAACACCTCCAGAAGATACAAATATTTGTATATATATGTACACATGTATACACTGTATATGTAAAGTGCCAACGAGCCTCTTTGTCCTTTGTGAGTTTGATGTATTTATGTTTATTCTTTCTTTCTCTTCCCAAAGCCAGATTCACACTATTGGTGTCTCAGTTCATCAGCAGGCACCGAGAAGCTCACGGAAGGCTGGCTTGTTGGGGGTGTGGTGTTGGTGGGAGGACAAAGAAAGCCTTCAGACCTCACTGGGGGACCTAGAACGGAAGGGCACTTTGGACTGGAAACAGCCACAGAACAGGAGCCACAGGGCACGCTGAATCTCCTGGTTGCGGAAGGCATAGATGATAGGATTGATCATGGAGTTGTAGGTGGCGGGCAGCAGGGTGGCGTAGGTGTAGACTGCCGGGTCCTCGCGGCTGCCTACTACGCAATAGATGGCGAAGGGCAGCCAACTGGCGCCAAAAGTGCCCAGCACCACAGCCAGCGTACCCACGCCCTTTCTGGTGGCTGCGAGGTGGGGCGGCGCCAGGCAGTGCTGCTGCAGCGCGATCTGGTGCGCGTGGCGCCAGACCACCTGGCAGATGCGCACGTACAGGTGCAGCATGATACCAAAGACCGCAAAGAACGCGGCGGACAGCAGCGCCACGTGGCTGCGCGTCAGCGGGCGCACCACGCTGCAGGTGGAGCGCTCCGCTAGGCAGTTCCAGCCGAGCACCGGCAGCAACCCGAGGCCTAGGGACATCGTCCAGGTGGCAGCGAGCAGCAGGTGCACGCCCAACAGGGTCCGGCGCGAGTAGTAGGTGAGTGCGTTGTAGAGAGACAGGTAGCGGTCCACTGTGATGGCCAGCAGGCTGCTGACCGAGGCAGCGAAGGAGGCCACGAGGAAGCCCACGGTGAGCAGGCTCACCGTTTCTGAGGGCACCACGTACTGGAACACGAAGTGAAGGATCAAGCCGCAGCCCGCCAGCAGGTCGGCGGTGGCTAGGCTGCCCACCAGCACGAACATGGGCGTGCGCAGCGCCGGGGTGGACGCGATTAGCGCCACTACCAGCGCGTTTTCGCCTGCGATCACCGTCCCCGACACGCACAGGAGCACGTCCCAAGGATTCACCGCCGACAGTAGCAGCCCCGGCGGCCCCGCGGGCAGCTGAGAAGACAGCTCGAGGGACGCGTTAGCCGCGCCGCCGCCCCCCAGCGCCGCCGCTGCAGGGGGCCCCCATTCGCCGCTGTCCCGCGCCCCTGCCGCTGTGGCCGCCGCCGCCGCTCCCTCGGTGGTCACTGCCACCACCTGGGAGTCGTTGAGCGAGGAAGCGCTCGCGTTCATCGCTGGCTGACGCTGCACCCCTGCGTGGAAAAGGGAGAGCGAGCGTCAGGTGTGTGGTTCACGCCGCCAGGGAACTTTCCCCGGGCGCGGGTGCCTCGCTCATATTGCTCATCCTACCCCAGGACCCCAGAGCAGAGCAAGGAAGCAGTGGCTGAGAACCTAAAATTAATAAATACCTGTTGAGTACGGAGTGAGCGTGTGAGTGAAACGCACACGACTGCTCCACGGATATCTGAGTTTTTGCACAGATATATATATACACAGAGAACATGCGCTTGCATACACACAGATCAGTCCCGTAAGTGTGCCCGTAACTGCAACAGGCACCCGTTTGCACCTGGCTAGGTAGGGGCATCAGCCCTGGCGAGTCCTGCCCTGGGCTCTGGCCGACAGGGTTAGGCTTTTTCCTAAACTAGGTGGCGGGAGTCGCTGTCCGCGGTGCTGAAAGCGAAGTTTCAGAGGTCGCGGAGTCCAGCGGGCCCTGAAGGCCACAGAGATCCCTGGGAAAGGGGTTTGGGGGAGGGAAGCTGGGGGTCTGTGTGGGGGAAGGGTGTGGAATCAAGCGTGGCCCTATTTCTTCTGCTTCAGGGAAGCCCCCTGGCCATCCTTCACCCCTTCCCTTTTCAACACCCTCAAAGTTCCTCTCGGGTGTCGGGTGCTCACCTGGGGAGTCAGGGCCTCAGGAAGTCGCTGATCATGAGCGCTGTGGCGGGGCGCAGGCTGCGCTCCCCGCGCGGACAGACTCTACGCCTGCGGGGCGGCCGGGCCCGCGCGGAGCAGAGCGCGGGGCGCCTGTCTCTGTGCCGGCGCCGCCGAAAGTGAGAGACACGGTTAGAGGCAGAAAAGGCGGCTACGAGCAGCGCGCCCGCGGAAGACTGACTGGCAGGGAGCGGTGACGTCAGGCTCCTGGCTCCCGAGTGCGAGCCGGCACTCATTCCCCTCCACCGCCCATCAGTACCCCCCAGCTCCGTCTCTCCTCCCCCCAAAGTACGTCTCCGAAGGTTCAAGGAGGGAGGAGAAGACGGAGCGGCCACCTTCTGTCCAGAACCTCCAGGAATGGGATGAGGGAACGAGGAGAGGAAGAGAGGGGTGAAGTCTGGGGGTAGGGAGGGTGAGCTGGGAGGAGAGGGGCGAGGTGTGAGCTGCAAGGCCGGGCTGCAAAACCTTGGGCCAAAGGCCACCAAGAGGGTCAGGTCGAAGTATGAGCCCTGGAGAGGGAGGAGGTTGGGGCAGGGAGATCTAATGGCAGAGTTGCTACCTTAAAAAAAAATACAGTACTGTGTTGGGGACAGGAATGAATGAACTGGGGGGGGGGGGGGGGCGGGCGATGAGCTTTTTGAGAAGATGTTTGTGGTACAGTGTCAGTTGAGTAGAGCCAGAGGGGAAATGGAAAGTTGTGGGAAACAGAGAAAAGATGGAACATTTGAGGGAAAACAGGGTTTTTTTTGAAGTTACCTGTGCAATTCCATTCTCTCTCCCTCTGTTCTTTCCTCTCTCTCCCGCCGTCTTTCCTGTACTCTACACAGCAGGTTTCACCATGATTTCCCAGCCCAGTGTTCCCCAGTTTCAGTGCTGATAGTGCCCTTGGAACTTGCTCTTCAATTAAATACCAGGTCTGTGTCTTGTTAGAAAAGAAGAAAACAGCAAAATGTGATTTACTTTCCTGGCAACAGACTTGCCCTGTTAATTAGTACCCTATAAAACAAATTACAGGATGAAAATAGTGATAATTCAGCTGCACCAGACTTCAGTAGGCAGGAGTTTTATTTTCAGCCCAGATAAATCATCCTTTTAGTTTAAAGGTGTTTTGTTTTGTCAGTAAAATACAAGTAGTAGACTTCTTCTTTTATTCAATCAGCCAGAATCTCCAATAGTTGTACTTAGGCAAAAGCTGAAATAATTGACTCCTTCTAAAGCTCTAAAATAAACGATTGCACTTTGGCATGATGGCATTATACTGAGGTCATAGCCATGCTTTTCAGGGACCACATGCTTTGGGCAAAGTGAAAATAGACGTTTGTTATTGGTGCTTCCTCTACTTTTCCCTGTGTATCTTCTTCCCTTTCCTGGCTTCACTTTGCCTCTAGCCCCATGGGCTCTACAAGGAAAAAACAAAATAAAACAAAATTCAGACTGTCTATAGGCTGGGGTGGGAGGTAGATTTTTACTCTGGCTCTTTTCCTTTAAACATAGTGCCCGAGTTCAGATTCCTCCTGGACACTCTGCCTTAATGCAGCTGAACTTAAGTAGAGGAAAGAAGGATAGCTATAGGACCATTCAGTTCTTTGCTGGAATAGCCAATGTTGGACCACAGAATGAGTTTATACACATTTTCTCCTTTTGGGAAGTTTATAAAATTTTCCAGCCACCGTTTCCACGAATCCCCAAATTGTCTGAAGTTCTAAGTTTCCGAAAAGAGCTATTTTGGGTTTCAATAAAAGATTCTCACGTAAAAGCCAAGAATGTTATTTCAGAGCTGTCAAATGAACTGCCAAACCACATGTAATAACATGTTAATTACAAATTTTCCAAACAATTAGATAAAGGCCCAATAAAGGAGGGGAATTCTTAACGTCTGAATGTCATAATGCAGCAGAAAGTGTGAGATTGAACTTGAACAGAGATCCTGTGTTTTGGACACCCTCAGGCGCTCATCATTGCCAAGAGTGGACTTTCTGGTGGTTTCAGGAGGAAGATAGCCCATGTAGAATTATGTACATAAATGCTGGTTGAGGGTTCATAGGCTATTTTTTGGCCATGCCAGTCTGTGTTTATTTCTCTCATATGCTAGGCTGAACATTGAAAGTAGACAGAACATGTTCTTTCAGGCTCCTCCTTATCTCCCTCATGCCTGTCCATCTCCTGGGAAGCAGAAGATGGGAACGAAGAAAAGTGTGTGGTTCATTGGTAATGAATGAGTATTACATGTACTTCATTATATACTCTGCCAACAGATCCTCGCAAGTATCTGCCCTTCCAGTAGTGTGTTCAGCCTATGAACAAGATGACATTTTCCACTCTCAGCCTAGTTTATGGAAGGAGATTGACACCTGACCCAAGGTGAGATAAGACCAGCCATCCTTTGCTGGACCAGTGGCCAGATTCCTCTTCTTGAAAATTTGAACCAAGATACTTTGTGACAATCGTCAGTCAGTGTTGGGCTCTGGACCTAAGAGATCATAACAGATTAGAGCTGGAGCACTCATGTTGAGCCTTGTGTGATATGAGTAATTGGAGGAATCCAGGTGCAATGAAAGAATAAAGCAGATGTGTAGAAAGGAACAGAAATGAAGATCAAATGACTGAGAGATGGAGGGGATTACTTTAGTCATTGTCTAGTTCCTGACTCTGGGAGTCTGGATCCCTAGATGTCTTGAAATTGACATTTGTGTCTCTACTACAAACCTTCCTAATCTTGAGCTACTTAGAGTGAGTTTCTATTCTGAAATCCTTGATACTTCATGAAATATACTATTCATCTACCAGCTTGTCTGGTTTGGGTTATGTTTTGGGGCATGCAAAATTTTGTTTTCTGGCTTGTAATCACAGGTTGAACTCATCTTTGCCAACCCTGTGACATGCCCATCATATCCTCTGGTGCCTTTCTATTCTAGTACTATCCAAGCATGAACATGAGAATGCTTTCCTTGTCAGAGGTTATGCCCAGAAATTACGACCTCTCAATCACAACTCTTTCTCTGGCTTCCCTGGGTATCTCTTGCCCATTTTAGCCTAAGTCAATGATTCCCAACACTGGCTGTGCATTAGAATTACCTAGAAAGCTTTTAAAAACTTTTTTTTTTAAGTTTAAAAACTTAAAAAAAAAAAACTCCTGGATCCCTCACTCAAAGATTCTGATTCATTTGGCCTGGAGCGAGGGCTCGGCATCAGGTTTTCTATAGTCTCTAATAGAACCAGGGTTGAGAACACTCACATAAGTGATCATTCAATCTCCTTTCTTATCAGTTTAGCATGCAGGAGAACTCCTGAAAGAGTGAACTGGAGTTTGGAATAATTGCAACAAAGGAATTATAGCAACAATCCAGTCACTTAGTTTAATTTCAGATTTAAGGCACTAACCAGATCTTCTCTGCAAACCTTTGATTTTCCACACGAACCTCTTTTATGGCCCAAGATCAATGCTGACACTTGGTTCCCATTTGGCTCTGATGAGCTCAATGGCTCCCATCAGGGTCTAAGCTCTGCTTGTTCTGGACCCTCCATTTTTCTGTAACTTTCAGTATACCTCAGCATCTGCCCCCTTCCTTGTTCTTAGTTCACAGCCATTTCCCAGGTGTGCCCTCTCCTGGCCCAGATTTTTGCAAATCAATTCTGTTTTACAAAATTAGACCTACAGTCAGACAAGCTGTCTAAACCTTATAAAACTAGGTTGGAAAGACCCACGCTAGCAATTCTGGCCTATCTCTCTGGGCATCTGCCAGACGCCCCTATAGACACACACACACACACACACACACACACTCCCTCTACATGGTTCTTAGAGACAAGTCGTATAGTTTTCTACTGGGAAATTTGTCTATTTGGTGATACACAAACACTTATTCTGATAGCTTTGGAAGAGATCAGGTGTTTAGTGAGATGTATGAAGCTGTTATTAAGGAAGATTGTTGCTGAAAGAGGCAGCAATCACAAAGGGCCATTGAATAGCCTACATTGTTTGTCCAGATCCAGGATATTGGATGGAGTGTAATCTTTTTGGGATACATCCTGAGGCGGATGAATGATATTCAAAATATCTCCATATTCTCTGCTTTCACCTGCCCCTAGGGTTACTTCTCACCCCAGGCATTGGAGGCGTGTCATAATGTTCAAGGTACCTATCTACTGCAAACACATTAGGGATATTCCTGTTTTATGCCAGGTGACTGGTCTTTACTCCAAAGGGCTGTTATTCTGGAAGGTCAGCATAACCTGATGTTCCCACCAAATTTAGAAAAGGAGCATACCACTATTATTATGATTACATGCCCATAAGATGCAGAACATTGTGCAGGGCAGTTGAAATTTTTTTATTTAATTCAGTGGTGGACAACATTTTTTTTTTTTTGCATGAGAAACAAATGAGGAAAAATAGTAGCATTTAAAGACATATGTCCTTTTTCATAAAGAGCAAAAATAACTTTCATGGAGTTTCATGGGGCTATGTATAATGTTACAATTTAGATTCAGTTAGATTATATTAGTACTGACTTACTGAACACGAGAATGATAAAGTTGGGTCTACTGGTATTTTTGAAAGTAACACAGAAGAAATCTAATCTGTCATGCCCTATATTTTATTTAATTTTTAAAAAATGTTTATTCATTTTTGCTAGAGAGAGAGAGAGAGAGCATGAGTAGGGGAGGGGCAGAGAGAGAGACACACACACACAGAATCCGAAGCAGGCTCCAGGCTCCGAGCTGTCAGCACAGAGCCCGAAGCAGGGCTTGAACCCACAAACCGTGAGATCATAACCTGAGCCAAAGTCAGAGGCTTAACTGCCTGAGCCATCCAGGAGTCCCTGCCCTACATTTTCAAAGTGCCGTGGACCTCACACAGCAAGTCCATGCTCTATCTTATTTCATTCTCTGAAACAATTACATGGGTTTTGGCATTATTTTCTTTGCAAGTGGGGCAACTGAAGTTCAGAGGGGTGAAGTGAGTTGTTCAAGGGTACACAGGACACTGGCAGGCACATTATGTACAAGATAGCAGCAATCTCATGGGAAAGCAAAACAAACATCAATTCAATGTGTGCAAAGGTGTGTAACTTCCAACACTCAAAGAGGCTTTACTTGGCATAGACAGGCATATCCAAAATGATGCAGGTTGTATTTTACAACTTCAATATTACTGTGAATAGCTGTTTATAGATGACCTTAACATTCACAAGGATGGCCCCATCTGGATTCCTCATCATTCCTGCCCCTCCACCTGTCTTCGCAACCCTCTCTATCTTTGTTCCTGACCATCTCTCCTCCTCAAATAGCTACTTTCTCTGAAATCAGCCTTGGCCTCTCAGCCATCTCTTTCCCCTTCAGATCTCTTCCATTTATAAGGAAAAGCTCTCCCTTGAACTTACATCTCTGTCTAGCTTCTGCCCTATTACTCTCTTCCCCTTCAAACCAAACTGCACTCCCCTTTCTCACCCCTCATTTACAACCCATTCACCCCAGCCTGGCTGCCTGCCAGTCCTGCACTTTCAATGAAGTCACCAATAAAATCAAGTGATTGCCTTCTAATTCTTTGGGAAATTTGAGGAGGAGGACCTTAGTTAATAGACAGTAAATGAAAGGGGTCTTTACAGTTATCATTTTGATGGCTGTTCAGTATTACATTAAAGACATAGAGTGGCGTTTAATTTACCATTCTCCTACAGTTAGACATTTAGGTTGTTTATATGTTTGCTATTGTAGATAACTCCGCAAAGATTACTTTCATGCACATAATTATTTTTATTGTGTATGATTATCTTGACATGAAAATTGTCAGCCAAAGGGCAGAAACATTTCATGGCTCTTGAAATGCATTGCCAAATTGCTTTTCAAAATGACTACAATAATTTGCAATGCCAATTGCACTCTGTGAGTATACCAGTTTCTCTTCAGCTTTTATAGCACTGAGGTTTTTTAATTTCAAAATATTCTTTCAATTCAAAGGGCATATGTGGTACCTCATTAATGATTTAAATTATATTTGTTTGATTTCTACTAAGGTAGACCATTTGTCTCTCTTTCTTTAAACAATTTGAATTTTCTCTTACTTGAATGATCTATTCTTAACCTCTCTTTGGACTTAAATCTGGTTTTATATAGCTGATCAAGTCTACTGGAAAAGATATTCATCTTTTGCATGTCAAACTTGAGGGAAATTTTTCCTCTTTTCCCTTTAGTTTTGATTGTTCTAGAGTATTGTGTTTTTATAACGTCTCACTTCTTTAGAAAACATCTCAGCTCTGGAAAGCAGACCTGAGATGTCTTGACTTCCCTGCCATGTGTGGCCTGAGGAGAAGGGAATCATTTGGGGGCAATGGGCAAATTTTGGAGGGTCCCACAGGTCAACTGGAAGAATTTGGACTTGGTGCAAGAGGAAATAGGGACTCAGGGCAGATTCTGAGCAGAGAGATGATTCGAATTGATGCTTCAGTAAGCAGTGAAGAGCAGAAAGTGGCTGCTTTTCTGTGACACACTTGTGGGGATCGAGCAAATAAAGCAAGCTTACTCAATGAGAGCAAGCAGGAATTGATGCCTCTTGAGTTGCTGCTAAGATAACTCACTGCTCTGGATGCTTATCTGAAATGTAATCCCCTGATCTTTTGAGAAGGATTCTAAAACCTAGGAGAGTTGCTAAGGGAATAAAGCCCTAAGTATCATAAACAGCTGAATCCATAAAATAATTTTCCCAAAATGTCATGAGCTGAATAATCGAGCCAGCAGTATTTGAGGGTTTGGCAGGAGTGAGGAGGAAGCCAGTGTGGCTCTGGCCTCTCCCTCTCCCTCCAGACATCCCTCCTGTGTGCACAAAGGATAGTCCTCACCAAGGGTCCTCTTTATGCCTGTGTTCTCAGGATTTCTGTAGTCCCAGGTGTTCCTTCTGCTAAGGACCCTGCCCTCTCGTAGGTTCTAACACCCGCCAGCTTTTTACCTGATGTAGATTACATCCCCACCCTGTACCCCAAACTGACTTATGCTTTAAGCAGGAATAATTGATTTGAATGACTTGGATCACATGCTTATTTTATTAGGTGGAGGTGGATTAATTAGACTTTTCTTTTGAGCTTTTTAAAAAAAGGATAAATATCTATATATAGTCATAAAGAGACATTCCTAAAATGAAAACGAACAAAAACCCAAACAGTGAATAAAGAATGGGCTCAGTTTCGTAAAAGACATTATATGTATATATATAAATATATGTATGTATATAAATATGTATATATATGCTATATATCAAAATGTTAACAGTGATTACCTCTGAGTGGAGGCTATTTTTTATCCTTTTAATGTTGTATTTAATGCATTGGCAGAAACCAATCGCTATCTTCCGATATCCATTCTCCCTTTATTCTGGAGTAATGGAACCTCCCATTTTAGCTGGGCACATTGCCACCTAGCATAAAGCATGTTTCTAGGCATCAAGTGCAGCTCAGTGTGGTCATTCAACCGTTCTGCCCAGTGAGACATAAATGGATGTGTTATGTGGCATCGTTCGAGAAAGTGTTCTTGAAAGGAAGGGGCATGCCCTTCCCTTCTCTTTCCTCCTTCTTGCTGGCTGGAATTTGAGCATGATGGTTGGAGGCAGAGTCGCTATCTTGGGTCCCGAAGTGGAAGCCACATGCTGAAGGTGTTGGAGCAAGAGAGAAGAAACCTGGGTCCTTGATGATCATGGAGTCTCTATACTAGCTCTGCACACCCTATACCTACATGACGTAGAATTATTTTTCCTCTTCTGTCTTGTTTAAGTCACTACTATTTTGAGTTTTCCATCACTTGACAGCTTAATAAAATCACAGATAATACATTTGTATATTTTTTAAAGCCATGAAATACATAAAGGTATATTGAGAATTCAAGTCCAAGTCCTGTACATGAAATGATTTTTCTTCTTGCAAAATTTTTCGTTGAAACCACTTGTCCCAAATTTCACTCATATCTGCTCTCACACTCCACTCAAACAATTGCATCAAGTTGGCACTTAGTGCTATGTTCAGTTTTTTAAAGAAAGACACGTTGCCCAATCTTTAGTCCCCAGGTTGTCTTAATTTAATTCAAAAGGCTTCACAACTGTCCTGGGAATAAGATATTGAAGTGACTGCCCTGTGACTGGAGATGTCGTAAGCTGTGGCAAAACCAAAGTTGAGATGGTCTAGGTGGCCCTTTCCCTGTCCACATGAACTGCTTCCATCAAGACTTTGAGGCTAGGGCCTGTGAGGACCAAGAGTCACACAGTTTGTGTGTGTGTGTGTGTGTGTGTGTGTGTGTGTCTGCGCGCGTGTGTGTGTGTTCGGTGCATCTGTGTGTTACACGTGCTTTATGTGGGTGTGTAGTGCTCATGTGTTATTGGCACATGGGTGATGTATACATGTTCAAGAAGTGTCTGTGTGTTCATGTGTGTTTTGTGGACATGTGTTTGTTGAGACTGTGCATCGTATAGGCGTGTGTGCATACAGGGATGTGTACTGTACTCCTGTGTCACACAGGGGTGGGTGTGTGTGTGCATGCATATTATGTTGGTGTGTGTTTGCAAGTTTCTGTGTGTGATCACACGCTCGCGCACACACATGTGTAGTGATGTGTTATATGACAGAGGAGGTACCTAGCATTGCAGGGTCCTGAAGAAGGTTGCAATTGCTTTAGAAGCCGGGCCAGAATCAGTGATACAGAAGAATCCCTACTCTTCCACACCCCCTCATACATTTCTAGGTCACAGGTGTCCCCATTCATTCCTAATAATAATGCAATGTTTACATTACATTTACTTATCTAAACTGTAGGCAAGTACCAGCAATTCAGTTTTAAGTTGGCTTTAATTTAGCTGGTACTTTCGCTTTTGCTGCCCCAAATGACGAAAGTCATTTTTTTTAAATTAAATTTTTTCCAGGCATTTGTTTATACTGTGAAAGGAAAATTATCCTGAAACATAAGGAATACTCAATATAACAAAATAAAAGGGAGATATCAGATGAAGAAAAGCAGATGTCACTGAAACATAGTGTTGACATTTCAGCTATTCTCACACATTTGGTGTGAAAAACATTTTTTAGCATCCCACACATCACCACTATATCCCCACAAAGAATCCATCATCTTTGGCTCTTAAGTTCACTTACTAATGTGGCTGTCACTCCTCAGCAGGTCTGGGTTCTTAAGGACCCTCTATAAAAGGGGGGAAAAAACTATTCCCGTGTGAGTATTTGTAAATTACATCTCTATGTATGTAGAGATGCCTGACTCCACAGGATCATATTGCCCTTCTGAAGTTTTTTCACACACAACATGAAGGTGCCCATGGCCTTGGGGGTGTCTGAGGAGAAAGCGCCCCCCACTGATTCTGCATTTCCATGTTATGTTGGGGAATGGCCAGGCCACCCCTAGGTGGTGCTGTTGAGGACTGGCTGGGAAGTACACTTGCTACATTTGAGATAAGGAGGAAGTAGGGTGGGGAAGGCTTTGGGAGAGTTTCTACAGCCATTTATGTTCCTCCTGGCTGGTTGTGGCCATGTCTGAAAATGTGTCCAGACTGTAGACGTAGGATTGTTAGCATGGGTCATTATGCACATAACCCTATGAGGAGGACTGTTATCCACATTTTAAACTGAGGTTGAAAGCCCCTTGTCCAGGGTTACACAAATAGTAAGTGTCCATGTTGGGCACTTGAGGGGGGTTTGAATGTAGGCAGTTTGGTTTCAGAACTCTGCTTTTAACTAAGGCTCCCTCCCAAACACTTGCAACCGGGACCACACAGGAGCCAGGTGGAGAGAGGGGGTTTTATTGAGGCATAGGCTTGACACCTGTTCTGAGAGGCTTAGCTCATGAATGCACGTGGCCAACAGCCCAGCATCTTGGTGTGATGTTGCTGTTCATCTTATTAGGAAAAATCTCATGAAGTGAAGAAAATGCCTTTTACTTCTGGAAAGTGTTTAAAATGTTGACTTGTCACATAGGGAGAAACATGGCCCTCTAGAAAAGCTTCTTTCAGCTCCCACAGGTAATCAGGGAATCCATCAGGACACCCTTTAGGCTCTACTTTCAAAAGAAAATGAGAAACTGAGCATGCTTCTCCTCCTCCACATGGCTAACTCTCACCACCTTTGTTCTATTCTCAACTCTGACCAAGTTCATTTTGTTCCCAACAGAATAAAGCTTTTAAGATGAAAGTTAGATTCTGCCCCGCCTCTGTTCCAAAGTCTCAGTGACTCTCATCCTGCGAGGTCTTGCGGTGGCCACATGGGCTCCAACTGGCTTGCCTCTCACTCTTCCCTCTCTGAATACAGCTACTGCTTTCCTTTTCCCTGACTCGACTGTAGTCCTACTAGTCTTTTCTTCCTCTGACACACAGACATACTCCCAACCCAAGGCCTTTGCACTGGCCATTCCCTTTTCCCCCATAGATATCAGGTCTAACTCCCTCACTTCCTTCAAGTCTGCTCAAAGTCACCTCCTCGATGAGGCCCACTGGGACTACTCTATTTAAAATCGCAACTTGCCTTCTCACCCCTTGCTTTCCCCTTTCCTACCTTTTCCTGCTCTACCTTTTCCCCATGGTCCCAATCAACTTTTAACATAAGATACAATTGAATTATTTATTGTGTTATTATTTATTGTCACTCCCCCACTCCCACCCCCACTAGAATGTAAGTTCTTAGAGAGCAGGGATCAGTGCATCATTTATTAATGTATTCCAAGCACCAAGTACAGGGCCTGACACATGCTATGGGCTCAGTAAATGTCTACTGAGTGAATGAGGGGGGGACCTGCAGCCTACAAATGTTCTCCTTTGTGGAGATTCCACAAAGCCTATTAAAGTCCAGATGAGCAATGGTCCAGGGCTGACAAAGATTCCTGGGCTTAGTGGGAAGCCCTGTGTATTCTGCACAAGGAAGGCGGAGTTGGGTTGAACCATCACTGTGTCTCTGCAAAAGGGAAAGACTTTATTATAGCTTCACACTGCATCTGGACACTTTTTAAAATAAATATACTAAGAACAGGAGGTTATTGGAAAATGCCATTTTTGTCTTATTCATGCAGACTGCCTTCAAGGAGGAAATGTGTGTCAAATGCTTAGCACTGTGCTTGGTGCATTTTAAGTGTCCCATAAAGGTTGATTGTTATCATGGCTATCTATCTGCCTATGTATAAGGGAAACCTGGTTACTGCTGTGAGCTTTTCTCCCTGTTTTTCCAAAGCAGCTCCCTTTCTGCCTCCTCACGTTGGAGGTATGCTGGGGCTCAGCACCCAAGTGCTGTCCAGGAAGTGACCAAAGCTGAAATGTACCATATATAAACCCACGAGTCTTCTGAAAACGTTGGCTCGGCCAAGGGGACGTGCATGGTCAGGAGGCAAGACTGGGGAAACACATCCCCTCTTTCCAAGCCCAAGGGGATCATTGGTAGATGACTCTCTGGTTCAGTGGCCTTCTAATAGCCTGAGGGACTGAAGGGGAACAGGGCCAATTTCTTCAGCATTCATGGATTCCATCACTGAAAAACATCCATCACACCAGACCATCTCTAGATACCAGACCGAATGTCTTGGTAGCCCATCCAACTTCTTCTAGATGCTTGCTTCATATGTTGGCACAGGTTTTGCTCTAAGGTAACAGGAGTAGCAGAAGGCTCCATTTCCATGATGTTTCCTATTGGTTATTTGGGAGAAAAGGGCTTCAAAAACCACAAATTTATTATCTTAAAGTTCTGTAGGTTACAAGTCCCACATGGCTCTCACTAGGCTAACATCAAGGGGTTGGCAGGGCTGCGTTCCTCTCTAGAGGCTCTAGGGGATAACATGAGTTTTTTTGCTTTTTCTAGCTTCTAGTATCTCCCCCATGTTTCTTGACTCCTGGACCCTCCCTCCATCTTCAAGAGCAGCAGTGTCTCTCATCCGACCCTTCCTCTGTAGTCACATCTCCTGCTGACTGTAGATTCTCTGCTTTTAAGGATTCATATGATTAGGTGAGGCCCACCTGGACGATCCAAGATACTCTCCCAGTCTCTAGGAACTTAACTTTAATTGTATCTTCAAAGTCCCTTTTGCCAGGTAAGGTGACATATTTCCAGGTTGCAGGGATTGGGATGTGGATATCTTTGGGGGCCATTATACTGTCTGCCACAGCCATCAAGATTAGGATTGTCTTTGAGTTATAAAATTATCTTTATGTGCATAGAAAGCTATATACCCCAATTTCAACTCTCATTTTCTCCAACTATGGCCGTGGTTTTTTTGTTGTTGTTAACTATTGATAGGTTTTTAGAGGATATTGTCAATTGATTTTGTATAGAATCCTCCTATCCTGACAGCTTCACATCTTCTATTAGGAGGAACATGCCATCTGACCTCCATGTAGTGTTGCTGAAGTTCACCAGGGACCCTTCGAAAATGCAAAGGTGAGGAGCTCCAGCCAGTTCTGGGGAGGACACTATATCATTAAGAAACAGCAAAGGGGTCTGGGCATGGTAACCAGTTACTGCCAGGAATTATCTGGAATGAGTGCCTTGTAGGCAGACTCTTAGTGAAGGGCAAGTCCAAAAGGGAAAAAAAGCAAAATCTGCCTTGGCTTGTTCATTGCTATGGTAAATAGACATGGAGAAAAGGGACTGATAAGTGTCTGGCTAGAAAAATAGGTAGTTTTTAATGGATCGCTCCCGAGACAGGTCTTTTGCAAGATCCAAAAGAAGGAATTTGTCCTCTAGATGCCCAAATGGCTCAGAAATATAAAATAGTTCATTTTCTGCCTTGGGTCAGAGTAGATGCCAGATTAAGGTATTCAGGTGTGGAAGGAGCAAGAAAGAAGGTAATCCCTGGACAGAAGTGGAAAATGGTGAGAAACATTAGTGAGGACTGAGATGGTATCAGAGAAGAGCAGAGTCTGAGGAGGAACTGACAGATCCCTAATGAGTCCTAGAAACCTCCTTCCTCTACTTTTGGAAGTTTGGACCAACAGGCTGACTAAAATTCTGAGGATCATCCTCCCCATCCCTCCACCCCCATTTCTGAAAGAAACACTGACTTTCTCAAAAGTTGATTTCAATTACGAGCTGTAAGATATCACACCAGCTGTCTGGCAAGCTCATCTGTCATGACCCCAGACAACTGATGCTCTGCATTTTATGTACAATGGTCCTTCCATGTTAACCATAGGCAAACCTCTTTCTAGAATCTACTTTACATCTCATCACAATGAGTAAAATCTTCAATTTTATTTTGAAGCTGCATTTGAGAAAGCAAAGAAAGGGCCTGTGACCATGTTCAGAAAGGACAGCTAGTATCCTGACCAGCAAAGATGATTAAACTATCATAACCGGGGGCATGTGGGTGACTCAGTTGGTTAAGTGTCCGACTTCAGCTCAGGTCACGATCCTTGGGGTCCATAAGTTTGAGCCCCGCGTCGGGCTCTGTGCTGACATCCCAGAGCCTGGAGCCTGCTTCAGATTCTTTATCTCCCTCTCTCCCCTTGCCCCTCCCCTGCTTGTGTGCTCTCTCCATCTCAAAAATAAATAAACAAACAAGATAAAAATAAAAATAGAACTATCGTAACCAGACACAGACACGGAGAGTAACATAGCTGGGACTCCAGTGGAGGAGCAAATATCCTCTGCCTCCAGACTGTCTGGGGGGCTTCCTCTCATGTCACTTATGAGAATGACCTGGAACTCATCAGGAAAAAGTTAATCTGAGCATTTTTTAGGAGGTTGGAGAGTGTGCTATGTGTTTTCGAACTTCGCATCAAATATGGTTCATGTAAAAATACTTTAGAGTTGAAGCTACTGAGAAACTCAGCTACCTGGGGATGACATATTCCCTGGGAGCACTTGAGGCCAAGATTTCTCTGTTCCATGGGAAGTAGCCGTGAGCAGGGGGTTCACACAAGTGTGGCTATTGAAGCCACATGAAGCCATCTCATGACCCCTGAACGGCTCTCTGAAGTGTATCTGAAGACATTCTCAGGTTACAGAGGCTTTGCCATGCAGTAGAGGCTAAAAACCTGGGAGTTGACCTTGACTGACTCCTCTCCTCATTTCATTTTATTTTGCCTCATTTCATTGCATTCTATCTCATTCTGTCTCATTAATTGATTAATTAATTAATCCATCCAATGTTGCATGCTAACGGTACTGTGTGCCAGGTACTATTCTAGTGCTGGGGATATATTTAAAAAATAGCAAGTCCCTCAATTTCTTATATCTTAAGGAGGGAATATAGACAATACACAAAACTCATAGGTAAGAAAGTGATAGTCTAGAAAGTGATAAATTCTATGAAGAAAAATATAACAGAGAAAAAGAGAGGGCTCAGCTTCCCATTTTAAATAGGGTGATCAGGTAACCTCATTAAGAAAGTAATTTTTGAGCAAAAATTTAAGAGATGAAGAAGGGAGCAACTATCTTAGAGAAGAACATTCCAGAGAATAGTAATTGCAAAGGCCCTGAGGCAGGGCAACTCCTGGTATGTTGAGGAGAAGCAAAGCAGCCAGTATGGCTAGAGAACAGAGGAAGAGAAGAGGAAAAGGTCAGAGATTTAAGGGGCAGGCTGCATTGGTACTCATAGCCATTAGGAAGACCTAGGCTTCACCATTTGGGAGGCAGGGAGCCTTTGGAAGGTTTTGAAAGAAAAGAGGCAAACTCGTATGTTAACAGGGTTACTCTGGCTTCTGTATTGAGGAGGAAAGAGTAGAAGCAGAAAGACGAGTTAAGAGACTCTTGCAATAATCTAGGCAAACGTTAGGCATATAGACTAGGCTGATAGCAGTGGTCCGGGGGACTGAGATGTAGGAGGCAGTCACAACAGAACTGGTTACCTGTGTTGTGAGAGAAAAACAGAGACTCAAGGATGACTCAAGGCATCTAGAAGGACGGGTTGCAGAGGAAGATGAAGAGTTCAGTCCGAGATGTGGTAACTTTAGGATGTCTATTAGATGTCCTTCCATGTACGGTTGTTAAGCAAGAGTTGGATTTACAAACTGGGGTTTGGGAACAGGATCTGGGCTGGGGATATTCATTTGGGAGTCACCAGCTTGCAGATGGTATTTAAGACCACAGGACCAGGTGGGTTCACCAGGGGAGCAGGTGGACATAGACAGAGGAATGAGAGGGTGCAGCCCCAAGCTCTGGGGCCCTCCTATGTTGAAGGACAGAGAGATGTGGAGGAGAGAGCCAAGGAGCCTGAGAAGGAGGAGCCAGCGAGGCAGGAAGAAAAGTGGGAAAGTGGGAGGGTGCGATGTGCTTGAAGTCAAGGGCGGGAATCTTCCAAGGAGGAGTTGCTCAAGGACACCAAATGCTGCTGTGTGTCAGGCGACACCGGCAGGGAGGCCCTGCTGCTAGAAGTTTCTTGAGCGGAAGTGGCTCTTTCTCCCAATGACCTCTCAGATCAACCCTGCTGCTCCGCTGGTTGTCTCAGGCCCCACCCTCTTCCATCTTCCCTAGCCCTGGAATGGCTGGCACCCCTCAGCCAGCCCTGCCTCAGCTGGACCACGCTTCACCCCACAGCGGCCATTCGTCCCGCGTCGCTCCTGAGCACCTGAGGGGTGTCCAGCCTGAAGTGAGATGCACAGCAAGCACACGCTGGAGGTTGAAGACTTAGAACAACAAAAGGGATGTAAAAACATCTCATTAATAATTGTTTATATTGATTCATGTTGAAATGGCAGGATTTGGGGATTTTTGAATTCAATAAGACATATTATTCAGGCCAATTATACCTCGTTTAAGTTGCTTTACATTTTACAAAGGTGGCTACCAGAAAATTTTAAATTACATTTGAGATTTGCATTCGTGGCTTGCGGTATAGTTCTTTTTAAATATATATATATAGAGAGAGAGAGAGAGAGAAAAATAATTTTTATCATTTTTATTTTTGAGAAGGAGAGAGTGTGTGCAAGCAGGGGAGGGGCAGAGAGAGAGGGGACAGAGGATCTGAAGTGGGTTCTGTGCTGGCAGCAGCGAACGCCGTGTGCGGCTCGAACTCACGAACTTGCGTTATATTTCTAATAGATAGCACTGAGATACATACACCCTTTTTCACTCTGCACCCAAAGTAATCTTTTAAGAGGGCAACATCCTCCATGTCAGTGTCATGCGTATTCCCTTCAATAACTTCCTGCTGCTTCAAAACACCTCATCTTTAGCCCGATCCCTGAGAGCCGGGCCTGCTGTCAGCCTCGGCTCCAGAACCTGTCTTCTTTCTTGTCTGTGCTCAGGGCAGGCCGGCCACATTCCTTCCCACCTGGGCTCTGCTCTGCTGCGGCTCTCTGGCTGGAGCCCTCTTCTTCAGCGTCTTTGCATTGTTCATACGTCTTCCAGACTCAACTTCTGTCACCTCCTTAGGGAATCTTTCCATGGTCTTCAAACTAGGTTAGGCGCTCCACTTGTAATCTGACCGCCTCCTGAACTCTTTCTTGATAGCACTTGTCTGACCTGCCCATCGCTGCATTTATAATCAGTTTTGCTCTTTCTCCAGGAGGCTGCAGGCTCCAGAGACTCAGCCGCATTGTTCATTAGTATCCTTTGCACCCAAAACGAGAGACAGAAAGCAGAGTTTAATGTTTCATGTTACATTGTTACATTATATTCTCATGTTGAAATTAATTGTGCTCTTCTCCTCTTAAATCGTTATATCAAACCTGATGTGGTGCTGCAGAGTTTAAGAAATACTCTTTTTTTTTTTTTAAAGACTTTAATTTTTTAGAGCACAAATTTTAGGATCACAGCAAAATTAAGGGGAAGGTACACAGATTTCCCCTGTTCCCACACAAGCATAGCCTCCCTCATTATCAACAGCCTCCACCAGAGCAGTTCATTTGTTACAATTGCTCCATCTAGTCACCCCTCCCCTTCTCCAGATCCTTGGCAACCACTGACCTTTCTACTGTTTCCATAGTTTTGCCTTTTCCAAAATGCCATACATTTGGAACCATACAGAATTTAGCCTTTTTAGTTTGGCTTTTCTCACTTGGCAATATGCCTTTAAGTTTTCTCCATGTCTTTTCATGGCTTGATAGCCATTTCCTTTTAGCACTGAATAATATTCCATTGTTTGGATGTACCACAGCTTGTTTATCCATTCACCTACTTGGTATTCACCTACAAGGACATCTTGGTTGATTTCAAGTTTTGGCAATTATGAGTAAAGCTGCTATAAGAAACGTCTGTGCGCAGGCTTGTGTGCATATAAGGTTTTAACTACTTTGTGTAAATTTAAAAGATCTTTCGAAGTTGAAGAGAATTGTTTGCTGGTTTGTTTTGCGGGGTGGTTTTTGTAATTTTTTTTTCTTGCTCTTTTAAAAACTAAAACATTCTTCGCATAGAGAGAAATGCTCTGATATCAAGTGTATGATTCTCTGTCTTTTGGCAAATCAATACGTTCATATAATCAACATTCCAATCAAGGTATTGAAGATTTCCATCACTCTTGGGGCACCTGGGTGGCTCAGTAGGTTAAACGTCCGACTTTGGCTCAGGTCATGATTTCACGGTTCATGAGTTCGAGCCCCATGTCGGGCTCTGTGCTGATCTCAGAGCCTGAAGCCTGCTTTGGATTCTGTGTGTGTCTCTCTCCCCCTCTCCCGCTCGTGTTGTCTCTCTCTGTCAAAAATAAATAAACATAAAATAATTAAAAAGACTTCCATCACTCTCAAGAAGTTCTCTTTACGTCGTATAGGCAATTCCTGCCCTCAAACACAATCACTCCCCGATTTATACCATCATGGATTAGTTTTGCCTCCTTATAAATAGATTTATATAAATAGAATCAGACAGTATGCACTTGGTTGTATCTGGCTTCTTTCGCCCAGCATCTTGTTTCTGAGATTCGTTCATGTTGCTGCTGAATCAATAGTTTGTACCTTTTTATTGCTGAGTAACTGCCTTGATATATTTTGATTTTTCTGCTTGCCTCCTGATAGATATTTTTGGAGTGCTTGTAGTTTGGGGCAATTATGAATAAAGTTACTAGAAATACTTGTGTCTGAGTCTTTTGCATACATGTTATCATTTTCATAGTAAATACTTAAGTGTGGGATGACTGGCTCATGTATAAGTGTGTGTTTAAGTTCTCAAAAAGTTGTCAAGCCAATTTATGAGAGCTTCAGTTTTCCACATCCTCATTAACATTTAGTTTTATTAATTTTCAGTCTTCTTAATCTCAGCCATTCTGGTGAGTGTGAAGTGATATCTCATTGTGGTTTTAATTTGTATTTCTTTGATGACTAATGACGTTGAGCATTTTTTCATGTGCTTGGATAGCCATTCATAAATTTTCTTTTGTAAAGTCTCTATTCAAATTTTTTTCCTGTTTTAAAACTGGGTTGTCTTGTTCATGTTGAGTTGTAAAAGTTGGGTTTTTTTTTAATATTCTAGGTAAAGTACTTTGTTTCAGGTATATATTTTATAAATATTTTTCTCCCTATCTGTGACTCAACTTTTTATTTTCTCAAATGTGTCTTTTAAAGAACAGAACATATATTGATTTTGAAGTCCATTTTATCCATTTTTTTCATTTACAGTGAGCACCGTTTGAGTCCTAAGGAATCTTTGCCTACCTCAGAGTCTCAAAGATTTTTTCCTATATTTTCTTCTAGATGTTTTGTAGACTTTACATTTAGGTCTTGACTCAATTTGAATTGATGTCTGTAATGGTGTGAATGATTGAGGTTTAGTTTAGTATTTTTGTTTTGTTTTGTTTTGTTTTGTTTTTGCCTCTAGGTAAATACCCAGTTGTCCCAGTACCATTTATTATAAAAACGATTTCTTACCCCACTGAATTCGGTTGATACCTTTGTGGGGGTGGGGCGGGGGGGGGGAGGTTCTGGACTCTCTATTCTGTTCCATTTACCTATATACCTGTCCTAAAGCCAGTATCACATTCTTTTGATTTCTATAGCCTTAAAGTAAGTTTTGATTTCAGGTAGTATATATAGGTCCTGCAACATTATTCTTGTTTTCAAAATGGTTTTGACAGTTTTAGGCCCTTTACCTTTCCATACAAAATTTAAAATAAAACTCAATCTTAACAATAAAAGCCTGTGGGAATTTTGATTGGGGGTGTATTAACTCTATTGATCAATTTGGAAGGAATTGACATCTTAACGATATTAAATGTTCCAATTCATCAACATGGTATCTCTTTCTGCTTATTTAGGTCTTTAATTTCTCTCAACAATGTTTGGCAGTTTCCAAACTCTTAAGTTTTTTTTAATGTTTTTTGCTGCTATTTTAAATATCTAAATTTTTCATTATCCAAATTTTGTTTACCAGAATGTTTTTAAAAATTAGTTTTTGAATGGTTGACCTTGCTACTTTGTGACTTTGCTAAATTCACTTATTAGTTCTAGGAAATTTTTTGCAGATTTCTTAAGATTATCTATAAAGACAACTGTGTTGTCTTTGAATATCATTTTGCTCATTCCTTTTCAGTTTCGGTGGTATATATTTCTTTTTATTGCTGCACTACACTGGCCAGGACCTCTACTAATGTGTTGAAAGGCTGTGGACACTCTTTATGTTCTCGATCATAAGGGGAACAAGTTCTATATTTCTCCATTAAGCACTGTGTTAGCTTTATCAAAATAGAAGTTCCCTTATTTCCTCAGTTTTCAGAGTTTTTATAATGAATAGGTGTTCAAATTTTAACAATGCTTTTTCTTTATTTGTTGCCATAATCATGTATTTTTCTCCTTTATTTTATTAATATGGTGGAGTTTTTGATGTATTTTTGAATGTTGAACTAACTGTATATTGATCATAAACCAATAAAGGGATAAAAAAGGAGAAACCTCCCTCTCATTTATTGCTCAATTCTATTTTCTAATCTTTTGTTGTATACAGGTTTGCATTTAGGTTCACGAAGATTATTGATCTGCAATTTTCTTTTCATATAACGTCCTTATTACATTTTTTAAAAGAAGTTCATTTATCTTGAGAGAGACAGAGATAGCACAAGCAGTGGAGGGGCAGAGAGAGAGGGAGAGAGAGAGAATCCCAAGCAGGCTCTGCACTGCCAGTGCAGAGCCCGACACAGGGCTTGAACCCATGAAACTGTGAGAACCTATGAAACTGAAACTTGAGCTGAAACCAGGAGTCAGACACTTAACCGACGGAGCCACCCAGGCGCCCCCGTTATTAGATGTTTGTATCAAGATTATAGAGGTTTCATCTAATGAACTGGGAAGCGTTCCTTCCTATTTTCTGGTGGAAAGCTATAGCTTTACAGAGATGAGAAACAGAGGCTGCAGAGGGGGCTAGAATGTGTGGGACGACATGCACAGGGGAGTCCCCTTGGGCCCTGGCCAGGGAGCCCTGGGGGGTGCAGGGTGTGGTTCATGAGGCCTGAAGAGGGCAACGCTCAGGGGGCTGAGGACTGAGTGGAGATTCCAAAGACTGCACAGGCCAGGACACCTAGGAGTTTGGGCCCAGTCTGACCAGAGCAAACTTGCTGAGAACCATAAGTTATGAACTGAGAAGGAAAAATCTACCTCTTAAGAGAAAGAATCATGCCCTGGGGGAAGGGTTCTGCCTTGAAACAAAGTACAAACTGAAACAGACGAGTCCATTTCCTAAACTTGGTTGTTTTCCTGGATGCCTCTTCTTCCTCTGCCCCAATAATACTAATAAGAGCCAATCTGTGGACTGCTTACTATGTGCCAGGGAGGCCGCTCTAAGTGTTTTACTTTTGTTGATTCAATTTATCATCTCAGCAGCCTTGTGAGGCAGGTAATTAAAGATGCAGAACTCAAAATACTAGAAGATGGTGCAACTTGCCCAGCACTACAGTTAGTAAGTAGCAGAGCTGGGCCTTGAACTCATGAGAGCTGACTCCAACATCCACATTCTTCACCACAGTGGTAGACTGAAATATCTCAAGTGTCCATTCCCCTTCTCTTCATGTCCTGTAACCACAGCCTTGGTTCAGACTCTCCTCATCCCTTGTCTAGGTGTTTATCATCTTCCTATAGATTTCCTTGCCTCTATATTTTATCAGAGACACATTTTCTAAACTGCAAATCTGATCATACAAAATCTTTTTCTTCCTGCTCAAAATCCATTAATGATGGCACTTAAGGTCTGTTATGATCTGGTGTCCACCTTTCTAGCCAGCATTTTCTCCTTCCTCTTTCTTTCTCTCCCTCATTCTTCCCACCCCCAACCCAGCCTTATTGAGGTATAACTGACAAATAAAATTATAACACAATATATAATAATAATATATTGGAAAGGATGCCCACAATCCTAAAATAAATTAATTAACCCATCACCTCACATATCTCCCTCTTACATTCTACTCTTGTTGCAAATTTCAATTATACAACACAGTATTAACCATAATCACCGTATTATATATATTAGATCCTCAGACTTTATTCATCTTATGACTGAAAGTTTGTACCCTTTCATGAACGCTCCCCCTCACCCCCACCCCCCAGGTCAGCAACCACCATTCTATTCTGTTTCTATGAGTTCCACTTTTCTCTCTCTGGCCACCTCACCTCCTCTCTCAAGCCTGTCCAGACTCCTGCCAGGCACACTTAAGCCTTCTTTCCTGCACAGGCAGTGAGCACGCTTCCCATGAGCCCCAGCATAGGGCCTGGCAGGTCTCTGGTCCCTGGTTAGCTCACTGCTGGGTCCGGGTCACGTTTCACTTATTCCTGGCACGTGCTGGGCACATAGTAGGCACACGAGAAATGCTCCTTGTGATGTGGTACACAGCAAACTCCCAGCAGCAGCTGAATGATGTTATATTGTCCTTCCCTCATGTGGGTGGAAGTGAGGGTGAAGAATGTCTTCAGAAGCCTGAATGCATCAGGGAAGGGGAGGGGGTGTGTGATGCAGAATGTGTTTTGGTTTCACAGCGTGCCGGTGGCTGGCCTTGCTTTATTAGCAGCAGGCCAGCATTCTCCCAAGAACGAGAGATTTTTCTTCCTTGTTTTTGGACAAAGCTGAGATCCCACTTAAGTGTTTCATTGTTCTCTGCCTGCCTCCTTAGCCTAATTTCTTTTCTTGAAATTGTCTTTGTGAAGGCAGCTCTCTCAAGACCCAAGCGATTACAAAGAGCTGGGTAGTACTTCCTTGCAGGGCGGCGGTGGGGGGGGGGGGAGGTCCTTGGCCCTGCTGTGTTCTAGCAGAGGAGCAGGGGCCCCGCACACTATGCCTATGTCCTTCCTCTTGCCCAGAGCATACACGCCAACAGGAAGGGGGCTCTGTTAACAGAGGTGCAGCCGAGTGGCTGGCCCCCCTTCCCGCTTGAACTTGTCAGAAAATTGTGTCATGGCATAACTTTTGTTCTTGTTATTTAAAAGTTTTTTCTCCTTAGGGGTGCCTGGGTGGCTCAGTCAGTTAAGCATCCGACTTCGGCTCAGGTCATGATCTCAAGGCCCATGAGTTCAAGCCCTGTGTTAGGCTCTGTGCTGACAGCTCAGAGCCGGGAGCCTGCTTCAGATTCTGTGTCTCCCTCTCTCTGTCCCTCCCCTGCTCAAGCTCTGTCTCTCTCTGTCTCTCTCTCAAAAATAAATATTTAAAAAAATAAAGTTTTTCTGCTTTAAAGAAATTTTACTAAGTGCTGAGTGGGTAATTGACTAACATGCAGCTTTGGGGAGATGGGAGAGTGTCCACAGACCCTGATGACCCACGTGGGGGCAGGAGCCTTAGCCAGGGCTTACCCGGACCGATTTCACTAAAGCTTGGCTGTCATGGAGAGGGCAGTCATGGACTCAGAGGGAAGCTGGCCTGTCAGTTGGCCCCATCAGTTAGCTCCAGATCTCCCCAGCCTGGGTCGGGTACACCATTACACCCCCTCTCACATGCTGTATTTTTTCTTCATGGCACTACCAGAGTTTGCATCACATATTTGAAGGATTCTCTTATCAATGATTTCCTCCTCCAGTGGACCATGAGAGCCACAAAGGAAGAATGTGTCTGTTGTATCTAGACCCCAGTCCAATGTCTGGCACCTAATACTTGAATGAATGTTTGAATGTATGAATGAATGTTGAATGAATGAATGTTTTCGAGCAGCCTCTGCAGCTTGGAAGAGGAAGAGTTTTATAACATTCTTTTATCATGATATATGGGCCCTCATTCACCAGCAAGATGCTGACGGAGACAAGGCCTCTTCTGACCTGCTGGTCCAGCAGTGGAGGTGGTTGGGATTGATACATCCACAGTCTAAGCCAGTGTCCCCATCTTTGCTGTGGACTGTACCAGGCACTATGGTAGGGACTTGTTTCAGAGCTGAATTTTGTTCCCTCAACATTCATAGGTTGAAGCCTAACCCTTGATGTGACTGTATTTAGCGATAGGGCCTTTAAAGAGGTAATTAACATTAAATGAGGTCACATGACCTAACGCAGTTAAAGGAGGTCCTAACCTAACAAGACTGGAAAGGCCATGGGAAGATACAGTGAGAAGGTGGCCACCTACAAGGCGAGGAGATTGACTTCAGGAGAAACTAATCCTGGTGACACCTTAGCTTTGGATTGCCCACCTCCAGGACTATGAGAAAATAAAGTTCTGTTGTCAAAGCCACCTAGTCTGTGGCTACATTTGTTAATGTAGTCCTAGAAAATGAATACAGGGCTTCCCTGTAAAAATGAATGAGAGGTACGGAAAGGTGAGGGAGAGAATCATTGCTTCTGTGGGGTCTGGAAGACTGAGGAGGAGGTGGTTATAAAATCATGGCTATAACATAGTAGAGCAGTTTGAGGAAGAAGGGGGAGACTCTTAATTAACTCTTACCGATGGAGAAGGCACTGGCTTAAACCCGCCTAGCAAACTATACTAAGCAACCGTTGCTTACCATACTTTTCCTGGTTACCTTCCCATAACTCCTCCCCTCCCCTCCCCAGAAGCCCCCAATCTCTCTTCCTTTATCTGGCCTCTTGTCCATACCTTGTCACCCTTTGGGGTGACGTATAAGCTCCCAAATTCTAATTTCTTTAATGTTTATTCATTTTTGAGAGAGACAGACAGAGCATTGGGGGGATAAACTATCATAGTGGGGGGAGAGGCAGAGAGAGAGGGAAACACAGAATCTGAGACAGGCTCCAGGCTTTGAGCTGTCTGCCCAGAGTCTGACACGGGGCTCCATCCCACAAACTGTGAGATCATGACCTGAGCTGAAGTCGGACGCTTAACCTGCTGAGCCACCTAGGCTCCAAGCTCCCAAAGTCTAAATGCTTCCTTGAGCCACATTTTTCTTTGTGAACTCCTGTGCGTATATACATAATTAAATAATTTTCTCTTTTGTTAATCTGTCTTTTATCAATTTGCTTTGTGGGTCCCAGCCAATGAATCTACAAAGGTAGAGGAAAAGGAAAAGTTTTCTTCCTCCCTACAGCTTTGGCAGCCATGAAGGACAGCTGGGACACTTTACTCACTCCAGGGGCTGCAGCTAAAGTCTTGGAATGTCTGACAAAGGGTAGAAACTCTTACTAAGTCAGCCTCACAGATCTTGGCCTACAGAATCCAATGGACAGAGGGCAGTTAAGAGCCTCTTTGTCTTGCCCTTGCCAAATTTAGATTAACAAGAGAAAAACATTGATAAGGATTCATTATCTGCATTATGACTCTTGTGAATTTGGTTTTGAGTACTTATTCATTATTGGTCTTTTCCTTCCCAGGGATGGTCACTGCTTTCCTGTTTGTCTTCCTTCACGTCCTGCGAGTTTGGGTTGGCTCCTTACCTGGACGGGCACAGGTTGGTAAGCCAGTGTCTGTAGGTGGCCAACCGTCATGTTGGGGGCCCCACAATTTTGTTGACAGCCAGACAGAAATATGGGTTGTACCCCATTGTGGCTGACTTCCTACTGACAATTTCCAGCTCTCAGAAGGTTCATCTAAATCATTCTCCTTTTTGGATATCTTTGGGAGTGACTTTGGATCATGAGAGCTGCATCTGTTGCAGCTTCTTTGGAAAACTTCTTGTGTCCATGGTTAAGCTAGAAAAAGGCTTATTGTTTTTGGTTTTGAGTCACAATTGAAATAGGTATACCTTTGGTTTTAAAAAAAGCCCCAGATCCCTTTTCCCTTGTCTAACTTCTTCTCCACCTTCTGTGCCCCTTTGGGTTGGTACATAAGCCCCAAATTCTAACCTTCTTCACACATAATAAAAATGATTTTTTTCTCTTGTTAATCTGTCATTTGTCAGTTTAATTTGGAGGGTCCCAGTCAGAGAACCCAGGAGGATGAGGAAAAAGGTTTTTCCCCCCTTCCCTACAGGAGGCATTGTGTCATTGATTGAGTGAAACAAAACAAAACAAAACAAAACAAAACAAAACAAAACCTAACCAACAAATGAAAAAAACCAGCTTCCTCAGTTCTGTGGTCAAAGATGAACACGTTACAGAATTAAGAAGTAAAGTATTAAATAACCCACACTCATCCCTACCTCAGTCTTTTCCCTCTTTATGAAAAGGAGGTGAGTGGCTTCCATAAGGAAGCTTGCAAAGGTTGCCCCATGCTGCGTCACCTGCTTTATTCCACATCCTCACGTCCCTCTAGTTTTCAAACCTCATTTGCACAGCTCCGGTGTGTACAGGATTAAGGAAAATGTCAATTAGCCAAGAAAGTGCTGTTTAGCAGCCTTTAAAAAAAAAAACTGGAAGATTTCTCCCAAATATATCCAAACATCTTGCGTCTTTTCTGTCTGGATTCCACCCCAACACACACCCCACAACCTCACCCCAAAGGACAGCATCCTTCAGTACCCACCATCTCTCTTCTCTCCTTCCCTGCCCATCAAGGACGCTCTCTCGTCCCAACAGTCTTTGCTTCTGTCTAGAAAGTCTGTCCCGCTGAAGGAGCTGTGGTCCCAGGAGTGTGGATCAAGGGGCAAAGAACCAGCAGTTATGGAGGGCCACCAATGGCCAGGCACTACCCTAGATGTTTTCTCTATTTTTTGTATTAAATCTTTACAATAATCCTGTAACAGAGAAACCCTGTTTGAGAAGCAAGAAAGCTAAAACTCACAGATATTAAGGGATTTGTTCTCTGTCACACAGCTGGTAAAGCCCCCAGCTGACTTCCCCTGCTCCTCAGTCAGGTCTTTCCATTCAGGGTAGAGTCCCCAGAGCAACAGGGTCTTGCTAATCCTCACAGCTATCCATGACAATCTCTGTGGCTCAAGAATTGAGACCGAGGAAAATGGAGGGTGGCAGCTGGGGTTTCAAGACCAGGTGTTAACATTTGCAATTAGCTGGCAAACAAAATAGAACTGACCAGAGAGCCCAGAATAAGGCGGAAGCTTAAGAAAAGCCAGCAGGAGGTGAGCAGGTTTCTAGCCTTTCTGTTCCTTGGTTGTCCTTAGGAGATTTTGGAAATGCAGACTTGAGGACCCTGGCTGTGCTTTCTGAACGGGTAGATCTGGAAGCGAGTGGAAGTTAAGGTATGCCTGAGAATGTGATCATTTCTGTTTCAAGGAGAGCTTTGGTCTGAGGAGGAAGAACGTGGCTGCTGTATTCTGTGATCCAGCAGGAGCAGCGGACTTGAACTGCCATCTTCTTGTTGCTATAGGAACACTTCCCTACACATTTTCTGAAACACTCAGGCCTGAGTAAACGCTGCCATTGTCAATTCCTGTGCTTCCACTGGTTCTCCTGGAAAAGAATGACCAGGTGATCACCTACCAAAGATAGAACCTGAAGACCTCCTTCCCGACTTGAAAACCAATTGGCAATCCCATTTCTAATAACAGAGGTGCCTTCACACTCTGCCCGGTGGTACACTCAAGTTTCCCCTTGGGCCTGTTTCCGAGGTGAGCAGTGATTGTGAGGGAGACGCTGTTGGTTCAGTTCAAGGAATGCATCCTGTTGACTATGACTCATCCTAGGAGCCTTGGTTCAGTACAAGCACAAAGGAGATGCAGATGAGGAGTGTTGTGTGCATGTACTCATGTCTCTCTCACTCTCTCTCTCTCTTTCACACACACACACACACACACACACCCCAATTTGTTGTTGTGCTGTACCATGTTCCTTTCCTGGAGGTCACATCACATTTGGTAGGCAGAAATCCACCAGACCTTAGGATTCAGGCAAAGCTTCCTTCTCCCTGCATTGATATCCACAGTCTGCACACCATTCTTAATTTGCACTGGTGTTCAGGACATCTAATTTTTTCAAGGAAGATGAGGACATTTTTCTCAAGGTGGAATTCTCTATGTGGAAGCAGCTTCAAATAAGTGGAACGAGAACTAGAATAAGACTCATCTACCACTGATCTAGCAGTAGGACCTTGAGGAAGTCATGTAGCCCAACTGGATGACATTTTCCCCATCTATAAAGAAGGATGATCAAGGCTTCTTCACAGCCAGCTTGATATAGTTAAGTAAATTGATTTATTCATTTGGTAGTTATCTAGGGCTGGGGATATTTCAAATGAGCATGAGACAAAATGTCTGCTCTCATCCTAATGTACATAAATAAGTGAAAAAGTAATAAGTAGGGAGTAAATAGTGTGCAGATGAATAAACAGAAAAGTGTGATAGAAGGGATTGGATGATTGCTTTAGAAGGGGGGAAGGGGTCAGAGCAGGTATCTCTGAAGAAATGACATTAAAGCTGAGATCTGAATGGCAGGGAGGAATCAGCCATGCAAAGATGAGGTGGCAAGTCCTTTAGTAGAAGACACATGTAGTGCAAAAGCCCTGTTAAGGAGCTAACTTGGAGTATTTGAGGAACCAAAAAAAAAAAAAAAAAGAGTAATATGCTTGGAGCCTGGTGGGTGAAGGGGACAGGGACACAGGTACCTGGTCCTGTAACTCTTTGTAAACCCAGGCAGTGAACTGAGATTTTATTCTAAGAAAGATAGAAAGTCATTAGAATGTTTTGGGAATGGGTGGGGTGGGGTAGGGAATAGCATGAATAGATATTTATTTTTAAAAGATTTCTCTGGTCACTCTAAGGAAAGTGGAAACAAGAAAAGCAGACAGGAGGTTTTTGTAGGAGTCCAGGCTGAAGATTATGGTAGACTTGTGTAGGGTGATAGCAGAGAGAGAGAGAGAGAGAGAAAGAGAGAAAGAGAAAGAGAAAGGGGGAGGAAGAGAGAGAAATGGATGCTTCCGAGCTATGTGTTACAGATAGATAGTACAGAGTCTTGCTGATGGCTTGGGTATGTGGGGAAAAGACAAATAGAGGGTAGGTTAGATTTTTGGTTTGCACAGCCAGTTGAGTGAAATGGGGAAGACTAGGAAAGGAACAGGCTTGGGGGGACCAAGAATTTTATTTTAAGCATGTTAGGTTTGCAGTAGTTCTTTTAAATGTCCAAGAAGAGATATTATCTAGGCAGTTAGGCATAAAGGTCCAAATTTCAGGAGGCAGGTCATAGCTGGAGGTAGAAATGAGGAATAGAGGTGGTACTTAAAGTCGTGGACTATATGAGGTCACCAAAAGAGAGAGGATATGCAGGGACTGAGTCATGGAGCTCTCCAACATTCAGATGATGTTGAGGAAGAGGATCTAGCGAAAGAGACTGAAAAACAAGTCACTACAGTAAAGCAGTCACAGAGGAAAAGCAGAAGAGTGGTGTCCTTGAGGGCAAGAAAAGAAAGAAGTGTCAGACCAGAAGGACTGAGTGGTTCAGCTGAGTGTCCAAGTGATTAAATAAGAAAAGCAACCCTGAATTTGACAAAATGGAGGTAGCCTCATCAAGCAGGTGTATGGAATGGAAAAGTGCTTTGAAAACCACGATGGTGCTTCTTCAAAGGAGCATTTGTGCAGAATAGTACCCAGGGAAGGCTTTTTCAAAATACACATGTCTGGGTCTCAGTCCCTGATCAACTGAATCCAAATCTTTGGGGTGTTGGAAAAACCTCTGATGCAACTCTAAGAGCCACCACTATCCAACTGTAAGTTATTGTTACTCTTCCCTCTATGTCCCACTCCCAGGTATGTCCTGTGTCATGTTTGCCCTTTTCACAGATGTCTTATAAACATCTCTGTGGGAGGGCAGTTTATGTTCTTTGTCACCATACACACTGGTAATGTCTCACAACCATGTTCAGTGGCAGTACGGTAATATTGCACATCAAAGAGATTTTTTTTTGCCTTTTCCAAATACCCTTGGAGCTCTGGAATTAATAACTGAAGTGTTCACAGTAAGTGTTGCGGACAGAAGTCTCTGAATTAGTTTGTGAAACTTCGCTACTCAGACATGAATTCCAGTTGGTTTAGATGAGAAAATGAGTAGGTAGCCAAAAATGTCAGTCAGTCACCTTTCAAGGCACAGCAAACCAAGAGTGTTCCAACCTGTGGCAGGTAGCCACAAGTGACCCCGCAGAAGGCTTGCTCAATACCTCTCTTCTCTTTCTCCAGCTCTGTACCTTTGACCTTGGTTTTTCTATTCGTCCATTTTCAGGGCTCTGGATAAATGAGAATATGTGGACTAGTGAAGGGAATATTTTTGAAAGATCTCTTAAGTGTTTTATTGATTTAAAAAAATTTTTTTGAAAGTAACTAATAATTGTATGACGATTGCTTCCGAGGAGGCTGCTGAGCCTCTGGGAACATGGTTATGAACACATTATTATGTCAATTATCACACAAATAATCAAATGGCCTTCTTCTCACATTCATACACCTGGATGTGGCTCAGGAGGGCTGTCATGGGAGTTGCTGTGCTGTGATATCTTTATTAATGAGCAAGAGACAGAGGTAAATATTGTGCTAATTAAATCTACTGTGGATACTAATCTGGGAGGCACAGCTAGCCAGGGGGAAGCAGAGATCCCACCCTAGCTCACTCTGAGCTTTTAAGTATGTGGAATGAGAACAATAAAATGAGCTTTGACGACAGAGAATGAAAATGAGGGGGAAATATCCTAGATGCATAGATTATCGGCAAGATGATAGGAAGAAGGAAATCCCAATTATTGGTCTTATAACTCACCAAGAACACGGAACTAGTATGGCCCTGCCCACAAATCAGATCTCCAGAGAAGGCTGGAATATTGGTTAGAAAGTTAGTTTGCAAGGGCAGGAAGGAGAAACCAGGTGGCTTGAGACCATGTTTACAGAAATGGAGGTTGTTGAGGTCCAGGCAGCAGGACCCCGGAAGAAGTAGAGGCCGGCTGAAGCAGCCTGCCTTGGTGGCAGAAGTTAGGAAGCAATTGAAGAAAAAGAGAACTGATGTAGGACCTCTTTCCTAGCAGGCCCAATGAGACACAGCACCATCTGACATAGAGGCAGAGAGTTTAGGGAGAGAAGAGATTACCTTCTCACAGTGACATGGCTGCTGTGTCCAATTTCCTTAGACCTGGAAAGTTTGTTTGGGAGTGAGGTCCATGAGGAAAGACCTGACCCCCCTGGCCCCCCAGTAAAGAGCTGCATTCATTCACTCAGTGTAACTCTATACACATTTACTGGGCAACTGCTACTGTCAGGGTCTGTGTTAGGATCTTGGGACATGAGGAAGCAGGAAGAACAGATACATCAATAAATGTCAGCATGGAAAGGGAAGCTCACTGACTTGTCCATGTCCTAAGAGCGTTGTGGCACTAAGGAAGGTGCCAGTCATTCATCGTTGGGGCCTAAGGGCTGTCAAGGAAGGCTTCATAGAGGAGACACTCAGCCTGGTTTCTGAAAAGCAAGTAAAGAGAGTTTTCCAAATGGTGTGTTGACAGAGAAAGAGAGGCTGGGAGATAGGGGAAAGTAGAGAGGAGAGAAGCATTCCAGAGAGTGGGAAAGCATGTGCAAAGGCACAGAGGCATCGCAGGGCAGGGTATGCTAAAGTGGCCACAGGTTTTTGGAATACCTGGGGCGTTAGGGGCACAAACTGACATTGCTAGCGTTCAGCAGTATTTGGTTCTCCTCTCTTTCCCAGCATGTTTGAGATTACGCTTTCTACCTTCTTTGCAAGCATGTGGTATGTTGAAACATAAGACCTGGGGAGTTGTTTGTTACTATAGTATATCCCAACCTATCCTGACTTGTAGAGTACCTGCGGGGAAGGGCGAGAAGTGAGACTGGAGAGATTGGCAGGGGATAGATCTTGGGTGGGACATTTGAGGACAGTTTCTCTCTGTGCCAAAGAGTTTGGGTACTCTGGGCCATGGAGAAATGTGCAAGGTGCTTTGGACCTAAGCGTGACGTGATCAGGTTTGGTGGCTGCGTGGAAGGATATGACGAAGGCAGAGATTGGTCAAGAGGTGACTGAAGCAGCTGAGTAGTACTGAAGGCTTGAACTAAGGCCCTGGCAGTGAGATAGGAGAAGGCTAATCTGGTAAAACTAGAGGACTTAGTGGCTACTTATATAAATGGAGAAAAAGGAAAGGAAGAATGAATTTAGAATATTCTTCGGTCTTTGGCTTAGGTGACTGTATAAGTAATTTCAATATTAACTGGGACTCAGAATAGTGGACAGGTATGGACGATAGGTTGTTCATTGTTTCCCCCTCCCCCCCTGTTAACTTCCCAAAAGAGCTTAGTGTTACACCCAGTAAAAGGTTCAGTCCACAGGTTGTAGCTTCCAGATTCTTCTTCTACAGTGTTTCTCAGCCATAGCCTGGGTCCAGTCCCAAAGCTAGAATCATTCCTAATGAGTCTTTCAGGACCCTGCTGCCACACTGAGGGAGAAAATGGTCAAGGTATCCCTCCAGAAGTTTGGGTGTGAAATCAGAGTTTACTCAGGATTTGCCACACGCTTGTGGCAAGTCATACCACCTGGAACAACAAATACAACAATCCAGACCCTGTCAGACTCCAAATGCTCAGATGGCACCAAAAACTAAAAGAAGGTTAGCCAGGTATGATCCTTGGCCCAGAAAAGCCACCCCATAACAGTAGCAGAAGGAATATCCTGGCTGGTGGCTTAGGACCTAATGATCATCAAAAGCCACAAGGCAGTGATTTTCCAGATGTTACTTGATCACGCATTCTCCCCACCAGTCCCATTGGTCTTTGAAATCCTATAGCTAAGTTTGTAGGTCCTGGCTATTGCTTGAAATGATCACATACCAAACCTACGAATGTATATAGTACTACCAATAATAGTAATGATGAACACTCATTGAGTATTGGCCCAATAGAAAGAGGCGCCCAGAACCTGGGATCTTTGGTCAGCTTCCGTAGGTGGGTGGGTACATCCTTACCCTAGGACTGGATGTCTAGATTTGTACAGGGTTCAATCTAAGAGTTGCATGAAGAGTGGAGGGAACTGGCCATTTCTGGTTGGGAATGGCATGAAGACCACGAATCTGGTCAGAGACAAGGACATGGGGAGAAGGACAGGAAGTAAGGGAGAAAAGGTGCAGCTTGGTACCTATATAAGTGCTACCGGGCTGCCATGGGTTATGAAGGTGCATTCTAGCCTCTGCACCCTAAAAACATTGGCCTGCTTGGCCTGTCTCTCCTGGATTTGGGAGCAGGAGAGGGAGAGGCCTGAGTCTGTGGGTGGCTGGACACCAGGGTGAACAGGGTCCACTGGTGACTTCTGGGAACTCAGTGAGAAAATACCAGCCCACAGTGCAGGGTAATTATTCAGCCCAATAGCCTTTCTAAGGTCCCCTTCCTCAGAATAAAAAATATATGGGAATTAGGGGGTGTGACAGTTACCAGACTCTCGGAGCTAGCTTCTGTGTGTGCTTTGTCCCCCTCACAGGCTTTGAACCTCAGTGCAGCGGTTAAGAGCACAGGCTGACTTCACTATTTATGTAATATCTGAAAATGGGCCTATCACCCTCTCTGAACCTTATGTTTCTCTCCTAGAAAGTGCAGATAACAAGACCTGCCTCATAGAATTACTGTTGTGAAGGGTAAATAAAGTAAGTCATGTACAGGGGAAGACCTGCAATCCCACCAACAACTTCATGTATGGAAAGGTGGGTCCAAAAAATGGAGGATGGGGAGCCACCACCTTGGGCAGCTTTTAATCATAGAAGAAGAACTTGGAAAGCAAATATAGGATGGACCTGGTGGCCATGGACTTAGGTCAATGGGCCTTTACTCCTCTCATCTCCCAACTACAAATCTCTAGTATAAACTTTGTCAGAATCTGCACCCAGAAATCATAATTTGGAGTTTTCTTTCATTCTTGGTTGCTATGAATAAGTTCCACATATGTAATGAATTTTGTGCTTGTAACCATCTCCACTAGATTCAATACACATTACCTCCGGCTGCAGCTCGCAGTTTAACAAAGTCTCTGAGCTCACTCCAGAGAACACGTTTCTGCTCATACCTGCCACCCCCGACATGAGCTTATAACACCAAACGGGACTGCCATTTTAAAGGAGAGATGAAGGAAAGCAGGAGGTCCAGCCTGGCTGAAAACCTAGCTGACTAGCAAAGCAGTCAAGTTGTCCAAAGATCAAGTGAAGCAGAATCTCCCAGATGTTAATATTCACAAACAGCCTAGCACAATGTTGAGCATGCAAGGGGCACTCAGTACACATTAGTTCCAAGTTGTTCAAAATGGCGCTAGTAACAATGGGAATTTAGCAAATTCAGCACAACTGCAAATGAATTTGCCCTTTGCCCCAGTCAAGTCCACCTCTAGGATCCTACCTCACAGACACATTGGAAGCAATACTTGGTGATGTATGAAGGAAACTAGTCACTAAGCGCAAAGACTGAAAACAACCCAAATATCCATAAACAAAGAATCTGTTGAATAAACTATGCAACATACTTAAAATACATACTTAAAATTGGACACAATGCTGCTGTCACAGAGAATGAGAAAGATCGCCACAAACTGCTATGGAGTAATCTCCAGGATACACACACACACACACACACACACACACACATTTTTAAAAAGTTACCATTGGGGACAAGACAGGACAGGACAGAAGGGAGTTGAATAGAGGCTAGGCCTCTCTGAATGTACCTTGTTTTTTTGTTTGATTTTGGAACCAGTAAATGTTTTACTGAATTTTTAATTAATTAAATAAAAAGAATTCCCTAAAAATGGACAGTGAACTAAAAACAAAAAGAAAAACAAAAAGAGCTTATATATCTAGCTTATATATCTAGAGCTTATATATCTAGTTGGTGGTATGCCTGTAGGAGGCATATTTCAAATGATTACGCCGCAGTATTTGCACTCTGCACCCCTAGTGGGATATATCCCAAGGACAAAAAAGAACCACAAAGATATCCAGAGACTTTACTCTGCATTCTGTAGTCTAGTTGTTTGTAGTAATATTGATATTATTTTGAAACCAGAAAATAGGATAAAACAAATATGTTTGCCCTAATCTTATTAAAAAAAAACCAAGGTTTTCAGTGCAAGGAGATAAAACATAGACATGTAAATGAATACAATCAGGAAATTTAAACAAAATCCCATTATTCTTACTTCAAATTGAAAATATCAGTATTAACTCATGATTTATTTTCCATTGTCTAAAAATTTGGTATTTCCTAGTGATGTTCACTGAAAAGATTTGAAAGCAGTGATAAGTCAATAACAACAAACACCCCAGTTCCCAGATTGTAGTTTCTAGATGCCATTTCCCACTGAAGGGAACAAGGGCGCCTTGAGCTGGAACATCTTGTCATGCCTGAAAAAAAAGGAGCTGTCAAAGATTACTATGATCACATCAAATGTCATGGCAGTCAACATGAAGGGCCCCCCACTTGCCAAGGATAAGACAGTCTGAACATAAAAAAAAAAGTACTGCAATGGATTGAAATATGGAAAAGTCCTGGGTTCATCATGATGCTCCATATGCCTGCACCCCTCCCCCACTGCCACAATCGGTAAACCCTCCTTAGTTACCTTTGGAAGTTGCCAGAACACCAACTCATTGTTCTGAAAATTGACAAATAAAGGAAAATAATCTAGTACTTATCCTGCCTTTCTCAAACTGCACCTCATGGTAACCAAAGAGCTGCTGTGGGGAAGCTCTTTACGGAAGACATGCAACCAGTCAGTGCAGTAGGAATGATAACATTGGGAACTCACTGGTTTGCAAACCCTAACAAACTGGTGAGGTAACAGTCACCAATGACTGCTAAAGCCATTAGGTTAAATGTTGCTGGGGAATTCTATAATGTATGAATCAGGTTGACACCATCTGAACCCAAAGATGAAGGATAAATGAAGCAGGTGTCATGCACATCCTGACGTGATACGACAGCAAGTATACAACATCACCTATGAAGTATTTATTCTCCCCGCTCCCCAAAAATGAAGACTCTGAATGTAATCAAATACTAGATGTAATACCTAGTTCTCAGGAAATAGGGGGGTATAGAGGAATATGTTAAATGACACCATGAGTAATTTAACCAGAAATATTAAGTACCTGGGAAATCCTACAGGTCAAGTGACTTTAGTTTAATCCGGAAATAAATGACATTTCTTAAAGAGAAGTGGAACAATTATAGATGAAAAGAGATTTTAGACACATACCAAGATGCATAGTGGACACATACCACAGATTTTTATTAAAAGATATACAGGTGCTGGGGCGCCTGAGTGGCTCAGTTGGTTAAGCATCCAACTTTGGCTCAGGTCATGATTTTGTGGTTCATGAGTTCGAGCCCTGCGTCAAGATCTGTGCTGACAGCTCAGAGCCTGGAGCGCGCTTTGGATTCCGTGTCTCTCTCTCTCTCTCCGTTTCTCCCTTGTCCACACTCTTTCTCTGCCTCTCTCTCAAAAAATAAATAAACATTAAAATCTTTTTTAAAAAGATAAACAGGTGCTAATTTATACTATTCTTTCAAATTTTCTGTAGGTTTCAAATTTTCAAAAAAAATGTTTAAATCAAAGTGAGAAAAAGACTAATCAACCAAATGAGGTGTGTGGCTCACAATTGGATGCTGATTTGAACAAGCCAATTTATTTATTATTTTATTTTATGTTATTTTACTTTATTTTATTTTATTATTTTATTTTAGAGAGAGAGAGAGTACAAGCAGGGGGGAAGGGCAGAGGAAAAGAGAGAGAATTCTAAACAGGCTCTATGTGGAGCCTGACAAGTAGCTTGATTTGGGGCTCCGTGCAAGGCTGGACCCCACAACCCTGGTCTCATGACCTGAGCTGAAATCAAGAGTTGGACGCTCAACTAACTGAGCCACCCAGGAGACCCTGAACAAGCCAATTTAAAAAGAAATATACGAGACAACCAGGGCTTTATTGTGAAGTATTTTTAATTTTGTTGTATATGACAATCATATTGTGGTTATGTTGAAAAATCCATCATTTATTGAAAGCGCATAATGAAGTAATAATAAATGAAAATATGCTAACATGGGCTAAAGTTGTAAGGTACAGTAGTAAGAATATGTTGGGTGTAGTTAGAGTTTGAAGCTGGGCTCACATCCTGGCCCCACCACTTTTTAACTGCGAGAACTTGAGTGAGTTAAACTGCGAGAACTTGAGTGAGTTAAACTGCGAGAACTTGAGTGAGTTTCTTGTGCTCTCTTAAATTCAGTTTCCACCAAATACTACCTGCCTTGAGGATTAATGAAATAATGTTTATGATAGTGCTTAACCCATAGATGATATTTGACACAACTTTTCTTTTTTTAATATAAAGGGTTATCCCAGTATAGATGGATTTGTGTTTAACCAAAGACAATATCTTTATCTAGTGGTTCATGTTAGATTTTCAAGCATTCACTATAGGTTAATGACTAAGCTATTCTTTATAGCACAGGAGCCCAGGTCGCCTATAAGGGACAGAAATCAAGGAGAGACTTTAAGAAACGGGCAGCCCCACATTGGGCATATTAGTGATGTGGTCACATAGTGGTCTGATGAAATGATTTTCTATATGTAAAATGCTTAGAACAGGGCCTGGCTCATGGTAATATTATCTAAGTATTTACTATTATTATTATTAATGACTAAGCAGAAGGTAAGCCAATTTTAACGTCTGCCTATCTCTCCTTTTTCTGTTTCTCTGAACTTCCTCTCAAGTACTGAGGTGACAATCTATAAATTGATATATTTTTCCTAGGCTTAGAAAGGATGACTCAATCTCTTAATTCACAGATTCTGCTCTTGTCTTAGACTTGAGCCATTTTGAGTTTCCATTTTGACTGCATTATCACTAATGGGTCTTTGGCTGTCATAGTTAACAACTGCCTTGACCCATAATGATGAGGGAATCAATGGTCCCATGGGGTACTCCCTTCGGCCTCATCCTGCTGCTCCAAGGGAAGTCTGGTCCTCATTGCAGTCAGTGGTAATCAGGGATAGAGACACGAGTCCTTTGCTAATACACCAAGAAGTTCTCAGAGAAGAGCCTGGACTAACTAGCACCCTAGGCAGTCTGCCAGTTCGTAGCCTTTTTGCTAGAGAGGAAATTTCTGTGTGTTTCAAATTCCTCCCCTGACCATGGGCTGCATGGTATAAGTCTCTATGTAACATGTAACATGTGAGTTGCCCTGTAAGTGGCCACTCTGGGCTTGAAGATGCTGAGAACAATGAATCTGGACTTCTGCAGGAGGATTTTGTACCGTTGGTAAAATACAGCATCCTAAAACAGACCTGTGATTCGGGGGCCACATCAGTCTCAGAATATTTCATTGTCTTCACCTCACCCTGAAATTGCAGAACTTCCGCTCCCTAGAACCCATTACTGCCTCAGTTATTCCCAGGTTCCCTCAGTCTCACAATCCCAGCTTTCTTCGCAGAGTGGTGGCCAGCATTAGCCTCTCTCTCTGGGTTCTCACCGCCATGTCTGCTGCCAGGCCTATGATGCTGGCCCAGAGGGAGCGGTTCCAATGCTACTACAAAGCCTCCTGAAGGCCACTCCCCTCCTTTCCCTAACTATGATGCTACCCAATCCTCTGATGTCATGTTGCTTTAAATGAGCAGATTGAGTGATGGGTGGTGCTGGCTGGTTTGGAGAAATGCATTCAGGTAAGATGATTGGGTAGCTGGATGGCAGGTTCAAGGAGCCACTGGACCACATTTGCCGGTGTTGATTGGTGAGGCCAGCTCAGGACTTGGGTTTCAGGAAAGGAGGTCAATGGAGCCTGTCAAAGAACTTTGAAAACGCATGAGAACATTTTAATCTGACCCAAATGGCAAGGAGGAGCCCTCTGCTGAGAGAAGCCAGCAAAAGCAATAACTCTGCTGGGGTTCAAGTTACCTGGCTACTGAGTGGGGTTTTCTGCCTAGCACCCATTTTCTAGGAAAGACCTAATCTCCCCATGCGGCAACTTACACACCCATCCAATCAGCACCACCTATATCTATCCATTTCATAGTCAAAATTACACTACCCAAATTCAAATCCCAGCTCTACCACTTAAACAATATGCCTCTCGACTTATTATTTAACATCTTTAAGTCTCAATTTCATTATCTGTCATTTTTTTTGAAAGACAATAATTATACCTGCTCTGTAGTGTTGATTGGGACATCAGATATGTGCAAAGCACTTGGCAGAGAACCTGGTGCATGGTAACCGTTCAGTGAATCTCTTGATCATCATCACTACCACTAAGACCAACATCAACATTTTGATTACCCCCTGAATTCTGTACATTTTTGTATCTGACATTAATAAAGCCCCACATGGCCTATTCTCTGCATGGAGACATATTGTCCAGGAACCAACATTAAATATAAAGGTATTCCAATATTTAGTCACATTTCCTGAAGAACATTGAAGAGATTCCAGTCAATGGCCCACCCTAGTCCTTGGCAAATCCCACTTCCTGTCCCCCCCCACCCCCACTGTTTCCTCTAGCCCAGCTTCTCCAGAGCCTCTTCCAACTGACTTGCCACCCAACTCTCTCCCACATCTGGCCTGTTAGTCTTCCCTTCTCCTTCCCTCCCATCGCTGCCTCTTTTACAACCTTTGCAGCCTCTCCCATACAGTGTCTTTGAACCCTATTCTCCCTCCTAAAAGATGTAGACCAGAGCTGGTTAGCAGCAGGCTGGAGGTTTTCTAATGAACAAAAATAATGTCATTGGACATGTATGTAGTACTTTATCATATACCTTCTAGTTTAATTCTGAGTGGATAAAGGCAACATTCTCTTTCATAGGTAGGTGGAGAAGATAGGAAAAGTCAGAAATCTCAACAGGTTAATAAATCTTGGCCCCTGGCAATACATGACATCACCATGCCTTGGGGCCATAATTGATTGGTCCAGGCTGAGTATTTGACGTCAGCTGTCTGTCCATCCAGGGCTTTCATGGAGACCCTTAGATTGAAGACCGAGAGGGTCTTTGGAAGCCAAAACTATAGATTGTAACACTTGGACTTTTTAAAAGTCCTTATTCCTGGAGGTGTTACTATTAATTATGAAGTTTCCAGTATAGGGAAAACTTGCTGACAATATGATTGTGTTTAAAGATTCAGAAGAAAGAAAGAAAGAAAGAAAGAAAGAAAGAAAGAAAGAGAAAAAGATTCTGTCAAATAATACCAGCCTCCTCTACAACTGAGGTCACCAGTCAGAGTAAAAAAAAATGTTCTTAAATGCTATGAGGCATATTTTTAGAGATTATAGTTTAGACTTTGTTTTTTTAGAGCAGTTTTCGGTTCACAGCAAAACTGAGCATCAAGTACAGAGCGTTCTCACATACCCCTCCCCCTCCAACCTCCCACACCGTCAACACACCTTGCAGAGTGGTAGTTTTGTTACAACAAAAGAACTCACAAGGACACATCATAAGCACCCGAAGTCCATAGTTTACATTATGGCTCACTCTTGATGTACATTTATTGTATGGGTTTGGACAAATGCATGATGAAATGTATCTGATACAGAATAGTCACACTGCCCTAGTCTTCTGTGCTCCATCTATTTACCCTCCCTCTCTCCAAACCCCTGCAATCCCTGGCCTTTTCACTGTCTCCATGGTTTTGCCTTCTCCAGAATGTCATATCCTTGGAATCAGACAGAGTATAGCTTTTTCCAATTGGCTTTTTTCACTTAGTGCTATTTAAGATTCTTCCATATCTGGGGCGCCTGGGTGGCTCAGCCGGTTTAGCGTTGGCCTTTAGCTCGGGTCATGATCTCACGGTTCATGTGTTCAAGCCCTGCATCGGGCTTGCTGTCAGCATAGAACCTGCTTTGGATCCTCTGTCCCCTCTCTCTCTGCTCCTCCCCTGCTCATGCTCTCTCTCTCAGAAATGAATAAACATTTAAAAAAAAAAGATGCCTCCATGGCTTGATGGCTCATTTGTTTTTATTGCTGAATAATATTCCACTGAATGAGTGTCCCACGGTTTGTTTATCCATTATGTACTAAAGGATATCTTGGTTGCTTCTAAGTTTTGGAAATTATGAACAAAGCTGCTATAAATATTTGTGTGCAGGTTTTTGTGTAGACATAAGGTTTCAACTCCTTTGGGTAAATACCAAGGAGTGGGATTGCTGGATCACATGGTAAGAGTATGTTCAGTTTAATAAGTGTCCTTAATACACATCAGCTCGTTTTATCTTTAAGGTAAAACTGCAGTGTCATCTAGATGAATCTCACACTTTCCAGTTTAGCAAACTGAGACTCCAAGGGGTAAAGTGAGTTCCCTGTGGTCGCCAGACTGAACTGTGTACTTCCTGACTGAGAAGAGGAAAATGTCTTCACCACTGCTGAGTCACAGCCCCTGCCAGGTCCTGGCTCCTGTCAGGCGGCCCTCTCAGCTGGCTCTCTTCAATGTGCCTCTCTCACACTGTGGTTGGCCAGGGTGCCTAGAAATTGGGAGTCCAGCGAACCCCACCGCCCACCTCTGGCTCGGGGATTGCTTGTAGTAACCCTTTCCCATTGCTCACTGCGTCCTCCCCAGCCCACACCCCACAACCCTTCACCCCTGACTTTGGAGGAACAAGAGACCATTTTTCTCCCAAAAGGCTTGGGGAGCTGCCTGGCTCCCCACACATGGGGCAAAACTGGTTCAGACCACAGTTATCATGGAGATGGAAAAACCCTTGTCCAGCAGCGCAGTGTCCTGTAGGTGGCACCATTCTGGGGATACCAGATGAGAGCTTGTATGACACAGGGATGAAGGGAATGGGGGTTGGGAGGGGAGTGTGAAGGGAGTGAGGCCGAACGGCAGAAAGAGAATAGTGGCTTATGGCCATTTTGCACACACTGGTTGGCAATAGAGGGAAGTTTGAACCTTGTTTTCTCCTTGAAGGACAAGCAACCTCTGACAACAGGCAATCATTTGTCTTGTGGGTTTCTTCCTTTTTTTTTTTTTTTTTTTTTTAAGACTTTCAAGCTCTATTCTTTTGGCAATTATTTGTTTAAAATCGTTTCTTCAGAATTGCCTGTTTATACTCCCCTAATGTAGTACTTTGTGCTTCCTGTACAGTATGTCCTCTTCAGAGAACATAGACAAACCATGCTAATGAGGGCTATGCACATTTTGTTCTCTTAACAATTTGTGTCTTTGTGTGTGCGTGCGTGTGTGTGCGCCCGCGCTTGCGCGCGCATGCGCGCGCACCTGGACCAATCACTCAGAATCTGGAAATTTTCTTTTTGTTAAGATAGATGGGAAAATTGCTTGTGCTATGATCAGGCTTTGTCTTTTCACAATTGTGACTGAAATCAATTTATCCAGCCTGAGTAGCCATAGGAAAATAAGAGGGAGGTGCTGTAGGAAGACACAGCCACTCATTCCTCCTCCACCTCTTGAGTTCTTTTTATTCCATGCAGTAAGGGGACAGATACAAAAGAAGGTGACACAATGCCTCTTAAAACATGGACTAAGCATCAAGCACATCTGAATCCATGGGACGGAAGTTCCTATGCTGGGGACCTCCTCACCCCCAGCCCAGGCCTGGCCCTGTTCCGTTTGGCTCTTGTCTCTTACCCGTTGGACTGTTCCTGAGTTGCATCCTTTATAAACAAAACTGTAAATGTGTGTATGTGTGAAATATATGTGTTAAGAAAAACCATTAACTAAGCATCCGGATATATTGGTCACTATGATGAGGGTGGTGAACGTGAGCCTTTGCAGCAGTCGGAACTTTTAGAAGGCAGGAGGGTAAAACAGAAGGCAAGGACAGGGACAATGACCCGCCGTCTCCGACAACGCTCATCAGTCATCATGACAGAGCGTCTTTCCGGCACGTAAACGTGGCACGCGGCCTGCGGCTCAGGGGCAGTGAGCATTGCGTTTCTGGTGATAGGGATTCATCGGGGCTGGTGACACAGGTGCCGGGAATTCCATGTGCCTGCACTAAGGGGAGCAGGAGAATTAGTGGCCGACTCTTTCATCCAGGGATTCAGGCACCTGTGGACTCAGGGGGCACGGATAGGGCCGAACAGGAGAAGCTGGGAGGGAGTGGAGCTCGGAGGGCCTCACGGTGGAAGTGACTTCTCTGTGGGGTTTTAGTCGAGTCACGGTGCATCTTTGGAGGAGGGGAGGAGAAGGCGAAGCTGGCTGGGCTGGTGTGCCATCCAAGCTGACGACAGTCTTGGGGACACAAGGAGTCTTGAATGGTGTTAGATGGGGGACAGTGAGAGCGCTGTCATTCACACTAGGTAAGCAATTATTTACCTTTTAGGCCCAGAACTCTGCCATTTGAAAATGATTTGCGAATGGTAAAGAAACTATGTTAATGCTGTTGCTATTAGCCAACGGTTTTATTTTTGCTTTTTTTTTTTTTTTTTTTTTTTTTGCTTTTGTTTTGTTTTTGCAGAAGCAGCACAGGGAGTTTCTGCCCTTCTTTCATTCCTTTCTCCCACTTAATAAAAAAAAAAAGTGCTACATTCACCTGCGGCAGGAAACGGAACTTGCTGAACTGAGAGTGCTTGCTGCCAGCCCCCGGGGAAGTTTAAAAATGTGTTTTAAACCCTTTAAATATGTAAGAGAGACTTGCAGGATGCTCATTTTAGTGTGTATTTATTTCAAAAAAATATTTAGAAGAGCTTATGATGCATGATTATCCCCCCGCGGGGTGCTGGAGATTGGGGGCATCCAGGGATTAGAGTGGGAGTCAGGACACAGCTACCTGCAGTGGGGCAGGACCAGGCTGCAGGGTGTAGACAGGAGGCCCTGACCATGGGGGAGCCAACCCTGAGCCTCCCCCTCTGCCTATCCGTCTCTGCATCAATAAACACACTCTGGGCTTTCCCTGCAGGAAAGAACCTCTTCTCCCTCAGGAGACACCATTGGCTCTTTCTTCACCCTCTGGCATCTGAAAAGGGAGGTAATAATGCCCATCTCACAGAGTTGTGTGAATTGAACAAGCGAATACAGGGAAAATGGTCAGAATGGTGCCTGGCACATAATACGCATCCAGTAAATGTGTGCTATTGCTATTAACGCTTAGGAAAGAGTGGAGGCAAATGCATCTACTCAGTCCGCCCATCTGAACCAGAACCTATTCTGTGTCTATTGGCATAGAAAGAGTACCTATTAAAAATTTTGGGGGGCGCCTGGGTGGCTCAGTCAGTTAAGCATCTGACTCTTGGTTTCCGCTCAGGTCATCATCTCAGCCCCACGTCGGGCTCTGCACTGACAGTGTGGAGTCTGCTTGGGACTCTCTCTCTCTCTCTCTCTCTCTCTCTCTCTCCCTCTGTCGCTGCCCCTCCCCTGCTGGTGTTCACACTCTCTCTCTCCCTCGCAAAATAAATAAATAAACCTCAACAGATTTTTTAAGAGAAAAAAATTTTAAAGCAAGTTACAAAATAGTTATTACAGTATGACTTCCATTTGGGGGGAAAGGTATGTTTTTACATAAAGATTAGTAGGCTGGACTGTGTACCCCCCAAATTCCTATGTTGGAGGCCTAACCCCTCGTTCCCCAGAATGTAACTATATTTGGAAATAAGGTCTCTAAGGAAGTAATTAAGTTAAAAATGAGGTCATTAGGGTGCATCTGAGTCCAATATGACTAATGTCCTTCTAAGAAGAGGAAATTCAGACACAGGCCTGAGCCCAGAGATACGACCATGTGAGGAGACAATGGGAAGGCGGTCGTCTGCAAGGGAAGGAGAGAGGCTTCAGAAGAAACAAAACCTGCTGACACCTTGGTTTTGGACTTCTAGCCTCCAAGACCGTGAGAAAAAAATTTCTGTTCTCTCTATGTCCCCCAGCCCGTGGTTCTTGGTTGTGGAAGTCCTGGCAATTGAATACAATGAGGGAAACGTCGAAGGATGCGCTCCTAGTGGTTATTCTCAGAGTGGAGGAATTTCGGCAGGTTTCAATTTAACTTATTTTCTGATTTGAACACAACCCAGTATATCTTATCAACAAGTTTTCACAGAGGATGTCAAGACAAAGCAACACCCTCAGACTGAGTTCCCTGCCTGGTTAGATTTCAAATCCCTGTTTGCCACCATCCCGTCATCTCCGCTGGCTCTCTGCCATCTATGCATGGGGCTGTTTACAGAAGGGACCCGCCTGGGGCCAACCCACTGAGGTCCTGCTTCACTGTCATGGGAATGAGGAGCATCCAAACCTGTAAGATTTTACCGGCAACTGAGCAGGGTTTCTGAAAATGATTCCATCCAAAAGAAAGCGATTCCATTCAAAACAAAGGATGGTCTCTTTTTCCCTAATGAATATTTGAGTCTTGGTCACATATATGGTGTTAGCTTTTTCTGCGGGAATTCTTCAGGGCCCTCCAGAGAGCCGCACAGCCTGGCACTCGTCCCCGGGGTTGATTGAGCGCCAGTGCCCACATTGATAGTGGGTTTTCCGATTCCTCACCTGTTGAGGTCACTCCGAATGAAAAGATGTCAGTCTCTGAATATCCTCTGCCCACAAAGTTCCCATATACCTTTGCCTTTTTCTTGCACAAAACAGCTTTGACCCTTCCTCAGGCAGCTGGAGTTCAGACAAATGGTAGTGGGGGTGGGTGGGTGGGTACATCATGGAGGGCTACAGAAGCCTCCTCTTTCCAATGTTTCCTTTGATCCCAAGAGAAAAAAAATCAAAAACATGAAAGCAAATCTGTGAAGGAAGAAAGCAAGAGTGCAGTTTGCCTCAAGGGCCTGGCCTCAGTCTATTGCATTAACCCCTCCATGGGGCAGCACGGAGGAAGGGGGGTGCTGGCGGCAGATAGTCCCCCATACCCCACGTACCCCCTGCTCCAGCTGCTCCCCTGGCCTGTCAGCAGTGGGAGATGGAGGAGGAGATTCTTTCCACCTGGTAGATCCGTGGAGTTTCTGGAAACTGTCAGTTCCTGAGCCATTTGTAAGGAGGGGCACACAGTTTCTAGCCGGCAACAGGTGTTGAGAGTGCCTGCTGGTAAGAACAGAGCCATGGTGGGGGTCAAAGGGATGATTGGGAAGGCTGCCCCAAGTTGCCTTCTGCCTCCCTGACTGCTCCCTGAGCCAAAGAAAGCCAACCACGTCCAACATTATCATGGCTGAAGGTTGAGGATTGGTCCCCAGCATTCCTTTTCCTATCCAGAGCCCAGCAGTGAATGCTTCTTAGGGAGAGCTTCTTAAGTAGCCTCTATCCAGCATTACCTCATATCAGACTACAAGCTGGGAGTTTCCCACCCATCGTGTCCTGTAACCCCTGTGCTTGTGCTATTGTCCTGAACTCACAGTCTTTGTGACTGGACTCATTACTCAAGATTTTGCAGCCACAGTTTCTTCATCTATAAAATACAAATAAGAATGCACATACCTCACGAGTTTGTCAGGAGGATAAGCTTTCAATAAATTAGCCAGGATTAAAAGTAACGAAGGCACCTGGGCACCTGGGTGGCTCAGTGGGTTGAGTGTCTGACTTCGGCCCAGGTCATGATCTCACAGTTCGTGGGTTCCAGCCCCGTGTCAGGCTCTGGGCTGATAGCTCAGAGCCTGGAGCCTGCTTCAGATTCTGTGTTTCTCTTTCTCTCTCTGTCCCTCCCCTGCTCATACTCTCTCTCTCTCTCCCTCAAAAAATAAAAAACCGTTAAAAAAAATAACGAGTCAGGACTGTATGTACCAATATGGAAATAGCTATAAGACATCTTGTTTAAAAAGAGAAGGGGCATGCGGCAGCAGAAAACTCATGCAGTAAGTTCCTATTTGTATAAAACAAAAAGATGTATGTTCAGCCCTGTGTGGCTGAACAATAATTTGAGGTTTTAACTTGTCTTTGTTCTTGTATTTTCCTCCTTTGTCTTGGGCTGGCCAGGTGGAAAGAGCCAAGAGGGTGAACTTGGCAAAGGCTTCTGCACTAGGAGCTACCTTCAAGGCCCTGGAACCCTGGGTGGGCCAGTGGTGACTCCGGAGCCAGCAGCCCCAGCACCCCTTGTTGGGGACCAAGACAGCCATTCTTTAGGCCAGAAGCCTGGAAACAGGACTCCTACATCCCAGCCAAGTGCCTCCCTCCATCCCCCTGGATGACCCCTGGCTGTGCCCCCATGACTTGGCTCGCTCTCTGACCAATTTAATGTATCCTAATGTGATTATATGTACGTACCCTCCACACCCCTGTAGTGTCCAACTACACCCAAGACTAGTGGGTGAGATCTGGATACCTGGGGAGGGACACCCGGGCCCTCCTCCCCCAGCTGTGGAAAGACATGATGACATCTCAGTTGTGGTTTTCTGGAAAAGGGCACTTGGGGAGCTAAGATGGGGCAGATTTCCCTTTCTTCTCCTTTTTTGGTCCAATTCCTGGGGGTTACCCTCTGTTAGGAGCCTCCCCAGCTTCTGTTCCTCCTTCATGACTCACATCTGCTCCAACGTGGTGTGGCTTGAGGGCCTGAGGGGCCTGGCTTTGAATCTCAGCTCCATCACTGTCGGGGCCCATGAACCAATTATTTGATCGGTTTTCGTTAGCTTCCATATCTATAAAATGGTGAGAATTATAGTACCTAGTTTACAGGGCCTTAGCGAAGGTTAAATAAAATAATGCAACGTAACACAGTGGCAGGCATATAGCAAGCATTTGGTAAACCTTAACCAGAAATCTTTAAACCAGTGGGATAATCTAATTATGAGAGCACTAAGTACAATGGTCAGAGAGGAGAGGAAGGCCCCACAGGACACAGGGTTGCTCTCTGGAAGCAAGCAGAACGTTGTCCTGTCAGAGATTGGCTGAAAAAGAGCTGAGGTGACCTCCTGTGGTACTCCAGCTCTAGGCTACCTGAAGAGGAAGACTGTGCCTGACCCAGGGCTGGTCCTTAGTAAAGTTTTATTGGATAGTATTGGGGAAATATAAAATCTGGAAAACCTCTCCACAAAGTAGTAGAGACCGATACCACAAAGGTAGTTGAGTAAGCATTAAACCAGAATGTGATGTGCACTGAAGGGGTTCAAAGTATGCCACCCCAAATTATGCCACTCTGGCGTAATGATTTCTTTCAGCTGGAGGCGATTGAGAAAAAGAAGACCCAGGAAAAACTCTCTGCTCTCCCCTTTCTACCAGGAAAGGCAGGACAATTCTTAGACTCTTACCAGCCTGGAGAGAGCACCAGAGGATACACATCACAAACCTTACTAAATAACTTATTTAGTTATGACAAATATTTACATACATTTGAGAAGGACAGAGAAAGAAACAAAACAGTGAGGAAGAGAGAAATCTCTTTCCTTATTTTCAACAGGGGGAATCAAGCCTCTTATTTTTAATTTGTACCTGCTCTTACAATTTATGATAAAAACTACAACAACTACAAAAATTGAGAGGTTGCTAAAGGACAGATAGTTGTTCATCAGTTTAATATTCACAAAATCCCTGTAAGATCCATATGAGTATGGACCCATGCTACAGATGAGGAAACTGAGGCACAAGGAGATTATTTTACTTGTCTAAGGTCACTGAGAGGGAGAGCCAGGATTTATATCCAAGCACTCTTGCTGAGTGGATTGATGAAGAGAGGGAAAGATGGATGGATGGGACCTGGAAAGGGATGAGGAGTTTTTCAAACTGCGATTGAATTTGGAAAATGCTGCCGAAGGCTTCTGGGAAGTCTACAAGATAACGCACCTGTCTGAAGATCGATATTGTCTCGCGGTTCAGCAAGGCAATTCCTTTCTCATGCTCTCTTCATTCCAGTTTCTGGGTTCAGTACTCATCATCTCCAAAATGCCTCCATCAGTAACCGTTTTTGATGTGTTTAAGTGGAAATATTGCAAAATCAGATGATTGCTGATTTTAATCTTTGTACACATGTCACGCCCTCGATGATTCGTTTTATCCAGTGTTTGCAGTTTGGGAGAAGGAAGCTCGGCTGGGTTTCCAGTTGTAGCACGCACGTGATGAGGCTGTTGTTCTCCAGGCTACCCACCGTTTGCAGGAGAGAAGGGCTGGGCTTTACTTTTAACACCCTCTTACCTTTAATTTCCCTTCCCCGTGATACAAAACTATGTCAGAGGATTCACTTAGGGGAGGAAATCTCTTCCTTTTCTGTTCCCAGAAATAAAGTTCTGCATTTTGGAAATATTACTTTAAAAATGTTTTTCATGCTGCTTTTTTAGAAATATTTTCCCCAAAGAACATAAGATTTGCGGAATGGCATGCTGGTACTGTGCAGTGTAGATTGTGAAATTCAAAATTGTGTCGCATCCCGTCTACAGGCTGACATTTCCATTCTAACTTACCTATGGGTGTTTTAGGGAGATAGGTGTAAAAGACACAGGGTTACAACTGAAATGCATTTATTTTTTATTTTTTTAAAGATTTAAAAAAATGTTTATTTATTTGAAAGAAAGAGAGCACAGGCGGGGGAGGCAGAAAGAGAGAGAGAGAGAGACAGAATCCCAAGCCGGCTCCATGCTGTCAGCACGGAGCCCAGTGTGGGACTTGATCACACGAACTGTGAGATCGTGACCTGAGCGGAAATCAAGAGTCAGATGCTTAATTGACTGAGCCACCCAGGCACCCTGCCACTGAAATGCATTTAGTAGGGCCCCCGGTGCATGAAATACTGCGACTGACTTGATACTGAAAGTTGCTCAGAGTGGTTTCTGTCCTGTCTACACTCTAGGAGAACCGTGAGGCACAGGACAGCCTGAGAGAACAAGAGGAAGGACAAGAAGAAAAGAGGGTGAAACAATGAGCCCATTTATGAGCAGGCCACAAAGAATCATCACAGAGAAGCTGGCCCAGAAGTCAGCACAGGAAGAACCAGTTTATTGACGAGGTGGACTGCTGTGAGTGGACTGTGTAACCACTCCCCTCCCTGCCCCCCAAAAAGATATACTGAAGTCCCAACCCCCAGTACCTGTGACTGTGACCTTATTAGGAAATAGGGTCTTTGATTATGCAATCAAGTAAAATGAAGGGATTAGGGTGGGCTTTAATCCAATATGACTGGTGTCCTTCTAAGAAGAGGGAAACTGGGCACAGACACCCAGGGACACCGTGTGAAGACACAGAGACCTACAGACACAGAGGAAAGACTCCATGTGAAGATGGAGACAGAATGGAGTTATGCTGCCACAAGCCAAGGAATGACTATCTGGGACCACAGAAGCTGGAAGAGGTGAGGACAGATCCTTCTCGGGGGCTGCAGAGGGAGTATGGCCCTGCCAACCCCTTGACTGTGGATGTCTATGTTATGGCGGCCTAAGGCAACCAATGCATGGATTCTGTAGGGTATAAGCAAAAATCAACTTTATTCTCTTCCCTGTCTTTCCATACCCACACCGTTAGGCTATTCATGCCCATCCCTGATGAAACCTTAGATCCCATAGTTATCCTGGCCATTTTGAGATATGAGAAGTTTGATTCTGTCTAATACCAAAATTTCAGTCCACATCCCATTTAAAAATTCTTCCCTTTCCAATTCTAGGTTTAACTCAAGCTTGGAAACCTGCAGTGGTAGAAGGCAGCATAGTTGGTTTCTCCACTAGTTCCCCACCTGACTGGCTACCTCTTTTCCCCCCTCACTCACCATGTTGTGCATGGTTGGTACAAAGGGGCAGAGGAGAAATGGGAACAAAAGAATCCTTATTTGATATGTGCACTTATTATCTGATGGTGGATTCTCTAGATAAGACAGATGTCCATAGTCCAGCTCCTTCTTTGGTGGGGCACAGTTTCTAGACATTTCAAAATAATGGGTCCATTTTGCAGGCCCTTGTTAACTGGGGCCTTCATACGGGAGGGTACCCTAGTATGAAAGATGCTCACTGGCAGATCATTTATGACCCAACCCTCATGATACACCACTAGCCCTTATTTATGTTTGCCTCTCTCCTCACAGGAAGCCACAAAAGACATATTCTTATTTACACAGCCTTACATGGGCAGTTCTCTAAAGAAATAGAGAACTGGCTTTAAAAAAAATAGAAAAAGAATGGAAAGGAATGGAAGGAAGGAAGGCAGGCAGGAGGGTGGGTAGACAGGAGGGAAGGAAAGAAGGAGGGGAGGAAGGAAGAAAGGAAGTAAGAAAGAAAGAAAATGTTGAACATAGTCATTAAAAATGAAAATTAAGTTGGGGCGCCCGGGTGTCTCAGTTGGTTAAGGGTCTGACTTCGGCTCAGGTCATGATCTCACAGTTCGTGGGTTCGAGCCCTGCAATGGGCTCTGTGCTGACAGCTCAGAGCCTGGAGCCTGCTTCAGATTCTGTGTCTCCCTCTCTCTCTGCCCCTCCCCCCACTCACACTCGGTCTCTCTCTCTCTCTCTCTCAAAAATAAATAAACATTAAAAGAAATGAAAATTAAGTTTCTTTTCTGAGAAAACACCAAATGGTGGATGACACCAGTGCCATGAAAGGGCCCAGGGGCCTTGGATACAAGAAGCCTGAAAAAAAAAAGTAAATGAAAACAAGTTGCTTTCACTCTTATGTGGATCCTGAAAAACTTAACAGAAGACCATGGGGGAGGGGAAAGAAAAAAAAAGAGAGAGGGAGAGAGCCAAACCATAAGAGACTCTTAAATAAAACTGAGAATAAACTGAGGGTTGATGGGGGTTGGGAGGGTGGGGTGGGTGGGTGGCGGGCATTGAAGAGGGCACCTGTTGGGATGAGCACTGGGTGTCGTATGGAAACCAATTTGACAATAAATTTCATATTAAATAAGTAAATAAATAAATAAAATAAAATAAAAATAAAATAAGACAAGTTGCTTTTTTTTCATGTGTCAAATTGAGAGAGATTGTAAACCATTAAACTATGCAGGTTTGGTAAAGATGTAGGTACCCTTTATTCTCCAGGTAGGCATGTGAATTATAACAATGTTCCTGGAAGATAGTTAGAAATACTTAGAGTGTTAACAAATGCACATCAGGTGGCCTGGGGAATCTCACATTCCGGAAAGCCTTGCATTCTTATTTACACAGTCATGTGTATTACGCTATTACAAGCCATGAATAACAGTTTTTCTGAAGGACAAAAAGGGGACAAATCTCTGCATCCTTAGTGAGCCTCAAAGTCAGGAACATCTAGCATTTATCAAAATGACCCAGCTGCATCCCATCAAATTGCTGATGCACACAACTTGAACTGCAAAGGTTTCCCTCTTTGTTCTGGGGGTCCGTTGTTCTGAGAGCTGGAATCTGGCATGTGCTTTGCTATTGCAAGTAAAAATTCTACTCAGTACTCAAGAAACGGTTCGGGGGGCGCCTGGGTGGCTCAGTCGGTTAAGCGGCCGACTTCGGCTCAGGTCATGATCTCGCGTCCGTGAGTTCGAGCCCCGCGTTGGGCTCTGTGCTGACAGCTCAGAGCCTGGAGCCTGTTTCAGATTCTGTGTCTCCCTCTCTCTCTGACCTCCCCCGTTCATGCTCTGCCTCTCTGTCTCAAAAATAAATAAACGTTAAAAAAAAAATTAAACAAACAAACAAAAAGAAACGGTTCGGGTTTTCCTCTTCTTTTGTAAAATGTATTTGTGTATTAATGAGGGAAAAAACGAAAGTGGTATCTCAAAATGACAAAAGGGAAAAAAGAGGGGGGCATCTTTCTTGATCACGTCCAGAAAAACTAGGTTTAGGTGTTCTGCAATTACCAAAAACACAAAACGGAAACCACATACCTCTATAGAGCAGGTCTGTTCTTAGTGTTCTATTCTAAAGCAATTGTTCGTTATAGTTGCTTCAAATCTCTGTCAATGGAGGAGGCAACGACTAGTCAATTCTGCCAGTTAGCTCATGCAGTTAAAATGCCAGCCTATTTTTCTTAATAGTCAAGGAGAAAAAAAAAAATCTCACCAATTGACACCTCACCAAAGAAGACATACAGATGGCAAATAAGGATGGGATGAGATGTTCATGATCATGCATCCTTAGGGAATTTGCAAATTAAAACGATCATGAAACATCATCACACACCTATCAGAATGGCTGATATCCCAAACACTGACAACACAATGCTGGCAAAGACAAGGAGCGATAGGAATTCTCATTTGTTGCTGCTGGGGGTGCAAAATGAAAGCCACTTTGGAAGATGGCTCGTCCATTTCTTACAACGCTGAGCACACTCTCATCCTATGATCATGCAATAGCATTCCTTGGTTTTTACCCCAAGGTGTTAAAAATGTCTGTCCACACAAAAACCTACACAGAGATGTTTATAGCAGCTTTATTCATAATTGCCAAAATTAGAAGCAACCAAAATGTTCTTCAATACGTGAATGGATAAATAAACTGTGGTGCATCCAGACAATGGAATATTATTCAGCAATAAAGATGAATGAGCTGTCAAACCACAAAAAGATATGCAGGCAACTTAAATGCATGTTGCTAAGTGAAAAAAAAAGACGGTGTGGAAAGACTACATAATGCATGATTCTAACAATACGACATTCTGGAAAAGGCAAAAGTATGGAGACAGTCAAATATCAATAGTTGCCAGGGGTGAGGGGAGAGGAGGGATGAATAGGTAGGGCACAGAGGATGTTTATGGAAATGAAACTATTCTGTACGATACTGTAATGATGGATACATTTGTGAAGCCCGTAGAATGTAGAGTACAAAGAATAAATCTTAATGTAAACTTCTGTATATGTAAACTTATATAAGCCTAATGTGGACCTTAATTAGATAATAAAAATTTTAAACAATAATAAATAATAAACATATAATATTTATATAAATGTAAAATAAACTATAAATATATAATATAAGCAATATATCAATATTGGCTCATCAGCTGTAACAAAAGTACCTCACTAAAGCAACAATTAATAATAGGGAAAAATGTGTGTGAGGAAGTGAGGGATGGGATATTTGAGGACTTTACTGTCTGCTTAATTTTTCTGTAAACCTAAAACTGCTATAAAAAATAAAGTTGGGGTGCCTGAGTCAGTTAAGCGTCTGACTTCTGCTCAGGTCATGATCTCATGGTTTGTGAGTTCGAGCCCCACATCAGGCTCTACACTGACAGCACGGAGCCTGCTTGGGATTCTCTCTCTCTCTCTCTCTGACCCTCCCCTCCTCAAAAGAAACAAATAAACTTAAAAAAAAAAGCCTAGGGGTGCCTGTGTGGCTCAGTCGGTTAAGCGCCCAACTTTGGCTCAGGTCATGATCTCATGGTTCACAAGTTCAAGCCCGGTGTCAGGCTCTGTGCTGACAGCTCAGAGCCCGGAGCCTGTTTCAGATTCTGTATCTCCCTCTCTCTCCGCCCCTCCCCTGCTCGCATTCTGTCTGTCTCTCTGTCAAAAAATAAATAAAAACATTAAAAGAATTATTAAAAAAATAAAAGTCTACTAATTAAAAAAAAAGAATCAAGCCAATTGTTTCACTGAGTTGGCATTTCAAAAAGTAGATCCAGTCTGATGTGGTTCAGGAGTAACTATACTCTATGGGATGTTATTTTTTTTTTAAGGCCTTTGACATATTAATTTCACATATTAATTCTGATTTCACATATTAATTCTGTTGTGAAAATATCCATAAATTTGCTATGGTTAATTGGGAAATTTTTAGGACCTGAAAGAGTGACGAAGTGGTTTCTCTATGAAAGTTTGTTTGTCATTGTCCTCAGGGTCAAGAGTCTCACCATCTCTGTCTCCCTGCATACCACCCCCACCCTGGAACAGTCTGATCCTACTGATGGAATGGCATTGGATTTCCTGGCTTGTCCTGAAAGCTTGGCTTCTTTGGGCCTTTTCCTCTTTCACATGCAAGAAAAAAAGACGTACAGTATTACCAGGTTCCCGTAAAACAGTCTGCTCCCACCCCCAGAGTATATTCAGGTTGTAACTGTGCATACCTCGACATTGGGCAGCCCAGGAGAACACCCCAGGTGAGGGTAAATCAGAACCCAGAACATTTATAGTAATGGCTTCACAAAAAGCTGTGAGACTGGACCTTGGAGAAGGGTTGGAGAGAGACGTGGCTGTACAGTTCGTGCAGATGTATTGGTCCTGGGCTTCCAACTCCATACATGGGCACAGTCTTGGCATTAAATATGGGTAGGTCAGCTGCAGGAAGATCCAAATCCCAGCCGGTCCTCACTGTGAGAGGAGATAGCAGGAGACATATGGCACATTTCTTTAAATTTTTTAAAAAAAATTTTAAATGTTTATTTTGAGAGAGAGAGACAGAGTGTGAGCAGGGGAGGGGCAGAGAGAGAGGGAGACACAGAATCCAAAGCAGGCTCCAGGCTCTGAGCTGTCAGCACAGAGCCCAAAGTGGGGCTCCAACCTGCAAACTGTGAGATCATGACTTGAGCTGAAGTCAGAGGTCTAATTGACTGAGCCACCCAGGTGCCCCAACATGTGGCACATTTCTGAAAGTTTCCCCTGAAGGGCACCAAGCTTTTCCAACCTCCTGGGCTCCCAATCTCTAAGACTCCCTGGCTAGCCTGGTTCTCCTACACCTACTCCCTTTAGTTAAGTAGAACGAGGAGAAATAAGTCGAACTCTTCTTTAGCTCCTTGGTCTTCTTTTCCTCCTGTCTTTCTATACCTCTTTTTTACAGCTCTCTGATTTAGTAGCTGAAATTATAAATGGGAAGAGAGCTTCTAAAAAAAGTTTATCTGTCTGAAATTGACAAGTAGACTAGATCACAGAAGTGTTCTCTTGGCAGCGCACCTGGGTGGCTCAGTTGGTTAAGCAACCAACTTTGGCTCGGGTCATGATCTTGTGGTCTGTGAGTTCGAGCCCCACCATGGGCTCTATGCTGACAGCTCAGAGCCTGGGGCCTGCTTCTGATTCTGTGTCTCCCTTGCTCTCTGCCCCTCCCCCATTTGCACTTTGTCTTTCTCAAAAATAAACATTAAAAATTTTTTAAATAAAAAATAAAGCATTAAAAGAAAAGAAAAGAAAAGAAAAGAAAAGAAGGAAGGAAGAAAGGAAGAAAGGAAGGAAGAAAGACAGTGGTCTTGTGGCAAGCATGTGTCCCCTCACCCAATATGGATCAAGGCCCTCCCACGGGTGGGAATCTATACTTGGTGCTAAAGACAAAGTGAGGCATAGGGAAGTGCTGCCCCCTCATCCCAGCTCTAGAAGCCATGGGAGAGACAGACACTAAAGAGATGATGACAGTGACAGTTCTCCAGAACCTTAGTTCTCCTACATGAAAATTCTAGCATATATCTTAGGAATTCCAGTCCCAAGGGAGAGAACAAGGAAACTGGGAGCTTCCCTCAGGAGGGAGAAAAGTGGAGACATTTATCAGAAAGGCTACCAGAAAGTACGTGCATGAAGTTATCACAGTCAGAGCCAAGGCTAAATGATCTTGTGTACCAGAGGAAGAAGTTGAGATACATCTACACAGCTAGGCTTCTCAATTCTCCAAGCTATTTTGAATAAGCGAGAGCTGGATGTCAGCAGCCAATAGCTCTAAATACAAAATCAGAAAAGCTTTGAACATTTGGGTGTCAAAGCAGGCAGAAGGCAAATCCATTTTATTGGGCATACTCATTTATAAGAAAGTGACATTTTTGCTTTTAAGCATTCCACTGAAAATCGAGGAAGGGAGGGCTTAAAGATTTTTCTCTTAACAACTGGATGTTAATCACACAATGTACATTACTACTCATGCAGAAAGTATAAATGTTGTTAGTATTCTCTTGATCTAAGATGTGATCTTTATTATTTTATTTTAGTAGATGTAACAAAATAGAGTCACTTAAACTACTTTCCAATTTGTATTTTCATATAAGGTGTTAAACTCCTAACTATTGGATTCTCTAGGGATTTTCTGATGCCTATGTTACATAGTTGGAGAGAAATCTTAGGATAGATACTATTGGAGAACAAAGAAAGGCAACCCCCTGTTGACCTGGGGCATTCAAAGGTGTCTTCTCAGGAGGTGATTTTTTAAGCTGGGTCTTGAAAGATAGAGATGATATTAGCCAGAAGACTATGATGGAGATCAGGTCCTTTTCACAACTGGGTCCTTGTCACGGCCTTCACAAAACCATTCTGCCCTTACCTGGCTGTGTTTTCAATTTAAGAGGGAGTTGAATGGGACATCAGAGAATAATAAAAATATTAACAACCCACCCCTGCTTACATAATCTCATTTGAGCTTCATGAGACCTTATGGATAAATGCAAAGAGTTCAACTTATAAATGAGGAAATGGAGGCCCAAAGAAGTTGAACAACTTGTCTAAAATCATGCAGGTAATAAGTAATAGAGCCAGGATTTCTCCCAGGTCTATAATGCTCACACATGTATGTATATGTATATATCAATATTAGTTCACTATTACCCTATGCACGTCAGAAGGAATATACCATATTGGCACGGATGTAATCTATTATGAGCAGAAGGAGACTGGATAATATTTGGAACTATTTTAGAATGGAAAAATCCATTATTTGAAATCTTAAAAAAATATATTTTGACGCAAATGACTCCAATAAACGACAGTAAGCAAGGCAAGGGGGGAAAGAGACAGGGCCAATGCCAGCATTACATATTTAGAGTCATATTTGTTGAGCCAACTTTTACAAACCAACAAAAAGGAAAAAGTCAAGAGAGCATCAGAAATCGATAACACAATTTTAGTGTTAGCTGCATTTAAGTGAGACAGCTCTGACTCATTCAACATGTGATGTCAGGCCAAGCAGGTTTCAAGGGGCAAAAATGTATTTTGGGGAAAAGTGGAAAAAGGAATGATACATTTGAAAAGACCACATCTTGGTAACGTATCCCTGTGATGGGGATGCAAGAAATCATAAAGGACCTTCTCGGAACCCTGAGGAACCTGTACTCTTTCTTAAATCTCCAGAGCAGGACAGAGCATGCCTCGCCCTATAGGAAGCCAAGGCCATATGCAAATCACTGACAAACAAGTGGAAGATGAACACTGGGAAGTCAGAAATTTTAGGGACCAAAACAAGAGTCCTTAAAGCCCTAGTGCCTTTAATCCCTGCAGACAAGGAATGATCTAGAAAAAGAAATGACATAGAAAAAGAAGGAACTATTTAACTGCCAAGAAAAGGAGGGTTTCTGATGGTTTTTGGTGGTCCAATCCACAGTTTAATAATACTTGACCTCAGAAAGGGTCTTGTGTTATATTAACTTAATCCCGTGTTTACAATTAATATATAATTTAAGCAACTACCCTGTGGTTGGAGTCCTTATTTTTCTTTTCTCATTCTTTATCTTCTTGAGCTGACATCTATGGCAGGACTCCCTGGGTATTGTTGTTGGGAGACAGGACTGGCATATCACATGACTGATGTTGCTGTTCTACTTTGGGAGGCATAATTTGACCCAGAACTCTCTGGAGCCATGCAACAAAAGATCAGTGTAGGTTTTGTTTTGTTCTATTTGTATTTGTTATCATTTTTGGTGGGAAGGATGCTTCATCCAACAATATTCATGAGTTCGTTCCTTAAATTATAAAAATCTCTGTTACGAATATGACTTTGTTGACTATTATTTCTCCCTGCAGATTCCACAGAGCATAGAAAAGAGTGTTACGATGGGCTATGAGATTCCAACAGGCCAGAGAAGATGGGCTCTAGGGCAAAAGATATGTGCACACTGCTCGGTTTATAGCAAAATTTATAGCAAGTTCTAAGGCTGTGATTTCCAGGAACAGGGATCCCTGCGCAGGAGGAAATTTAGAATGGGCCCTTGGCTTCCTTAGAATGAACCAAGCTTAAGTCATCGCTGGCTCTCAGAGTGCCCTTCAGCTGCAAATCTGCAAAAGGTCACAGCAACTTGACTGTGTCAACAGCTGTCTGGGTTACTGCATCCATGAACTCAATGTCCGTGCAATGCCTCTGGACTGACAGACCCAGCCAGTTGGCAATGGTAACCGCAGGCCACACAACTCCTTACTTTCTAAGCTGTTCAGGCTTCCCATCTCCAGCACTTTCTTGTTAGATAACTGGGACCTTGGGGTGTCATGAAATAACCAATTTTCTTTTGAAATTCATTCTTTCTTCTTTACCTAGACAGGGGCAAATCCACCCATGCTCTTGGTGTAGGCTCTTAGGAGACTGGGAGTGATTCATCTCCACTACAAAATGAAGTGTTTTCCAGGATATGAAATACCGTTGTGCAACAAGAAAGCCGCTAGATTGTTTATTCTCCTTCACTTTATTGAATTTTTTAAATACAAAAGTTATCCATGCTTGTCATTACAAATCAGACAGGGAGGAAGATGACATTCGACAGTGGTGTCCTCTCTCCACCCCCACCCATCACCCTGCAGTCAGGTGTGTCCTAGTCTGGTGTGCATCCTTTCACGCCATTCTAGAAGCACGTCTGCACGCATTCCAGCCTACCTACACGGACTGCACAAAGCTCGAGTTCTGACCTCTTCTGCGGGCCTCTCCCACCTTCTCAGCTGGAAACCAGGCTTTTAATCCCTTCTTCTTCCTAAGCATTTCTACCATGCTCAGAGTTTCTGGAGTAGCCATCACTCAGTCTGCTGGGGAAATGGGATGAAGCGTAGTGGACGAGACATAGTCCTGGGCTCCCTGGGTCGGTGTTCTCTGCTTCCTGAGGGACCAGTGGTCAAATAAATGGGGTCATTGAGTCTCTCTCTGGTCTGAGCTTGTCAAAGGTGTGAGGGTTGATGCAATGAGATACCTGTGTTGACCCTGGTGCAAAAAGCAGACTCTGGAGACATCCGACCAAGCAGGAGAAGCTGGGGAGAAGATGGTTGTTCTCCTTTGATAGCTGGTTCTGGAATATTCTGCAACAGTGAGTGGATTATTCAGGACTCTTTCTTCTCCTCCTTGGCCTCCTGCTGAGGACAGTGTCAGGGCTCATTAGCACTTCCACTAGAGGCGAGCCCTTGCTGCGAGAAGAGGTGAGAGCAGTCAATTTTGCCACTCATTAGCAACTCTGGACAGATACTGGTGGGAAGATTGACCCCATTGGCAAAATTAGAGTCTGCTTCTCTGGGGGCACAGCTATCCATCTAGTCCTTTTGCCATCCACATGTCACCCAGGGTTGACTATCTGCTGGTCTCACAGAGCAATGAGCAAGACAGTATTTTTTAAGGTATTAGTCACTTTATATAGTACAATAACTCTATGAATCGCCAGTGTTGTGATCCTCAATGTAATGGCGAGAAGGCAGGAGGAAGACTCTCTAAAGTAAACCAGATACCACGACCATCCTGGTACCTCATTGCTCTGACCTAAAGAGTAAGGATTGGGGGGCGCCTGGGTGGCTCAGTTGGTTAAGCAACCGACTCTTGATTTCGGCTCGGGTCATGATCTCACGATTTGTGAGATCGTGCCCTACATCAGGCTCTGTGCTGACAGCATGGAACTTGCTTGGGATTCTCCCTGTCCTCTCTCTCTCTGCCCCTCCCTCACTCACGCACACACACAACACACACACACACACACACACACACACACACACACTCTCTCTCTCTTTCTTTCTCACAATAAATAAGTAAACATTGGGAAAAAAAGAGTAGGGATTGAATTTGAAACAGTTTGGGCTGCTTCAGATTTATTCACATGCCCCACAAGATCCCACTCTGATCAGACTGCCATGATATTTGTACAATAATTTATAGTGTGCAAAGCACTTTAGCAGGTCCTTCAATTCTTACCACAACTCTGTCAGGTCATGACTTTTATCTTTATCTCACGGACAAAGGAAGATCATAGTAGTTGGAACTGAGTTGCCCAAGGTCAAGCCCGGGGCTCTTTCCCTGAAACCAAAGTACATATATTGAGATATACCAGGACTTAATAAACAGAGAGAGGAAGGGCCTCTGTTAACATTGTTTGAAGACATGAGGAATGAAAGGAATACAAAGGAAATCAAAGTGCACCCCTGTCCTCTAAAGGTGAAAATCAAACCTCAGTAAGATTGGTCATCCAGGGTGCAGGTGGACCGTTGAACCAGCTAAATTAGGTGGGAAGGAGTTCTTTTTCTTGCCTAGTCATCTTTGAAACATTGACTGGTTTTCATACAATGTAGCTCCTCATGCTACATGAATGAAGGCAGAGGACATTTTGCTAAGTGGAAAATGCCAGACGCAAAAGGGCAAGTACTATCTGATATCACTTACCTGAGGGATCTGGAGTAGACACACTCATAGAAAGTGGAGCAGAGATGACCAGGGGCTGGGGTAGGGGGAATCAGGGGTTATGGTTTAATGGGTACAGAGTTCGAGATAGTGCCAAAGTTCTGGAAATGGATAACGGTGAGGGTTGCACAACATTGTAAATGTGATTAATGCATTGAATTGTACACTTAAAAATAGTCAAAATGGGGGGTGCCTGGTGGCTCAGTTGGTTAAGCGTCTGACTCTTGATTAAGGCTCAGGCCATGATCTCATGGTTCCTGAGTTTGAGCCCCACATCAGGCTCTGTGCTAATTGTGTGGTGCCTGCTTGGGATTCTCTCTCTCTCCTTCTTTCTTTTCCCCTCCCCTGCTTGCTCTCTCTGTCTCTCTCAAAAATAAATAAATAAACTTAAAAAATGGTTCAAGTGATACGTTTTATGTTACGTATATGTCACTATAATTTTTTAAAAGAAAAACTTACAGAAATGTAGTTTGATGCAAAAAAACTTGACTTGAAGATTCTTCACAAAACATATCTATGGCAAAATCTGTGCTGCAAATGAGTTGAACTACTTCCTTTTCTGGTTGAGCAAACACTTTGTTTTTAAAATATTTCCCCCAAGGTTTTTTTTTTTTTTCTATTAGCTATTTTGTTTGTTTTCTTCTGTTTTTGTTTCTCACCTCAGACAAAAAGCTCTTTTGAGTTCATAGAATTACAGGTAGTTAGGTAGTTCCTCTGAAGAGAATCATTTTCTCTTCGCTAAGTGATCATTTTTTTATATTAAAAAAAGTGACGGTTAGAAAACGAGTTGAAATTTCCACATGATTAGAAGCAAATGTCTCATTAGGAACTTAACCAAGTTTGGGCTCTGTGCTGACAGCTCAGAGCCTGGAGCCTGACTTTGGAATCTGTGTCTCCCTCTCTCTCTCTGCTACTCCCATGCTCATGCTCTGTTTCTCTGTCTCTCTCTCAAAAAATAAACATTAAAAAAAATTTAAAAATAAAATAAAATAAAATAAAAAATAAATAAAAAAATAAAATAAAAAATATAAAATATAAATATATAAAAATAAATAAATATATAAATATATAAATATATAAAAATATAAAATAAAAAAAATAATAAAATAAAATAAAATAAAATCCTTTCCTTGCAAAAAAGCAAACGATGGCGTAAAAGGAGTATTTCTGAGGTTTGATCAGAGTAACATAGAGCAGGACCTTCGGAAAGGTAGGCAAGGAAGCTGAGCCAGGATGCGCCAGAGCTGAGGTGGTTGTTTATCATTATCATTATTATTATTATTGTAAGAAAACACATAATAGGAAATTGCTCCCTTAAGTGTACATTACACTATTGTCAACTCTATGCATACGGTACAGCAAATCTTTGCTTTTCCGTCTTGCGTGACTGAAACGCTATACCCATTACACAGCAACTCCTCCTCTCGCTCCTCCCTCCTGCCCCTGAAACCACCATACTGCTTTCTGCTTCCATGAACGTGATTTCTTCAGATACATCCTGTGAGTGTTATCATTGCAGTATTTGTCTGTGACTGGCTAATTTCACTTAGCATACTGTCCTCAAGGTTCATCGTGCTTAGCCCGTGACGGAATTTCCTTTTTTTAAAAAAAATTTTTTTTTTAACGTTTATTTATTTTTGAGACAGAGAGAGACAGAGCATGAACAGGGGAGGGGCAGAGAGAGAGGGAGACACAGAATCTGAAACAGGCTCCAGGCTCTGAGCAGTCAGCACAGAGCCCGACGCGGGGCTCGAACTCACGGACCGCGAGATCATGACCTGAGCTGAAGTCAGACGCTTAATTGACCGAGCCACCCAGGCACCCCTAAATTTTTTTTAATGTTTATTTATTTTTGAGAGAGAGACAGAGACACAGTGTGAGTGGGGGAGGAGCAGAGAGAGAGGGAGACACAGAATCCGAAGCAGGCTCCAGGCCCTGAGCTGTCAGCACAGAGCTCCATGCGGGGCTCCAACTCACGGGCGGTGAGATCATGACCTGAGCCAAAGTCGGAGACTCAACTGACTGAGCCACCCAGGAGCCCCAGAATTTCCTTCTTTTTAAAAGGCTGAATAATATCCCATTGTATGTAGTACATACCACATTTTCTTTATCTGCTTATCTGTCTATGGGCATTTAGGTTGTTTTCACTTCTTGGCTTTTGTGAATAACATTCCTTTTGAATAGCAGGCTGCTTCTTTGGGGACGCATTCTGTCTCCAAAGCTGTTAACTATAGGATTTGGGGAGGTTGGGGGGGAGGGATAGTTTTCTTTTTCTCTTTCTGCTGAGTTTGCTTTTTGCTGTTTACTTATTTTTATTTCTATTCTTCATGTTAAAAACTTTACTCAAACATCTGAGAATACTTGGGCTGTTCACTGACCACTGAAAGGTTGAACACTGTGTGCTGTGGTGAGGGTAGGGAGGACCTTGACCATGGATGTGTAGGGTTTAGGGCAAGGATCTGTAAGATGATTCAGGGAAGACTTGGGTTTCTTTTTCACTTTTGCCTCCAGAAATCCCAACTGTTACTATCTTCATACCCTTTCTTTGGGCCATTCATTTCCTTCATAGAGAATGTACTAGTCTCCTACCTGAGGGCTGTATGCAGGTGTCCACCTCCTGGGAGTGGGGAACGAAGGGCGAGGCTGAGAGCTTCCTGGGTCAGATGCCAGCATTCCCTGTTAGAACAGCATTTTGCCCCTCGCCTCTCTGCTGTGACTGTGTCCCCTCCTGGCCCTCTTCTCCAACAGGAAGTCCCCTACTTGAGTGCTGACGGGTGGCCCCTGCTTGCTGCTCTGATGGAGAGTGACCTGGGATCAAATTTCTCCTTAAACAGAATTTCAACCAAACCTCTTGTTTTTCACTTCATCTCCACCACCCCCTCCCATCCTTCATAGTTCTGGGGTTGCTAGTTCTCCACCCTTCAGTGGGCACTTGCTGGTCAGTTCTCTGTTCCTCTATTTCCTCTCTTTTCCATCCTGCCCAATCTGATGGCATTTCTCATTTGTTGTGGGCCATTTTCCAAGTCTCTGCCCTTTTTGATGCATGCATACATTTTTTCTTTCTTTTTTAAGAATGTTTATATATTTATTTTGAGAGAGAGAGCATGAGTATGTGCAAACGAAGGAGAGGCAGAGAGAAAGGGAAGAGAGAGAATCCCAAGCAGGCTCCACTCTGTCAGTGCAGAGCCGGATGTGGGGCTCAAACTCACAACCCTGGGATCTTGACCTGAGCCAAAATCAAGAGTTGGACGTTTAACCGACTGAGCCACCCAGGCGCCCCGCATACATTTTTTCTGTTACTCTCATTTTACTGCATTTTCAGAAGGAAGCAGAGATAAACATTCATGTTCAATTCACTGTGTTTCATTGGAAGGTCGTTCTGTCCACCTCTTTAGCGCACAGGTGTTTCTGCATTACACTCGGTCTCTAATCCATTGTTACTTGCCTGCCTTTCTCATAGACTGTGGTTTTTCTGAAGGCAGAGGTCTCCTTTGCCTCGCCAGCCCCTAGCATAGAGGGCATGCAATCATTATTTACTCAATTGGAATAAATAAATATTTATTTATTTAGTTGGTGCTGCCCATTGGAAAGCTGGAAAATAAAGTAAATGACCACATAAAGCCTCACCATTCTCCCATCCTCTATTAAAGATGGTCCTGATGAAGGAAGTTTTTCCAGATTGAAGCAGAAATAGCAAAATCCTACTCATACAGTGCCTTGTTTACAGTATATACAGATTTTCTGACTTGTTCAGAGAAGTGCTTATTTTACTTAGAAGTAATTGCTTTTCAAAGGCTGGCAATTCTCATTAGTTACCAGGTGAGTGAATCTAATAAGAAAAGTCTCCTGACTGAGCTAGGAAAAGCAATGGAACAAAATGTATAGTGGGGATTTTTTCCCACCTTGCAAACCAAATAGCTCCTGTGCTACCCGTAATTGAAAGAAAATTGACATGTATTATCTAAGATGCATTTTTTTCCGTGTGCACAAAGAGGACTGGGCACGAAGGGGAGAGACCTTTAAGGCCCAGAAAAGGGCTGTGCTGAGGAGAGCGTTCGCCTCTTACAGAGATGTGATGGGGCATCATTGCAATGCTTCTGGGGGAGATTTCTGAAAGGGCCAGTATGAGTCTCCTAGGACTGTTGTAACAGATCACCACAGACAGCGTGGCTTAAAACAACAGGCTTATTCTCTCACAGTTCAGGAGGCCAGAAGTCTGGAATCAGTCCCCAGGGTTGCCTTCTGCTAGAGGCTCTGAGGGAGAATCCATGTCATGCCTCCTTCCCAGCTTCTGGAAGTGGCTGGCAGTCCACTTGGGGTCCAAATGGCATTGCTTGGCCAGCAGGTGTATCACTCCCATCTCTGCCTCTGCGGGCGGATAGTCTTCTTCCCCCTGTGCGCGTCCCCAGATCTCTCTTTCCTGGTAAGAAGATGGGCTTTAGGGTCCATCCTAATCCAGCATGACCTCAGCTTACCTTGATTATACCTGCAAAGACCCTAACGAGATCATATTCTAAGGTTCCAGGTTGACATGAATCTTTTGAAGACCCGATTCAGTCCAGAAAATGGCCCCAAACCCGTATTCTCCTGTCTCCTACTTCTAGTTATAATTTTGGAGACTACGTTTGTAGCAGAGTACTTTCAGACAGCTGATGTGGGAGAAGACACAGAGAAGGTGCCTGGAAGATGAAAAAGATGAATGTTACAGGTGAGGCTCCCACCCTTGGGCAGAGGCTCTTAACCTTGGTTGCACACCAGACTCGCTCTGCCTTTGTACTCCTGCTGCCATGCATCAGGTGTTTTTGTTTGTTTTTTTAAACATTTGTTTGTTTTTGAGACACACACACATGGAGTGTGAGTGAGGGAGGGACAGAGAGAGAGAGGGAGACACAGAATCTGAAGCAGGCTCCTGGCTCTGAGCGGTCAGCACAGAGCCCCATGTGGGGCTCGAACTTGTGAACTGTGAGATCATGACCTGAGCTGAAGTCTGATGCTTAACCGACCGAGCCACCCAGGCGCCCCCCGCCTCAGTTGTTTTTAAAGCATCCGAGGTGGTTCCAATGTGCAACCCAGATGCAGACCTCAGCTCCAGGCACTGTCCCCAAAACACCTGCGGTAAGGCCGCCTTACTGAGTGAGCCCTGATGGCCTCTGTGGAAGCGGGTCTCGCACACGTGTGCTCTTGCCGACTGCTGAGCAGTTAGCACCGGCACGTGTGGATTTTATTTCTCCTTCATTGGCTTTGAAGGAGAACAGCTTCATCTGTACTGAACACTCAAAAGTTAATAAGGAAAAAGAACATTTGTAGGGGGATGTGGCTAAGAGGGAGGTTAATATTTAATTTTATTTTTCAGAAATAATTTTTTGTACTTCTCCAAGTAGCCTGTGCTCACAGAAATGTGAAAACCCCATAAAAGCCAGAGAAGAAAAGAAAATCACCTATAATTCTATCCCTCTGGGAAAACAATGGTGTGGTGAATATTCTATGAATGAATGAATTCTATGAAAGAATGAATTCTTTCTATGCATGTATAAATATACAATGTGTGTTTTACAAATAAAGGATTATGTGATTTGGGGGTTTGAGTTCTTCATTTAGCAATATAATGTTAAATATACATCAATAAATACATAGCAATAAATATTTCCCATTAAGTAGCCCTCAGATTTTGAATGGCTAAATTTTATTCCTTTGTGAAGAGAATAGACCATCATTATTTAACCAATTACTACAAGAGAATTTCAAATGGAACTTTTCCTATTGTCTGATTCATGGTGCAAGACCCAATGCTGAGAAGCAGAGGCCCTATCTCTCCATCCTCAAGCGGGCTCCCAGACTCACCCCCACAGTGCTCCACTAACCTCCATGCCACCCCCCACCCAGTTTCTATAAACCCGGGTTGTGGGAATTGGAGGAGGCATTGGATAGGGAGTTCCTGGCCTAGGGCAGAGTGCTCCCCTGGCCCCAAAGCCAGATGGATCATAGGATTTGGGAACGTCTGTGTCTGCGGGGAGAGACAGGCATCCTACTTCTGAACATGTGCTTAGAGTGCAATTGCTGATCTGCTCCTTGTCTGACTGAGCAGGAGGAAAGGAACTGGTTAGACCCGAACAAAAAGAGGGAACAGCCTGCCTTGCCCCACCCCACCATCTCCTGTGATAAGGAGGCCTGAGCTGCCTGTGGCCAAGTGGATGCCATGATGGGAAGCCAGGCTGTGCGGTGTTTCAGGCACCCTGCTCGGAGGAAGACTGGCTACAGGGAAAAGGGCCAGCAGCAAAAGTCTGTGGGTTTTCCAGTGGGGGCTGGAATGGGGGGGGGGGGATGAGGTCCAATAGAGGCACACCTCCCCCCGTGAAGGGAGGCATCCCAAATAATTTATCACATGCTTGACAAGACATTGATCACCTGGATGCACAATACTTAGGGGACATGCAACCCAAGACAGAAGCACACCAAGTATAAAGACTTTTGCCCCACACTCTGCTCCAGGGGACCTAGAAGCAGCAGAATGAGGAGGAGGAAAGAGCATGAAGGAACAGCTCAAGCCCTCTCCCCAAGCAGCTCTCCAGGCCTTGGGGGGAGGGGAGGGCATTGAGTTAGTGATGCGATACAGCAATCTGGTCATGTGGATCAATAATAATAATCAATAATAAAATATGCATGTCATTTAACCCAGCAGATCCATCTTTAGGAATTAATCTTAGAAAATAAATGATCAAAGATGTGGGGAAAGATTTATTTGTAAGAGAATTGCTGTACACAAAAAGTATCTCCCACATCCTGAAAAGCCATAATTTTTTATGTTAAAAAAATCACCTGTTCTTTCAATAACTAAGAGTTAACAAAATTCTGAGGTCTGATATTATATACAGTGGTAATACCACAGCCCTTATAATAAACAGAACTCAGATTAAAGAAAGAGTTTTAGAAAGCTGGCATTACATAGTGGCACTGTGTTCCAGTTGCTAATGCTATGAAAAACTACCCCAAATACAGTGGTATAAACAACGGCCCTTTGAATATGCTCCCAGATTTTGTGGGTCAGGAATTTAGATAAGATACAGCAGGAATAGCATGTGTCTTCTCCAGGATTCTGGAGTTTTAGCTGGGAAGTTGAATGGCTGGGGTGTCTCAAACATCTGGGGGCTGGAAACATCTGGAGGCTTCTTCACTCACGTGGCTGGCACCTGGCAGGCAATTGCCAGCCGGGCTCAGCTGGGACAGTCAACCAGGGCACCCTCGTGTGGCCCTGTTAGCTGGGGCTTCTCACAGTGTGGCAGCTAGGTTCCAAGAAGGGACATCCTCAGAGCAAGATTTCCAAGAAAGAACCAGATGGAATCTGCATGATGTTTTATGATGTAGCTTTGGAGGTAAATGGTGTCACTTCCACCATACTTTATTGGTCAAAGCTATTACAAACCTGCCCATAGAAAAGGGAGGGACATGGACCCTATCATCTCTCAAAAGAAGGGGTGTTAACTTGCCATAGACAGAATTCTTCATCTTTAACAACTGGAGTAAAGTGTACAGTTATAGTCAATTTATGCTTCATGCCTTTTCTCAATGATTGGTATACATATGGGGTGTCTTTTCTCCAACAACAAACATGATATTCTCACACCAACCATCGTCCAATTCTCTTACACCGATTGGGTGTCCAGCAATTCAATTAAATTCTGACACTGAGTATCCAGAGTAGCACAGACCCAAGTTAAGGGCTCAGTTCCACAAGTCTGCCCCTCACTTCAGATGCCATTTGCAACACCAGAGTCCCCAGGCTACCCACACTCCCATCCAACTTGGCTACACATTTGGGGGTTCCCATTACTCCCTCCCAGATTTGATAGCTAGAATGACTCAGAGAACTTGGAAAAGCACTTTGCTAATGATTTCTGGTTTATTATAAAGGATACAATTCAGGAAAAACCAAATGGAAGAGAGGCATAGGGCAAGGTATCAGCGGTGTGGAGATGCAGAACTTCCAAACCGTCTCTGTGCGTACCGTCCTCCTAGCACTTTCAACGTGTTCTACAACATGGAAGTTCCTCCTCATTGTTTCAGTTTTAATCAAGACTTCCCTACCTAGACTTGACTGATCAAATCGTTGGCCATTGGTGAATGAACTCAATCTCCAGATTCTTTCCCCTCTATAGGCATTAGGGGGTGAGGCTAAAAGTTCCAACTCTCTAATCACATGGTTGCTTTTCTGGCCACCAGCCCCCATCCTGAAGCCTTCTAGGCCCCACTTTGAGTCAGGTCATTAGTAGGCAAGATATTCCTATTACTCAGGAAATGCCCAGGGTTTTAGGAACTGTGTGCTAGGAACCAGAGAAGAGCAAATATATAGCACAACATAATATGCCCAGCTATTATGGAAACTCCAAAATCTACTGGAAATCTAAAAAGGAAGATGGTACGGTACTTGCTTTGAGGATCTCTGAATGTAATGGAGCGGACAGGAACGAAACAGATTTCTGCAAATGCTGTGAAATACGCACCTACCTGGACTCAAAGAAAGAGTGACTAACTGTAGGCTGGGAAGCAGGTGCTTTTCAAATTGTTTTCCACTAAGGAAGAAAGTATTTACTTAATATTCCCCTGACTGTTCAGAACTCAGTCATAGGATTTTATCATCAACACATTGCTTATAAAGTCACTGCTTTTCCTACAACTGTAAGAGTACAATGCATTTCCAAGTCAAACGATGGAAAATCGGATAGGGAGGAATAGAACACTCAACAAATAGAAATGATGTCTATATACAATGTTCTTTAAAATAGCCAGTAAAGGGGCGCCTGGGTGGCTCAGTCGGTTAAGGGTCCGACTTCAGCTCAGGTCACGATCTCACGGTCCGTGAGTTTGAGCCCCGCATCGGGCTCTGGGCTGATGGCTCAGAGCCTGGAGCCTGCTTCCAATTCTGTGTCTCCCTCTCTCTCTGCCCCTCCCCCGTTCATGCTCTGTCTCTCTCTGTCTCAAAAATAAATAAACATTAAAAAAATTAAAAAAAAATAAAATAAAATAGCCAGTAAAAATGCAGAAAGGCTCTTGATGTGAAGATAGTTGGGTTGTGTATTTTGTACATGTGGTCTGTGTGTATTTGAGCATTGCACCCGGAAACTCCACGCAGTAGTACAAAGGAAGGCCTGTACCCACAGGTCTAACTTTCAAGAAGATATAAATCAAGCTAATAAACTGCCCAATATATGTTCTATCCTCCTATTTTGACAAATATATCTTCATAACTACTTGGACGGACCAGGTTCAAGTTTAGGATACTCTTTTGTACAACAAAGTAGAATAGAAATTAGTGACCCTACCCTCAGTTTCTCTGTTCTTACTTGTGATGCGCCTTTCCAAGAAATTGTTCCATATCTTTGTCAGACAGCCTCACATCTGGCCTTTCAATTTACTTTGAAGATCAGCCAGTGAGAACCTAGGGACATGGTGGGTTAGATTATACCCCATAAGACCGGGAAAGAGGAGCCCATCTCAGTCTCTGATCTTTAGAGGGCCTACCTCTGGTCTTCCTTCTATGCTTCTCCCTGTGGACAGGAATCCACTGAGTCAGAGGGATGTGCCAACTCAGAGCCTGAGAGCCCTCTTCTTCTGGACCAGGCACCAGGTACCCAGTAGCCAGCATTCTCTATCTGCTATGGACTCAATGTTTGAGTCCCTGCACCCAAACTCACACATTGAAAGCCTAGTCCCCAGTATGGTAGTACCCAGTATTGGGAGGTAATTGATTGGAGGGAGGGAGCCATTATGATGGAATCAGTACTCTTATAAGAGACATGATGGGGATGATCTCTGTCTCTACCATGTAAGGACACAGCAAGAAGGTGGCCATCTATAAAGCAGAAAGAGGGCCCTCATAAGAGATGAATCACCTGGCACCTTGATCTTGGAATTCCCAGCCTCAGAAGTGTGAAAAATAAATGTCTGTTTTTGAAGCCATTCCGTCTATGGTATTCTGTTAGAACAGCCCAAGCAGACTAACTGGGGACTACTCCAGTGTCCCTGAGATCGCTGCTGGGCCCTGAGCGGGCCTCTTCCTCAGGCCATCAGCCATGACTGACTGCTACAGTGGCACCTGTATCCCTGGGCCTGAGGGTAGCCAAAGGTGGCTGTTGGCACAGGTGTGGACATGCAGGTTGGGGCGTCCACTTATGTGGGAGATGAAGTCAAGCATGGGACAACAAGGATGGCAGGAGGGGCGGGTGCCACAGGCCAGCCCTTGCTATCCTACCACATTAAAAAATCACAAAACTGTACTTAATGGCAACATAAAACTGTCCAACAGGGAAAGAAGGAAAAACACCTCTGTGACATAAAGAAATATGGCTCCCGCAGAGGGATTACAGCCCATATCACCAGTTGAGACAGAGAATATTTTTTAAGGATACAGAGATACATGTTGTAGTAACAGGACAGAGGGGGGATTCAAAGTGCTAAATGGGCAGACTATTTTTGGAAAAGAACTTGAAGGGAGCACTGAAATGGAAGAATAAACCCTATTCCATAGCCAAAACTGGCCTAAAAGTAATACGAAAAATGGTACAGTCAAAAAAAAAAAAAAATTAGGGGCACTTGGGTGGCTCAGTTGGTTAAGCGTCTAACTCTTGATCTCGGCTCAGGTCATAATCTCACAGTTCGGGAGTTCGAGACCCACATCAGGCTCTGCACTGATGGTGTGGAGCCTGCTTGGGATCCTTGCTCTCTTCCTCTATCTCTTCCCCTCCCCTGCTCATGCTCTCTCTCTCTCTCTCAAAATAAATAAAATAAACCTTAAAAATTTTTTAAAAAGAAGAAAGTGAACTTCTTGCTCTTCTCCACCCCCCTCAGGTATTGCTTGGATTCCCAGGTGGGTCTCCCATGTGCTCATGATCCCAGCCCTTGCACTCACCCAGCCACAAGCCCAGTCTCGCCTGAAGGTTTGTTGAGAGACGCTACAGTTTGGGCGTGGTGGTTAAGAGCTCAGGATCCAGGGCTGAAATGTCCTGGTTCCTCTACTTAGAAGCAAATTACTTTTCTCTGGGCTTCAGTTCCTCTTGCATCAATGGGATGGTAACAGTATTTATTTCAGAGGATTGTTGTGACAATTAATCGAGTTCTCACACATCAAATGTTCAGAACAGCTTTTGGTACATAGTAAGTGCTCAATATATACTTGTATTTTCACCGTTAGAGATGGCTGATTCTCAAAGACCGCAGGGCTCTCATGAAAGAGGCAGAGAGTGTTTATATCTCTGCAAAGTGTTTATTTGTGTTTGTATCTGTAGTGCCTAGCACCCACCTGACAAAGGATAGGCGGGTGTTTGGTGAACAAATGAATTAATGAATAAATAAGTAAAACAAACAAGAGCCCCGGCTGGATGGAGGAAAGCTGCTAACAGGGAAAACAACCAGAGTGGCACCACCAGAAAGACTCAAAGTCATTGGGTGGGCCCTGGGAGAGGAGAGGAGGGGCCAACAGAAGTGCAGAACTCTGCTCAGGTCACCCCCTACATCAGTAAATCCCCCAGCCATACACCCAACATAAAGCCAACTTGCATCAGACTCACATTTGGCTCCACTGTGATTGGCTCCTATTCTCTGTGCAGCCCTGTCCTCAAAGGGCAGAATCTAATGCTTTTCCCGGGGGGAGGACAACAGTTAGGCAGGGCCTGGGTTGGGACCTTGGGAAGGGATGCTACAGTTATTGAGGACTTTGAGTTCCTTGTACACTCAGTTGTATGAAGTTTCACTCTATTTCTGGGCTTTATGTGACAATACAGACCGAAAAAAAGTTTTCCATGGACCCAGCATTTGGACAGCTGGAGTTTTCAGACCCTACTTGCATGTATGGCAAAATTTCACTGCACATATAGTTCCTGTTCCTCCCAGGGACATGTTTACCATCATGTCTAGAGGTCGGTGATCTGGGTGACAAGCTGTGGTTCCTGAGAATATCAGCATTAGTCCAGGCTCCACAAGACCCCACCCTCCTCCCTTTCCTCTCCTCCTCTTGCCTTTCTCTTTCACCACCTACCTGCTATAACTGTATAGCTTTCATTTCCTCATCTTCCCTGCTGGGAGGTGGGGGACTGGACCACACATCTGGAAACACTGTCCTGGACCTAGAAAACAGAGATATGCTCCTGGGGAGAAGCAGCTGGCAGCTTGGGTGCTCAGGAAAAGCAAGCGGCAGTCATCATGTGTGAACGTCATTGTCCTCCTTATCCCTTGGTTCCCACACTGCATCATTCATTGAAAAACATTAAAACTCATCATCTTCCCCGGAATGAGGCTATAGACTTGCATTACAAGTATCAGGAAAAGCAATGACATTTTAACTCAAATAGATTTTTTTTCCTAAAGGAGTCTTACCTCATTTGATCTAATGTCGTAAAGTAACAGTTGAAATTTTCTTTCCCAGTGAAGCCAGGGTTGGAAAGTCATTACATAAGTCTTAGATGCCCTGGGAGCAGTTTCATGCCAGAGTCAAACACCGAATTTTTGGGGCTACCTTCTACCGTGGTTGTTTTGCTTTGCTTCCTCTTGCTAATGGCTTTGACCCAATAAGCACTCCCCTCGGCTTTGTCCCAAACAGAACTTGACAATCTCACCAAGATCATCTCAAAACGGATTCACCCACAGTTCCTCTAATCAGAGGCAGGCATAATCTGATTTTCAAATGAAAGATTTAGTGAAGCACACTTGAAGTCTGAGCTTGGTGTGCTTTGGCAGAATGTGGGTAGGTGCTAGGAATATTCCCAGTCTCTCTTTTACCTTCCTTTCTACAGAAGAGTGTCCAAAAGGCCATGGACACTTGCTTCTTGAGGCCACTTAATCTGGTGCGGGAACGTCAGGCTTTGCAAGATTTGCACTGGTAAAACAGCTAGATGCTTTGCAGGAAGGCAGCCTTGCCCTGAGGTTCCAAACTTTTCAGTTGGTAGCCATCATGTGGGAAAAACTAGTTGGTACAACACAGTGCTAGTTAAAAAGATAGATTTACATCAACTGAGCTCTGGAGCAGAGCCAGCTTCATGGGTGTGGGACCTGTGCGAGCACCCAGAGCCTGACTCTTACGAGGGCCCCGGGCTAGGTCTAATGTGCTATTGTCTCTGCCTGGAAATTCTTACTAATTTTGCACTGGGTAAGTTACAGAACCAATTCTGCTCTGGAATCAGAACTTGTTTGAACTCTGATCTACACTTCTTGTTATTACTATTACCCTTCTTACTATTTGTGCAACTATTACTACTGCTAGCTATTATTTACTGAGCACTGCTTTCCAGTGCTTTCCAGACATCACTTTAACGCTGTGCTAGTTACCATTAGTGCCTTCATTTCACAGATGATAACACTGAGGTACAGGGAAGCTAAGTAACTTTCTAAACTTGTGTATGATCCCACACAGTTTAATTTCAGAGCCTGTCCTCTTAGCCACTATACTATTAAGTCTTGCTTACTTTGTGAATTTGGCTAAGTTACTTAAGCCTCTCTAAACCCAAGATTTCCTAACTGTCAAACAGGTATATTCTATGGTGGTGAGAACGGAACAATCCACTCCCACACTCAGCCCACACACCCAGAACGGAAACCACCCTTACTGTCTAGTTAACGTAAGTCTGCTGTCTTCATTGCCAAATCTTGAGCATGTCTTCGTTAGCATGACTTTACTTTTTAAGGACCCTCCTGCTCAGGCAAAGTTTGACAGCGCATTACAGGAACTTCCTGTAAGACTCATCAACTCTTCAGTGGAAAGCATCAACAGAAAAGATCCCTTGAAGCCCTCTTCTCCAGATTCTCACCTTGCTGTTTCCACCAATCCTGGGCTAGCATATCATGATTCTTACCCAGTCCTAATCAGCTCCTACATTGTAAGACCCATCTTAAGCCAAATTTCTAATTCTCAATAAATTCTGACCTTACCTTTCCCTCATCTGAGACACCACCAGTGTGGAGTTAGTGTTCTCTCCTACTGTGTTAAAGATAAATTCAGCTTCATTTTATCAACAGATACTCTTGAGGGTCTTTGGGGAGGCAGCTTGTGATGGTACAGATCTTGGACCACAAACTCAAGTGTGTATGGAATAGATCTCTTTGCTTCCCTGTAACTCCATTTCTATATTTGGTCCCCATATCCCTTTGAGTTGTTGAAAACTTGCTTTCCAACACTTCGTGTTGTAAGGGAGGAATGACTTCCTCTACCCTCTTAAGTTCTGTGACTGGACCTGAGAATTAAACTGACAAAAGACAGATTAACAGGAGAAAAGCACACCAGTTTTATTTGATGTTAATATTTTTATATGTCCATGGCGACCTTCATGTACAAGAAATGAAGACCTAAAAGAAGTAAGTAGGCCTAAGAGCTTCTATACCATTTTAACAAAGAACAACACTTTGTGGAGCTGACAAGACAAGGGAAAAAGACAAGGGCTGGGGCACGAAATTGTGCGAAAATGACTTGGAAACATATGGGGGAAATTAATGGAAGATTAAAGTTATTTAAGTGGGCTTGTTTATGCAAATTCATCTCTGCTTTGACTCCCCATTTTCCAATGATAAGAATGTTCTTCCCTTCCTAATACCAGGAGGTCACTCACCTCACCAGGAGGTCCAGGAGGTCAGGAAATTTATGCCCTGCTTTTAGGTACAAATGGGGAGGTCAGAGAGCCGTTCCTGCCTCTGATGTTTCTCAGCTGTCTTCAGGTCAAAATTACCAGTATGCCAAAGTGGCATATTTTGGGGTGGCAAGTTCTGATCCCTTCCAGTGTCTTTGCCCAATCATATTTTCCAGAATTGTGTCCTTGCCCACATTTTACTGGGGAACATGTGGGTCAATGTGCTGGGGAAGGTCCTACTTAGTTCTCAATGTGCTAGAACATCTGTCACACCCTCTGTGATCAGCCATTGGTTGGCACAAGTCACCGCTAAGACTCTCCCATTCCTTTCTGCAAGCTGTCCACATCCATTGGCAGTTTGTGACTTCTAAGTCTCTCTTAACTTGGGACTTGCTAGAACAGAGTTCAGGAATCTCCCTGGGGAAGTCAAAAGGCCAATCTGCCTAAGAAGACCATGTAGCCATTTCCCTTCTAGGCCTTCTATCGAGGACACTCTATATGCATCCCATCAGCCTTTTCCTTCCAGGTCCTGGTAGCCTACTGCAGGGAAGATAGTGAGCCCTGGCTGAGCCCACACTCACGGAGACTCAGAATTCCCACCTTTGTTCCTTCTTGTGTCCAAGATAACTCCTCCTGAGCCCACCTTGGCCTCCTGTGGGCTCTTTATGGGTATGGCCCACCACGAGACTCTTGGTTTTCCTACAAGCAAAGCCAAAGAAGCATGTTTGCATCACCTCCAACTAGGAGCTACTATCCTGATGACTGCTGGATACTGAAATATAAAATGTTTCTACCTTTTCTCAGCACAATGGTTCTCCCCTGGGACTAAGATTTTGTTGCTAGTCTCTAATCTTGGGAATCCAGAAGGGGTTTGTGCTGTGTGAGCAGCACAGCCAAGGATTCTTAGTTGTGCCTCAGTTCTGAGAGGTTTACATGTTGCCAAGCATTTGACTTGGTGGGGCTGCAGCAGAGAGCAGCATTTGGTCTCCTCACCACATGGCCTCTGTCCACAAGGACTTTTTCTGAACAACCCTGTCTTACCTTGGTCATCTGACCTCACAGGTGACCATTTCTTTCCATCTCTTCCCATCCATGCCATCCTCGAGGGTAGAGGAATTGAATTGTCCTGCTAATTCCAGAGCATGCTAAGTTCTAGAATCTGAGAGGCTTCCCAAAGCCCTATCTACCACCATGCAGCCATCTGTCTCTGAAATCTTACCCCCAAAGCTCTCAGGAAGCACAGATCCTTGGTTCTGGAATCCTCTAACTCACCAATAGGATCTCAGACTTTCCTCAGCCCTGGAAAAAGAATGCTGGGCCCTGTTCTGGTTATTTCTGCATAACAAATTACCCCAAAACTTAGTGCCTTAAAGAAGCCATTGTATTATGTTCATGGAGTCTATATAGGGACACCTTACCTCTCTCTGCTCTGATGTCTGAGGCCTCCCAACTTGACACCTGGGAGCTGGAATCATCTGGAGGTTTCTTCCCTCACATGTGTGGTTGTGGATGGCAGAGGGGACCTCAGGTGGGGCTGCTGGCCAGAACACATCTCCATGGCACCTCCCTGTGATCTGGGCTTCCTCACAGCATGGCTGCTCAGGGCTCCACAGGTAAGTATCTTGCCTCCCAAACAGAACTTCATGGCCTTTTAAGATGACTCTCAGAACCCCCATAATGCTACTGCCGTCGCAGCCTCCAGCTTGCCCAGACTCAAGGAGAGGGGGCATAGACCCCATTTGTCTTTGAGAAGACTGTCACGGTCACATTGTAGGGAAAGCATGTGGAATGGGGGACATTGTTGTGACCATCTTTGGAAACTGTAACCTGCCACGGCCCCTCCAGGACCTTCCAAGTTCTCTTCTTGTTTCTCCATCATCTTTTTCTAGTATGTGGGGGGTGAGGGGGTGGGAGAAGGGTGCAAAAAGGATTCCTCTTTTTTTTTAATCCTCAAACATTTTGGTGATTCTAGTAGTCCTCTCTTTTTGCTTCTGTCACTGGCTCGTGGAAACCAACACAGAAATGCTCCTCTTGTTCCCTTTGCAATCAATGGCTGTGGTCCCTAAATGACCTGGCTGTGAGGAGAGAGAGAGAGAGAGAGAGAGAGAGAGAGAGTACAAGAGGGTATCTCTGCAGAGATTCTCCCACCACAAGGAAAATAAAAAGGATCTCAGAGACTTGTAAGAAATTTAAGTGAGAACACACGCAAGGCCCTGGCAATCAAACTTGAACTTGAACCTGTCTGCCCTTTCCCTGCAGAGACAACCCCACGCAGGGCATGGCCCAGGAGCGGAGCTGCTGCTGCTGCTGCTGCTGCTGCTGAGCAGGGTTGACTTGAGGAGAGTGAATTAATATCAACTTGGACTTGATGGTAGAGACTCATAAGTAGTCCTTCAAGAGCATCTGGAGAGGGAAATGCTATTTCCTAAGGCCCTTTATGGCTCTAAACTGCCTCTCCGGCTCTCAGAGTCCATTCCACTCACCGGCTTCCCAGAGCCCTGAGAGTCACCCTGGCAGCTCCTCATTTCAGACTAGACCGTCTGTGCGAGCTGACAGGGAAGCCCGCTTTGGGGGGCATTTGGCTTAGCGGTGAGTGGTGCTTTTTCAAATTCAGCGTCTCGGTCCCCCAAGAGCAGAGGCTTCAAAGCGTTCCAGCCTGTGAGGTTACTGCTAGATACCACACCTGAGGGCAATAAGGCTCAGAATATATGCAACCCCCTTCCCCCTCCCCAGGTGGGCCGGCCTACAGGAAGTACACGGCCGCTGTTTGTGTTTGCACACGGCTCCTGCCTTGGAAAATCCTGTGGATAATCTGTTGCCTGCAGTGACAAAGAGTCAGTTAATATCTCCTCTGCCCTCTCTTCAGAAAGTGGGAGTAAAGTCAAACTCTCATCATGAAAACAATTTTTCAAAAAAAGTGCGTGGAGAAATTGTTTGGTCATTTATGGCCACAGTTTGCCTAAATCCTTCTATTGGGTGAGCGGTTTACCCTCTCAGAGCAAGGAAGAGGCGTGTAATGAGCTCAGACTGGGTTGTTGGTTGTTAACTGATGTTGGAAGCAGAAAATGTGACACCTTTGCCTCTCTGTGGTTTAGACTGCAATGTGGTAATTCTCAACTGTATGTGTGTGTGTGTGTGTGTGTGTGTGATCACAACATTCTGACACCAAAATCTTTGGTGATATAGGCGAAGGTGTTGAAAGATGACAACCAATACAACACCAGTCAACAACAACCTTTGCAACACAACCTTTTTTTTTTTTTTTTTAATTTTTTTTTTAACGTTTATTTATTTTTGACACAGGGAGAGACAGCATGAATGGGGGAGGGTCAGAGAGAGAGGGAGACACAGAATCTGAAACAGGCTCCAGGCTCTGAGCCATCAGCCCAGAGCCTGACGCGGGGCTCGAACTCACGGACCGTGAGATCGTGACCTGGCTGAAGTCGGACGCTTAACCGACTGCGCCACCCAGGCGCCCCTGCAACACAACCTTTGACCACAACACAGCTCAAGTGCTCTGGGGCCAAGTTCTCTTGCGGTCCAGTAGGTGGAGTCCTCTCTGCGGAGGGGTCTTGACTGTGCTCCACTCCTCACCTCTTACCTGTGCAGCAGAGGTACCTGCTCCACATCACCCAGGCCCAATCAGCCCAGCTCCCCTTCTAACAACACAGCCCTGCTGTATGAACACTCAGCGGTCATTAAATGAGTTCTACGCACCGCGTGAAAACCAACAGCACATTTGTGAAGGGATTCCTGCACATCTGGATAATGTGTCCACACAAAGCCTTGTTTTAAGTATTAATCTCTACCTACAGCAAAATTGTGCTGGCCTGGGTGCCCTCCTGCGTGCTCTCCCCTGATGCCCTGTACTTAGCAGATATTATGATGTTTGGCACTTGCCCTTTCCTCACCTGTCTTCCCTATCTGACCGTAGATGCCTTGAGGAAAGCAATGTTTGTCTTGCCATTGTATTCCCAGTCTCTAGCAAAGAGCTTCGCACATAGTAGGTGTTCAGGTCTAATCCTGTAATTAATGGTCCTACCGTGTGCCACATGGCAAGAGCTGCCTTTTCCTTTTGGGAACTGGGAAACACACTGGGAGAGGCCTGGTCCCTAATGCTACAGTCTTTGCTTCCATTCAGTGTAGCACATAGCAGATACATAAAAAAAAAAAAAAAAAAAAAAAAAAAAAGTGTGGTGAATGAATTAGCTAGAGGTGTGTTTAAGCTAAGAAGTGATGGATGCACTCATGTTACTAAGGCAGCCATCTTCTCATAGTCTTTAGGGGCCTTAGTTGGAGGAGGATGGGGACCTCCTAAGACAGGAAGAGTCACATAGAAGGCTGGTGGCTGTGTGATAGGGGGTGGGAAGGGCCAATGCCCAGAAGCATCTGGCTCAGAAGCCCCTGGGAATGCTCATCTCTGGAAGTGTGTCTGGAAGGGGAGATTTGTGGCTCACTCCTAAGGCTGAGGGTTCAGGGTTCAGGTTTGGCTAGTTGGGCTACCTCCCAGGTACTGGGGCTCCCATCAGCCAGATTGGGCACCATGGCTCCACCTTCCCGCAGTGTTCCTCCTTTCATGCTCTTTGGCGGGCAACCCCCACCCCATGAAGCTGGGCAGAACTCTCCATTCCACATGGGCCCCAGAGAATGCTGCTTTCCAACAGAAGAAGGGAGTCCTCCTACGTATTTCTCCACAAGAAATGTCTGTCACACTCCAAGTTCCACATGCTGTATCATGACCTATTTCCCAAAGAAACAGCTAACACTGTTGGCCTCAGAAGTTCCATTCAGAAAGCCTTCTCATGTTGAAGAATGCATATCCATTTTTTCAAATATGTAGGCACTTTTAAATTTGAAAATGACCTCAGTGCACTGTTACATACAAAGTAACTGCCTCATAGCCCGTTTTCATTCAAAACCCATGGAGTTGACATGTACTAAACGGGACAGTCACAAAACTGGGGCAACCAAGAGCCCTAATTCGACTCTCCTCAGAGTCCCATATTGCATGTCAGACAGACCAGGCTGCTCTGGCTCCTCTAACAATGAGCAGCTTCTAGTCAGAATTGGGCCTCAAACTGCATTTCAAGATCTGCCCCTCAGCACATGTCTGGCACCTGATACGTACTCAAAAAATGTTTGTAGAACTGGAGGTAGACCCTCCCATTTGGGCAGATTCCAGTTTCTTAAAAAGGAATATATAATTTTAAAATGACCTAAGAATGTTCACATATAGGGTTTCCATGACCTTAACAGAATGACTTCTTAAAATGAAAAGGAAATGGTCTCTTTGAAGTGTTAAGGGAAGCATCCAACCCCTGGTGAGGAGTTTTGCTGCCCTCACTGGCATATGCTGTTCTAAGCTTGGTCTGCCATAGTGAGCAACTTGGTCCTGTTGGCCTCCTCCAGTTACTCAGGGCCTGGCTTGCCCTGCCCCCACCCCCAATAAAGAGAAACCTCCCCCTTTCTTTCATAAACACATGCCATCCCGAGGAGTTGGAATGCCGACGTTCCTAAGCTGAGGTTAGGGGCTTATTCTATTTGTTCCCTTCTCCCAGAGAAGTTCTTGGTGGAGAGGGCCCAAGGGGTGGACTGTATCCAAAAGGCTGGAAAGCATCCTGTCCCATCCTTATCTGTGTGCTTTAAGTGGAGGGAAAGTCTTGGGGTCATTTGTCCTGAACTGTGCAGTCCAGCCACCAGAATGTCTAACTCCTGTGGTTCTGGAAGGTGCTGCATGTCTGGTCAGAGAAGCAGTCTCAGCTGTGCTTCACAGTGCTGTGGCCCAGGAGGACGGCACCAAGTCTGCAGCCTGGCTAAGGAGAGACTGGGTTGCTGTCACCAGCGCTGCCCGCCCCCCCCCCCCCCGCAGCCCTGCAGAAACAGGTTCTAACCCAAGGCGTCAGCCCCTGTCACTGTGCCAGCTTTTGGGGAAGCTGTGCGTAACCCAAATACAACTTGGTTACCTCTAGGACCAGTCTCAGTGAGGGGCGCCTGGGTGGCCCCTGGGGTGCCTGGGTGGCTCAGTCAGTTAAGTGTTTGACTCTTGATTTTCGCTCAGGTCATGATCCCAGGGTCATGGAATCGAGCCCCATGTTGGTGTGGAACCTGATTAAGACTTTCTCTCTCTCTCCCTCTCTCTCTCTATCTCTATCTCCTTCCCTCTCCCTCTGCCCCTCTCCCTCACTCATGCTCTCCCTCTCTCTCCAAAATAAAATTAAACAAAAAAAAAGTAGTACCAGATATATTTTTTTGTAAAATAGGCTTATTTTAAAAAATACACATACACTTAAAACCTGGTGAAATGCCTTCTTGAACTCATTTGTTGACAATCCTTTTAAGACTCTTCTATCAGTCTCGACCTCAGCCTTCCTTCCCTGCACACCATCCCCCAGTGAAGACTTCTCTTGCCATTATGTGCTCCGTGTTTGCTTCCCCACCACGCCTCACTGCTCATGCATTCCATGCTCCCAGCATGTATATAATCTTCTTCTGGCGATTTTCCTCATGAGAATTTGCCCCCTGGGACTGCAGTGAATAAAAATGCTCCACTTTGCTCTATGCATATGGATAAAGCCAACCAATCATGCCCTCCCTGCAAGGACAGGTTGACTCCTATCTAGTTCAGGCCATCCTTCTGAGCCCGTAACATTTTCCCCAAATCCCAGTCTTGGCAGTTCTGTACCCTTTACTTTTGCAAATATTTCCTAGTCCAGAAAAGAGTCTGGGGGGCTTGTATGGATGAAAGAACCATTCTAGGCCCCACTTTTCTTGGATATATATCCACTCGACAAGAGCACTGTCAATCGGCAGAAGTTTAGTGACACCCATGGTGGGAGGGAGGGATGTAGGGGGGGAGGGAGGGAGGGATGGGTGGATGGATAGATGGGTGGGTGGATGGGTATATGAATGGAGGGATGGGTGGAGGGATGGAACAATAGGTGGATGGATGGGTGGATGGATGGAGGGAGGGAGGGATGGGTGGATGTCTGAGTCTGGACCCCTGCTTCTCAGGACCTGTGTGTTCACACTGTTGTCAGAAACTTTCTTGAGATCAGCTGCTTCACCTCTCACCACCTCCCACTGCACATCTCATCTTTAAATCAGAGTGGAACTGGGTTCTGAGCTGTAGAGGACTGCCTAATCTTTGTAGACTTCTCAAACTTTCAGCTAAGTATTCCCCAGCTGTAGGATGTCCGATGGCCTTGAGTTTCCTAGTAATGATACTAATATTTAAAGTGCTTGTTACAGGCCAGGAATTCTAAACTCTTTATATGAAATGTCTCATGTAATCCTTATGGTAAAGAAAATGAGGTTCATGCTATTGTAAAAGTCTTCCTACGCCATGTAATAGAAACAGAAAACTAGGCCCACAGAGGTTGAACACTGTCCAAAGTCGCAGTTCCCTAAGCACGGGACCACGGATTTGAACCCAGGATCTCTGACTCTAAATCCTATACCCTAACCACTATGTACGCTGCCTCAGAGAAGTAATCATACCTTTTGAAAGTCGTCAGCAACCTAATGGCTGAGCCTGGGCCAATAACATATCCTGAAATTATAGTATGTCAGCACCGCTACCTTCCTACATTGTATTAGAATTATTTCCTTCTGTTTTCCTCCCTGCCCAGCTAACCATAAGCTCCTGAGGACAGGGATGTTACCAGGTCTTACTCATGGTGGTAGTCCCTGCGTGGATACAGTCACGGGTACTTAATAAATGGTGCAGAACTCTGTGTAGTGGTGACTGTGGTCACCATGCAGGTCACCATTCAGATCTACCTTCGAGAATTTGCTGTCTAGCTGTGAGGAGTGCAGTTGGCTGACAGCCCTTAGCTGCAGCTGCACATCGTTGGAGCTGAGATGCTCTTTGTGGACAGTCTCTAGTCAATGATGGGGCTGGTGAAGGTACTAGGGTCTAGTCATCTCTTTTCAACATGGGGCTCCTTCCTGGGCAATCTTTCTCTGGAACTCCCCTTCGGGTTGGACGGAACTTTGTCATACCTGCATCACGGTCATAGTCTCTGCCAAATTCTGCTTCCTTCACTGTTTCCTCACATGGAGGTCAGATTGACGTTGCAGTCTGAAGGCTTTCACTGCCCAGTTTTGCTTTCTGTCCTTCAATCTGTCACAGCCTTGCCTCCAATAAACCTCTCACATTCCTCACTTGGTACTGCTGCCTTAAGGACCTGAACTGACAGTGTGGCAGGGTCCCCTCCCTAAGGAAAGAAAAAAAACTTCAAGGCAACCTGGCTATATGCACATGTGACAACATCCCTCACAACCTTGTAACATGAGATCACTTGAATCAGACTACATGTTTGTGTTACCGTATACGGGACACAAGTAAAAAAATATATATTAAAAAACTACACTACACGGCGTTTGGGGCTCAGATGTTTGGGGACGAACCCAACGGATCATTGCTGGCAGGAATAAAGTTGCTTCCTGGAAAGAAAAGCCTCAGTGTCAGGACTCTTTTTTACGAGAATCCTGCTACACACAGTGACCAGTCTGAGGCTGTTCAGATCTCCTTCCACGGGGAGCATAGTTGATTGACAGCCTCAGCTACCGTCCCTCTGGGATCACCATTGCAATTTGCCAAGGCCACATTCCTACGGGCTGCTTCCAGATACACTGAACAAGGTCGGCGGGGGGTGGGGGTGGGTGGGTGATGCAGAACCCCTCTGATGGGTGATTTTGGCTTGAGGACTCCCCAGCAGCCTGGCCAAATCCTCCTTGAACCGTGCAGGAGTCTGGGACTCTTCTTACGCAATCCTTTTTCCGTCCCTCTTCCCCTTCACAGGTGTCAGAGACTTCTCTGGGTCCATCTCCTTTATCCTTCACAGACACATCCCCAGTAAACCTATTCTGCTTCTTGGAGACCCGAACTAACATAAGCAGTACTGGGATGACGGTTGTCAGGTTTAGCAAATGAAAATACAGGATAACCTGTGACACTTGAGTTTTAGATTAATAAGACATTTTTAAAGCGTAAGTGTGTCCCAAATTTTGCATGGAATACAGTTATGCTAAAAACATTCACTGTTAACCTGAAATCCAAATTTAACTGAGTGTTTGGTATTTTCTCTGGAAACCCTCGCCAGGAATAACTCAAGAAAACGGGCATTAAGATAAATTCACACACATCCTGGTGGGTAAAGGGGATGTTGTGCTCCATATACCCGAGCGGTGCACAAATGCTGAAGATTTCATCGGTGGTGACCTGGGGAAGATGTCCTGGTAGAGGTGAAAGCCCACACGGGTGTGGTGACGTAAGCACAGGGAAGACATGGCTAGAAGAGTGCCCACAAGAACAGTGGGGATGGCTGGTTACTGCCGGGTGGAACTGACGCTCTACAAGGGATAATGAGAAATTGCAAGCCAGGAACAACCAGCGAAAAGCTGAATGTGAGAGCCAGAGGGCCTCTTGGGTTGCCGAAGAGTGGCCTTTCCCTTCAACAATGGAAGAGCAGACACAGCCAAGCAGCATAGTGAGGTTTAAAGAGTTGAGTCACAGAGCTCCAGAAATGCTTAAATGCTCAGTCAAGGCAGGTTGGTTATGCTCCTTGGTTGAGAAACTCTGGGACTCTGAAATATGGGAAAGAAACATCGAGATGGATGCCTCTGGGTGGATACTGGCTCTGTAGACCTCCTGAACTCTCAGGGCTTGCAAAATTCTTGTTAGGAAGAGCTAGCACTTCCCTCATGCTAGAACGTTCTGCAGAGGCCTGTTCCTATCAAGGCAACAGGCGACCCCTCAGGAGTTGCCCTTACAGCTTCTGGCCTGGTCACTGGGCCTATAATCAGGGTTAAATCCCAGTATAACCTGGTTGGGGATGTGCTAGGCAGGTGAGCGATAAGAGGAACTCTACACCAAAGGAGCTATAATAGTCAGAGTGGGTGGTAGGAGCCAGGAGAGTGCGTTAGAACTGGATTTTGATGCCTAAATCATTGTATCTATCGAGGGGCTTGATCAATAGGCCAGAATGTAAGACTAGGTAAGCAAGAATACACTGACTTGGGGACTCTTCCTCAGGATACAGGATTTAGTTCCCTGGCAGGGAGCCTATAGGATGAGGCAAAATCGTCGCTAGGATGGCTCTTAGAAGCCCAGGGAGAGTGATGATCCATGCTGAGCAAAGTGGAAATGCTTGAATTGCCCTGGTAGTTATTAGAGGAAGGAATAAAGAGACTCAAGGAAATGGAAATCCTGGAATGGATTTATTATTTTGTGAGGCCAGAAGACATACCCGTCAGCAAGGCCATCAGGAATGGGCTGGTGAGAAGGACACTGGCATTGCTGGGAAGTGCTGTAGAGGCCTCCTATGGCAGGCTGGGACTTCACATAGGTAGGAGAAGTGGTCACAGAGCTGAGCTTGCTGATAACCAGGGGGTTGGTGGGGGTCAGCGGGCAGCCCTTACCTGCCCGAGCCAGGAGGCCGCGATTGCTGCGATGATCAATAAAGTGGGACCAGCAGCTAAGGGGCTCGCCCCACGAGGTAAAGGTGAGAAAGCATGACGTCCTTGGGGGAAAAGTAGATGGGCGGCCAGCAAGGATGCTACTTAACAAGCAGAGAAAGAGTGAAGGAGCAGGAGGCTGAGGACACCCCAATAAAAAAAAAGGTCACAGTAAAAATAAAAAGCCACAATCCCTTGCTCAGTTCCCAGACCTGAGTGACTTCATTTCTAGGACCCACTGACTGAGAACGTGGCTGCATCTGCAGAGACAAGGGCACTGCCACACACAGCACGTACATTCCATGGCAGTTCCTCCTGACTTCCCTCAAAGTCACCTATGGCCGTGTGGTTGCGTGACAAGACACCGGGGAAAGAGAGTGACCCAGACATTTCAATGACTCTTAGACCAGGAGCTGGGTTGACACTGACATCTGGAGATGCAAACTGTCATCGTTCCCCCCCCCCCCTGTCCCCCCCCCCCCCCCCCCCCCGTTAGAGTGAGTAGCCCCTCACAGAGGCCAGGTAATAAATGCAGACTACAATATAGTCCAGCTCACCTTGGACCCACTGGGTCTGCGGTGGCCACTTCCCCAGACCTTGAGTGTGTAATTGGAACTGATATACTTGGCAATTGGAGTAATCTCCACACTGGATCCTTGGACTCCAGGGTAAGAATTCTCAGAGGGGCGCCTGGGTGGTTCAGTCGGTTGAGCGCCCGACTTCGGCTCAGGTCATGATCTCATGGGTTGTAATTTCAAGCCCCACATCAGGTTCACTGCTGTCAGCCTGTCAGTGCAGAGCCCTCTTTGGATCCTCTGTCCCCCTCTTTCTGCCCCTCCCTCACTTGCACTGTCCCCAAAATAAATAAATATTAAAAGGAAAAAAAAAAAGAATACTCAGAGTAAGCATGGCTGAGTGGAAACCCTTAAAATGGCTCCCTCCCCATGAGCCAAGATCATGAATCAAAAATACCGCACCCCTGGGCATAAAAAGGAGATTAGTGCCACTATTAAAGGAAAGAGTAGTTTCCTATTTGTCCTGGATTGGTCCCAGCCCCTTGGAGTACAGGAAGGCTCCCGGGTAAGTGTTGAGTGGGACATTTCCACTTACAGCAGGTCTGATTCAGATTTAGACGAGTCCTTTCACAGCACTGCCAACCCCTACAGGTTGATTTTGTTAAAAAAAAAAAAAATCTTAAGTTCACCCTGATAAGTATGTAAAAGAGAAATCCTTAATGCAGGTAGTAATTTGAGTTTCCTGAATAGACAATTTTTTTTTTTAATGCAGAAGACTGAGGATTTATAGAGAAATTTAATTCCATTATCCCAAAGATTTCAATCCCTGTCCCCAAGATTTCATAAGGAAAAGATAAAATAGATTTTTTTACATAACCTTAATTGACCTAAAATGATGATTAGAAAGGTCATATACTTCCATTTACTAAATGTTTTCTGTGAACAAGCTGACCTGTGAATTTCTCTCTCTGAAGATACGGACAAAATTAAATGTTTTATTGAACTGAATTAAAGATGACTTCATAATCAGGGAAGAGAGATTCATAAAATCTTTTATCACACGTGATTTGCCAACATGTGGTATCTTTTCTCAAATTGGTTTTTCAGAGGCATTAGACTTTATTGAGGCAATGCCAAATGTAACAAAATTATTATCCATAGCTCTTGGAAAAACCCAGACCTTTACAGTTCATCTGGAAGTGGAAAGTTATGATATAATTCTCCATAGTTCAGTGAATAGTTTTTAAAAAAGCACACTAATATAATCTCTAGAGTACATTCGCTGCTAAAAAGCCATCAAAAGTAAATACCTAGGATAAAAACATATACAGTGAAGATTTTTCAACTTTATCAATACTGTTACTGTTACAATGACCTTAACCAACCAAGTTAGGGTTCAGCACTGGCTGACTCTTTTGGATGTGATAAATAAAATTAAAATCTGTATTCACATAAATCCCTTTTCTCCAGAAAGACAAGACTTATAGTCCATACACAGCACACCCCTGGTGGTAGCAGATAGAGGCATGTAACAGGTTAGGGAGTGAGGGCTTAAAGGAAGATATAGTCAAATCTCTCTTGGACATCTTTTAAAGGGGAATGAATTAACATTGTTTTCATGGGTTAGACACTCGAAGACAAGAGGATGATTCAGGTCTCCTGCTGGTTCTGAGCTGGTCCTGAGCCTCCACTGTGTCATATGGTTGCCAGAGTCGCCCTCAAGCATTCACTTGACAGTGTGCACTGAGTGACAGCTAGAGGGACTCTGGGCTGGGAGATGCAGAGGAATGTGTCTCAGCTCTGCTCTCCCAGCACTCCATCTTCTTGGGGAGATAGACACCTAACACAGTCTACGGAACACAGCGGAATGTCAACATTTGGAAGATCCGCCTATCTCGGTGAACCAAAATTTTCCAAATGACCAATGCATGATGTCACAAAATCAAGCTTGGGTGAAAGATCTATTCAAGATATACCAATTTTAATGTCACAATGAAAAAGTTCCTTGATGTAGTTTCAGATTTCACAATACAACTAACCTTTAAGAAACTACCGCTTACTGAGTTTGGGAATAGTAAGAAAGAATATCCACAATAATCCCAAAGGACTATTATTAAACTACTTTTCCTTTTGTCAACTTTGTGTCTGTGTGAGGATGGATTTTCTTCATATGCTTTAACCAAAACAACATATTAAAACAGACTCAATGTAGAAGGTAGTAGACCCCAGCTGTCTTTCATTAAGCCAGACATTAAAAAGATTTGAAAATGTAAAACAATGCCAATCTTTATTAAAATTGTTTTTTTAGAAAAGTTAGTTTTCACACACACAAAAAGACATTTCTGTTGATATGTTATGGGTTAATTTTTTTTGTTTTGTTTTGGAAAGGCTATTTTTTATTAAAAATATACTATCTATGTTACCATGGGATGGTTCTATTATTGCTATTTTTTAAATGTTTATTTATTTATTTATTTATTTATTTATTTATTTATTTTTCAGAGAGAGGGAGAGACAGATCATGAGTGGGGGGAGCGGAAGGGAGAGAGTAGGACACAGAATCCGAAGTAGGCCTCAGGCTCTGAGCCATCAGCACAGAGTCCAATGCAGGCTTGAACTCGTGAGCTGTGAGATCATGACCTGAGCCAAAGTCAGATGCTTAACTGACTGAGCCACCCAGGCACTCCTATTGCAATTTTTAATGAATTCATAAACATATAAGAATTAACAGTTTCTGAATGTGGTAAATACTGGTAGATAGGACCCATATAAATAAAAGCTCTTTGGAGGTCTTGAATAATTTTTAGGATTGTAATGGGGTTCTGAGAATAAAAAGTTTGAGAACCACTGCTATTAGCCTATCAGGCCCTTCACAATCTCACCTGATGTATCTTTCCAACCTTTTTCCTGACCTTTCCCTCCCCGTCACCTTCCTTTCCTTCCACCACCATCCCTCTGTCCAGCAATGCCAAATGAGTTTCTGGTGCCCCAAATAGGCTGCTCTCCTTGCTCCTACTGTTCTTTTGAATGCCCTCTCTGCTATCCTTCCTTGTCAGGTTTCTACTCATTCATTTAAAATCAAGTTCAGTAAAGAGCACCTGAGTGACTCATTCGGTTAGGTGTCTGACTCTGGATTTTGGCTCAGGTCATGACCTCACAGTTTGTTGGGTTCGAGCCCCCACTGGGCTCTGCACTTACAGTGCAGAGCCTGCTTGGGATTCTTTCTCCCTCTTTCCCTGCCCCTCCTCCCACTCACTCTCTCTCAAAATAAATAAATAAACTTAAAAAAATCAGGTTCAATAAAAATTTCCCTCATTGGAGCACCTGGGTAGCTCAGTTGGTTGAGCATTGCCTCTTGCTTTTGGCTCAGGTCATGATCTCAGGGTTGTGGGATCGAGCCCTGAGTTGGGCTCTGCCCTCAGCTTGGAGCCTGCTTAGGATTATCTCTCTTTCTCTCTTCCTCTTCCCACCTGCTTAGGATTCTCTCTCTCTCTCTGAAAAAAAAAAAAAATCCTCTTACTGTCTTGCAAAGCTAGTCACCAGGGGCTTTGCGCAGAGCAGTGATCTTGAGAAATCATTTTGTATGAGATTGTTTAGGCGTCTGTCTTTCCCTCTATGCTGCAGGCTCCTCAGGGCAAGGAACAATCTTCTTCACCCTTAACTCAAACTCCAGCAGCTAGCTTGGTTCCAAGCATACTACTGATGTTCAACAAATTCAAGAAAAAAAGGAGCAGCGGAGAGCAATTTCTTCTTATTCTCCTGCCCTGCCCTGACGACTCTGGGTCAGAGGGAAGGATCATAGTGGGAGGAGTGAAGAGGCACTCCACAGAAGAGGGCGTGAATAGGCACACACTTTAACCCTAGATGTCCAGCACACACACAAACCTTCTTCCTCCCCCTGTACACTTCCGGAAGTGTCTTCTAACATAAGCCAGAGATCCCTACATATTCCCTCCCCAGGGGAAATCATCCAGAATCCCATCCAACTATAGTCACCAGAGATGATGTCATGACACTACTGTTCCCTGATTGCTGGATCTTTGGGATATGCCCATCTTAGATAATCTGCCACTTTGGGACGAGATGGTAAATTTTATCATCAGCCTAATCACCTCCTAAGTATAATGATTGATGGGTGAGGAGAGGGACAAGGGAAGAGAAGAAAATTTTGTATTTAAATTATAGTTCCCACTGTAAAAGGAAAAATGGTTACTGGGGGGAGTGCTGAAATGATTTACCTTTCAGCAGCAAAGAAAGTGCAGATGGTGGCACTTCCCTTGTTTCTGTAACTAACCTTGGGGCAACAGGATTTGTGACCCTCTTCCGGTCAGCCATGCCATGTTTCTTTTTTTTTTTTTTTTAATTTAATTTTTTTAAATTTAAATTAGCATATAGTGCAACAATGATTTCAGGAGGAGATTCCTTAATGTCCCTTACCCATTAAGCCCATCCCCCCTCCCACACCCCCTCCAGTAACCCTCAGTTTGTTCTCCATATTTATGAGTCTCTTCTGTTTTGTCCCCCTCCCTGTTTTTATTATTTTTGTTTCCCTTCCTTATGTTCATCTGTTTTGTCTCTTAAAGTCCTCATGTGAGTGAAGTCGTATGATATTTGTCTTTCTCTAATTTCGCTTAGCATAATACCCTCCAGTTCCATCCACATAGTTGCAAATGGCAAGATTTCATTCCTTTTGATTGCCAAGTAATACTCCATTGTATGTATATACCACATCTTCTTTATCCATTCATCCATCGATGGACATTTGGGCTCTTTCCATACTTTGGCTATTGTTGACAGTGCTGCTATAAACATTGGGGTGCACGTGCCCCTTTGAAACAGCACACCTGTATCCCTTGGATAAATACCTAGTAGTGCAATTGCTGGGTCGTAGGGTAGTTCTATTTTTAATTTTTTGAGGAACCTCCATACTGTTTTCCAGAGTGGCTGTGCCAGCTTGCATTCCCACCAACAATCATGCCATGTTTCTCTTGCTTTGATCAGCATCTTGGCTGCTGCCTAGTTTAGCAAATCCTACATTTACTGAGTCCTTTTTTTTTTCTCTATAAACTAATACAAGTGGTTTAGTTTTGTGATTTTATTTATGAAAAGTCTTCTTCAATTACAGAGAATCAGTTCAGACTAGTTTTTATTTACCAGTTGGATGGCAATTACATTAGAGTCCACTCAGATGAATGGACTAAAGAAATGAACCCACAAAATATTTTGTGTGTGGGTAGCAAGAGTTAAATGCTGGCTTACTGTTCTTTGTTAGTAAATGACCCTCCAGCTTGTGAAAATGAAAAGGGGACTCAAGAGTGTTTTGGAGAAAGCTGCTCTTGTGCGTGCAGACCTGATCTTCACTAGGAGCACGTCAGAACACGTGCAGTTTCCAGAGTGATCCATCACCTCTTGCAATGGGAGTGAATTAAGTCTCAATAAAGAGGTAAAAATAGATCATTTTTCCTTCAGTAAAGGATTCATTTAGCCATAATAATAATCAGTTAGCCCTATTGTTTGTCAGGCAGGAGAGATTCTGAGAGGCGGTACAGATCTCAGCAAGAACAAATAAAACATGCCAGGGGGGCAAACCAGAAAAAAGGGAATGAATCTTTAGATCGATTTTAAAAAAGCAAAACGTGACTTGCAAGAAAAACATGGTTGGGATGAGAGGCCAGCTTTGCCTTCGCTGGCTACTCTGAGCAATTTATTCTGACCAGCCAGCCCCAATGGCACGTGTGAGGACGACTGTAAGGCACATCGTTTCCCAAAAGGAGAAAACACTTCTGACTCAGTATGCGGCAAATTCTAGGAAGGAGAAAACTCACAGAGTTGGGGACAAAAGCTTAACTGTGAAACATATAATAAGATACAGTATGATTTTCAAACTCTCCACCTGCTGAAATCCAACAAAGTTGGAATCTCATCTTCGAGTGGCAACTGATTTATTCACATATAAGAGAAGAACAAAATCTATTTGAATTCTGACAGGAGTTGTTTTTTTTTTATTATGGAGAAATGGAAGTCACATAATATAATTTCAATTTGGATCCACAACATCTAAAATCATACTCTTCTGAGGACAGGTAACAGTCAGAGGGATTTTGCCTCACGATAAAAGAATGATTTTTCATGCTGGATCATTTTTGCAGTTGATGCTTCCAGCCTTCTCAAAAGCACGACAGCAGCCACGTGAGCTGGAAAAGCTCAACCAAGATCAAAAGCATCTCTCATTTTGACAAAGTAAGACATAGCTTCCTCTACTGTGGTGTCTAGACGGATACAAAGTGGCTTTAAGAGAGCATGTCTCCCGCTACCACTCCTAAGAAGTTCACACTGAATTTTAATGTGAATGTTTTTAGTTTGCTCTTGGGTGGGATAATACGGTCAACAAGATTTTATTTCATAGAATGTCATCATTCTTTGCTGATATTTCAATTGATGATCTACTGTGTTTCAAGGTTCATTCATACTGCTTGATTTAAAGAATTAAAATCGACAATGCCAGGCGGAAGTAGGAAGGCTTCTCCTGTCTTAGTGACTATGGCATGGGGAGAGTGGATACATGGTCTCGCTCTGAGAGGATGCTCGACCACCAGGTTGGCAGGTGGTGGCGAATACACATTATCAGTGATCTTATCAAGCTACATTTACTGAACATTTACCATGTGATAGATACTACGCCCAATGCTTTATAGGTATTCTCTTATTTCTTTCAACCACGCTCTATACTAGATGACAACATTGAGGCTTGGGGATTACTTATAAGTGATAGGAGTCACAGCTCATGCTCTTCACCAGTATGTGTTTCTTTTCTTTGGGTCTAAAAATTAGAGCAGCCACTACACTTTCTTTCACATATTAGCTTTTTAGTGTCTCCGTATGTGTGTTCACTTCATTTACGTGCTCCTTGGGGTCATGAACCTCTTTCCAGAGGTTTAATGTTACGTCTACTTTGCTATCAATTTGTAAGGTCTCCCTTGTACAGCTAGAGTTGAAGTAATCTGAATTAATGTCAAAATCAATAGTTCGGTACCGTCTTTGTTATGTCAAAATAATGTTAATCTGTTATGTTAAAAATCATGTTAATCATGTTTAAGCAGCTGCCTTAACGCTGAGAACACTGTCTGCACGGCCACCATCACCAGCCACCCCTACTGCATCACAGCAACTATCCATTTACTGAGCCTCATTTACAGGCCAGGAACCGTGGCTACATGCTTCACATACATTACCTCTAAACTCCACATCGACAAAGTAGGCATTCTTAGCCTTACTTCACAGCTAAAGAAGGTTAGGAAAGAAGACTTTGATTCCAGATCTTCACGAGGACTGTATTCTCATAAGGAGATAGACCTCCAAGAAGCCATGTTAAAAATTAAGGTCAGTGGTTGAACTTGACATTTCTTAAGGAATTTGGGAATATTTTTTGACTTGGGAAGACTCAGGTGACCTCCTACATGCAGCAGCAAGCTATCGGGGTAGGTAATAAAACTACGCCAATACAAATTTTCTGTTGCCTGTTGTCACTCTCTAATCCTGGTTTTATGATGACATCGACTCAAAGTGTCTGCTAGTTAGGGGCTTTTCCCCTGCAGTGTAGAACCTTCCACAGAATTCCAGCATCTCAGGGTTGGAGACACCTTAAAAGTCATTTAGACAGTCAGTTTTCCTTCTCTCATTAGACAGCTTGGTTTTCTTCCCTATTTTATTTATGAGAAGGGAGAACTGAGACAACTTATCAACCAAGCATAGGTGTAATGAGATTACACCATTTGTGTTAAACTGTCGGAAAATGCAGGAAGTTGTCCGTGTTACGTTTAACTATACAGAGAACAAGCCATGTGCACGTGACAAGTCACCCGACTGGACACCAAAGGTCACACTGGGCAACACAACTGCACACCACAAAAGTTATGCAGGGAAACTCATTTTTAATGTTTTATTTGGATATCATTTCATATTTATGGAAAAATTACAGGAATTGTTCAAAAAATGCCATTTACTCTTTCCCAGATTTACTGATTGTTAAGATTTTGCTCCATTTGTTCTTTTTTCCTGAACCATTGGGGGGCACTTTGTTGACATCTTGTCCCTTTATCCATAAATATTTCACTGTTTAGTTCCTAAGGACAAGAGCTTTCAAAAAACACAAAGTTAACATACAATTTTTTTTTATCAAAACACAAAGCTAACATAAAGTCAGAATACATAAAAAAGTATGTTAACTACAAAGAAAAATAATCTGACCGCATTTTACATGAGAGATGGGTTTTTTGGCCTGTTTTCCTTACTGTGATACTCCCAGACTCTACCATAGTGCCTAGCACACAGCAGATACTCAACAAATACCTGTTAATTTCTTAATTATGGTGTGATACTATATTGACTGCATTTCTTTTTTTTTTTTAATTTTTTTATTATTTAAAGAAAAATTTTTTAACATTTTTTATTTTATTTTTTGAGAGACAGAGAGACAGAGCTCAAGCAGGGGGAAGGCAGAGAGACAGGGAGACACAGAATCCAAAGCAGGCTCCAGGCTCTGAGCTGGCAGCACAGGGCCGACTATGGGGCTTGAACCCGTAAATGTGAGATCATGACCTGGCCCAAGTTGGACGCTCAATAGACTGAGACACCCAGGTGTCCCTATATTGACTGCATTTATAGAAGTATTTCTAAAATAAAGCAAAGGCATTGACAGCAAAATATTTAAGCATTTCTTTATTTCCTGTAATTTGTAGTTCACCAGTTACAAAAAGAGGAAAAACTTTCAGATGTAAAGGACTCCCGGGAAATTAATGTTTTAAGAGGAGATAAAACAGATTACAATGTAGGCAAATTCATGGGGGGACCTGTTTTCTCTTCACAGGTAGCGGTTCCTGATGTATTCTCGGTACATGGAAGTATCTTCCTTTCCAAGAGGCTGCATGATACCTTGACTGGCCTGGATGTGGGCTTGGAAGATCTCTGTAGATTTTCTGTCTACCCTTGGAGGCTGTACTTCATAGATGTTGTCTTGTGAGAAAGCTGAGATAGGTGTTCTATAGAAGAGAAGAGGAGACATGGCTACATTAAAGAAAATAAAGGAACCACAGGGAGCTATGACTGCAAAGCATTCAAGAGCCACTGACCTTGAACATGCAGACTTAATAATAAGTGGTGGTGGTGATCTCCCCTGTCCCCTCCCCTGGGCTGGCTTCCTCCCTTGCCCAGAGGACAGAGCTGGGCCAGAGCCTGCCCAGGGAGCCTTCCCTGAAGCGCAGGCTAGATGGGTACCTTTCTCTGTTCCTGTGCCTCAGGTACACCTATGTCTGTGCACCCATCTGCCTCCTTCACTCGACTAGAGTAACTTTAGGTGGGGGCTATAAATTTTTTGTTCCTTGACACACGATAGGAACCGAACTTTTTTTTTTTGTATATTAATTTTGTACCCTGAAACTTTATTGAGTTCATTTATTTGTTCTAACAGTCATCAACAGTTTTTAAAGGAAGATTTAGTAGGAATCAGTAAAGGGATACTAATTTCTTCCTTACATTGATAAGAAGAGCAAATAAGTTTATATGTATAATGTGCTCACTTAGCATAATGCCTGGCAAACTGTAAGTGCTCAGTAAATGTGAACTATTGTTAATGGTTACAGGTGCATAGTAATTCCTTATCTGCAATTCTGAAATCCTACAAGCTTTAATAACCAAATGTCACGTTGGTGGTAAAACTTGACCCAATTGAAATTCATTTGGTGGCACATCTAACCTGAACCAACAATACTGATCCCACTTCATGTGAATATTAATGTGTTTAATTATCAGACAAGTCCTCAGATCACACTGGGGATGTACCATCTTGTTATGCTAACAAGTCCAAAATTCTGAATTCTGAAACACATCTGGCCTCAGGCTTCTGATGAGAGATTTCGGATCTGTAACAGGCAGCTTCCTTCCTTTCTGGGGCATGGAAAAGCACACAAGAATCTCTTCATCCAAAAATATCCCTCCATTCCCATCCACCTAGCCTAACTTAATGCTTGAAATTTCCATCTATCCATTGGGGAAGGTGCTGTCTCCAGAAAAGCCTTGTCAAAATGCAGCGTGGTATCTGACACAACCTTTACTCATTGAAGGCTGAGCACCCACTAGTCATTGCATCCTTAGCTGAGAGCAGGCCCTCAAAGGATGAGTCAACCAAGTCAGGTGTGATGCAGAGTGAGCATGTGTGTAGAGTGTGAAAGAAAGGTCAAGAAGGGGGCTACTGATGGGGACGATAGTAAACTAAAATGTTGTTGGGGCATCTGGGTGGCTCAGTCGGTTAAGCGCCCAACTTCAGCTCTGGTCATAATCTTGCAGTTCGTGGGTTTGGGCCCCACATCGGGCTCTATGCTGACAGCTCAGAGCCTGGAGCCTGCTTCGGATTCTGTGTCCCTCCCTCTCTCTCCCCTCCACGCCCCCTCTCTCTCTCAGAATAAATAAACATTGAAAAAAAAAAACAAACCTAAAATGTTGTTGTGAGGGACTTAGCCCAGGGCTGGCCCTGTGGGGTGGGGGGTACTTCTTCTGCCAGGGAACCAAAATAACACAGAGACAAGATCTGAAGAATCTACTGTGCTGGGCTGGGACCTAGCCTTACTCCTTGTAGCAGAGGCATCAGGAAGGCATCCTGGATGCGTTAGCTGGGACCCCTGAAGCAGGGGGGAGATTCCCTACCATCAGAAGCAGAATTGGGCCTCAGCCCCAGCTAGGTCTGTACTAGGAACGTCAGCATTTCAAGAGACATTTGGAAGTGCAGACACACAGTGGAAGACAGGAGCTGTACTGTAATGCCCCCATCCTCAAAGGATACGTTTCAATCAAATGTGGGTCTTTCTTACCCAGAAAGCAAAGCTCACTGTGCTTTGCCTTTACACATCCTGCCACGGCTGGAGATGCATTAAATTACATTAAAATAAAATATAACTGGAGGTGGAATATTCTTTCTGGAAGCCAACCTCAATGGTTTTCACTTCAAGGTAAATGTATTTCAATTCAAATCTGGTATATCATTTGTCAAACACTCCCCTTTTTTCAAAGCACTTAAATAATTTCACACAATCTTAGAACGTAACCTTGTTGAAGTAAAAACCAAAGGAAAATGCTTTACACAAAGTTAAAAAAATGAAAGACCAAGGTGAAAGAGTCCTGAGACATCTGAATCTCAATCTGTCCTCCAGCCTGGTTTCAGTGCGTTCTTCAAAATACACAAATTACAGTTCTTCTAATGTCTGTGGATAACACATTACAATGATGAACAATTAGGATGATTAATATGTGAACTATTCTCCTCAATCTTCCCTCACAAAAGCACAGCAACTCTACAGTCATTTACATAAGTCAAACTGAAATACTACAATTCTTTAGTGGGTGATAATATTCAGGGTCAAACCTTTTAAACCTGAACCATTTTAAAAATGGAGACTCCACCAGGGTTTCTAGAGATTGTCATCAAAGCACCAGCCACAGCAACTACTCTTGAACCACACCATCTATACCTGTCTAGTCTCTTTCTCTTCTCAAATCTTACTTAATTTTCACACTCATCCTGGAAGGCAGGAAGCATTGGGATTATACTCTCCATTTTAAGATGAAATGCTTAAAGTCAATTTAAAAATGGGACTACTGGTTTCTGTCCTGTCTTTGAAGCCGGATCTTTGCCCAGAACCCTTTGTGCATTAACAAACACCTCTCTGGCAGGAATCACACCAGACATCCCTAGTCTGAGCACTAAACCTTAATGAATTGAGAAAGGGTGGGAACCCTCTTGCACTGTTGGTGGGAATGCAAACTGGTGCAGCCGCTCTGGAAAACAGTGTGGAGGTTCCTCAAAAAATTAAAAATAGATCTACCCTATGACCCAGCAATAGCACTGCTAGGAATTTACCCAAGGGATACAGGAGTGCTGATGCATAGGGACACTTGTACCCCAATGTTTATAGCAGCACTTTCAACAACAGCCAAATTATGGAAAGAGCCTAAATGTCCATCAACTGATGTATGAAGAAATTGTGGTTTATATACACAATGAAATACTACTTGGCAATGAGAAATAATGAAATATGGCCCTTTGTAGCAACATGGATGGAAATGGAGAGTGTTATGCTAAGTGAAATAAGTCATACAGAGAAAGACAGATACCATATGTTTTCACTCTTATGTGGATCCTGAGAAACTTAACAGAAGACCATGGGGGAGGAGAAGGGGGAAGCAAGTTACAAAGAGGGAAGGAGGCAAACCTTAAGAGACTCTTAAAGACTGAGAATAAACTGAAGGTTGATGGGGGGTGGGAGGAAGGGGAAAGTGGGTGATGGGCACTGAGGAGGGCACCTATTGGGATGAGCACTGGGTGTTGTATGGAAACCAATTTGCCAATAAATGTCATATTAAAAAAAAGAGAGAGAGAAAGGGGACATGCCAAGTGACCAAGTAATTGTTTTATCCTTCAGAGGCCTCAGCTGAATATACAGGTGGGCAGGCTGTGGGAGGTAACAGCACCAGGGCCTGCCAACTGCCCATGGATGTAGGGCCCGGACAACTGTGATAAGGGTCACAGACCAGCCACTTCTACCCAGTGCCTTTGCTTTCTTGCCAGTAAATCGGTCAGGAGTCCTCACCCTACTTCTTGGTACACTGCTTCACTGCAGCATAGAGTAATGGGCACTATTACAAACACTCAATATGAAATGCCAAACATCAGCCTGAAATGGTATCAGATTGAGTGGCACGTGGGTTTAGGGCTCCAACGCTACCTCACTCTGGTGTCAAAACAAGTAGGGAGTCAGAAAATGCATTAACTATTGCCTTTGTCTTTTTTGTGCTTCTAGATTCAAAGTCTCTTTCTATTCTGAGGACTGCTAGGGCCCAAAGGGAGATCCCGGTATTGAGCCTTCCTTCTGATGCCTGTCCATGCCAAAATGAACTTGTCTTCCCCAGTGACTCTGCCTCAGACCTCATGAAGGTCGCTGGTCATTCTCATTGTCATTTGGCCCCAAGTGACTGCTGTCTTTGTGCCTTGATGCTGGGGGCACTTCTCTTCTGAGTAAAAGTGAATTGGGGATATCGTAGAAGCCCTGTTTTTTGTTTGTTTTTTTTTTTTTTTGATGTTTATTTACCTTTGAAAGAGATAGAGAGACACAGTGTGAGCATGGGAGGGGCAGAGAGAGGAGGAGACACAGAAACTGAAGCAGGCTCCAGGCTCTAAGCTGTCAGCACAGTGCCCAGTGCAGGGCCCGAACCCACAGACTGCGAGATCATGACCTGAGCTGAAGTCGTACACCTAACCGACTGAGCCACCCAGGTGCCCCGAAGCCCTGTTTTTTTGAAGCAACCAAAGTAGTGGGGACTTGCTCAGCACATGTGGCCCGCATCCTCTGAATCCACTGTTGCTCTTAGAAGGGTCATTTAGGGTTTAAAACAACCAGGGTATGTTGGGGGAGATGTTTCAGATCTGAAAAAACAAGAAGGTGTCAGGACATGTATGGTAACCACGCAAGGACTAGAAATCCTAAACTCACCACCATGATCTGTGAAATAAAACCATGAGTGGTATGGAAATCTAGTTCCTCAAATAGGAGAGCCTGGAAGCCTACTGGAGGCACAGACAGGGCCCACCCTTCTGGCCTGCAGGCAGACAGCCTGTCTCTTAGACAAGAATGGTGAATGCAGTAGCATGCGAGGCTGGACTGGATGTCAGGCTAGGTTGTGACAGGTCCTGGGGGCTACGGTCGTGGTCAAAGGGTCCTGCAGGGGAAGAGCGGGTGTGAGCCAGGCTCCAAGCTGAACCAAATCTCCACTTGGGAGCATGTACCAGGTAGTGAGGACTTTGCACATAGAGCAACAGGTAGTGAGGGTTTTGGGGGTGAAGAGTCCTTTCAAGCATGCTTAGGCTGGGACCCCCATCTGGACTTCAGGGACACAGGGTACAGCCTGTCCCAGTCATGTGGACGGATTCTGCTTGCTGACATGTGGACCCATCCTGCTGTTAGCCAACAACTGCTCTCTAGCAAGGGCTTGATTGAGCCTTTACACACATCGTCCCCTGTTGGTGACAGCAGGGACAAGGAAACACTGAAGACGTCCCAGTGAGGGAAGGGCGTCCTCAAGGACTTGACCCCAGTCAAGTCCCTCCCACCCCTGCCAGTCCCCCCCCCCCCCCCCCGTAGGGTCTGTTGAATTGTTTCAAACTGAATTCAGTCCATTTCCTAGCTCATAACTAGTCAAAGTGCCTGGTAGCTTGGCTGCTGTGGACAAGTACACGAAATTGGATTTACGGGGCACCTGGGTGGCTCAGTAGGTTAAGTGTCTGACTTTAGCTCAGGTCATGATCTCATGGTTTGTGAGTTTGAACCCCGCATCAGGCTCTGTGTTGACAGCTCAGAGCCTGGAGGTTGCTTAGATTCTGTGTCTTTCAAAAATAAACAAACATTAAAAAATTTTTTTAAAAAAAAATCTACATCTGCAAAGTTTTTGTTGTTTACCTAAATCAGCATATGGAGGCTACTGGACTATACCTTGGGTGGTTGATCACCTTGTACCTCGAGGCCTGGCTGGTTATTGTTCCTGTGTTGTGTAGTTTTGTAGGAAGAGCTGACAGGCCTGCCTGTCCCTGTTTCCAATTTAGATTCTCATAGGCATCTCCTGACAAAGATACTTAATGATAGTTCTGCTGGAAATTTCTAAATAATAAAATACAAGGCCAAAATGGTGGAAAAAAACCCCAACAAAATGATAATGAAGAAGCTTAAGACATACCCAATATTGTTGGCATAATCAGAAAAATGAGGAAGGAGAAACAGAAACACACGAAACACTTTTGTTTCTTCATTTTACTTGGCCATCAAGAAGCCAGTCACAAGAAGCTCCCCATGGTCTTAAGGCAGTGGTTCTCCAAGTGTGGTCCCCAGACCAGGAGCACTAGCATCATCTGGGAACTTGTTAGAGATACAAACTCTCACGTCCTCCTCCAGACCTACTGAATCAGAATCTCCGAAGGTGGGGCCTAGCAAAGATGTTTAACAAGCCTTCCAGGGATTCTGACACTCACTAAAGTTTGAGACTCTGGTCTAAGGAGACCAGAATGGATCTAAAATGCTAAATAAGATCTTACTTGTGGTCGGTCAGCAGTACTGAACACGTTTAAACAAGAATTCTCCTTTCAAATATATACCGTGCTAACCTTCCATCGAGAACCCTAATTTGATGTTTAATTGCAAGATACAAGCAGTAATATCAGATGCACCACACATTTCCTGATGAGGAATATGTCTGATTTCTCCATTGGCTTACACATTTCCAAGGTGGGAAAGAAATGTAAAAACCTCCAAGACCCTCACAAGGGGCTGCCGATCAGCACCTTGTCTCTGAGGGTACTGGAAAGGGACGGAATACCCAATAATGCTTTCAATACTACAAAGAATAGTCTTTTTATTAGCTTCGATGCCATCTGTTTCTAGATGAAAAGACCAGTATTTAAACACCAAATGATGTGGAAATTGTGAAACTACTTTCTTTTATTCATTCCAGTAGAGAGAGTTGGCCTTTTATTGCATTTTCACGGTGGAGAAAATGGTTCCACTTTTCCCTCCTGGCCATAAACACAGGGAATTTTTTTTTTCAACTTCTCCTCACAGCCCCCAAAGGGATAAAACCTACTGCCCCTAATTCAAATGCCAGCAGTATTTCTGGAGATAAAATATTATAATTACAAATTTGCAGGCTCATTTCTTTTTATCTACAGGACCTAGTTCCATGCTCAAGAAAAGCTCTGTATTTCCCCTCAAGGAATGTTAAAGTCTTATTTAAAATAATATATTTGCCCGTTCATTTATGGGCTACTTAACCCACATTGCTCAGTGCGCTCAAACACCAAGGATTGATGACATTTAGCCTTAACTGCAGCTCCCATTCACAGAAGAGAAACACTTCAGGCAGAAGTTCATAAGACACACCACGTGTTTTTAAGGAAAATGCTTTCTTTGGTGCCCTTTAATACTCTTTCTAAAAAAAAAATTAATGTTTATTTATGTTTGAGAGAGAGAGAGGGATTGAGAGAGATTGCAAGTGGGGTAGGGGCAGAGAGAAAGGGAGAAACAGAATCCAAAGCAGGCTCCAAGCGGTCAGCAAAGAGCCCAACGTGTGGCTCGAACTCACGAACCTTGAGATCATGATCCGAGCCAAAGTCGGCCACGTAACTGACTGAGCCACGCAGGCGCCCTCATGCTCTTTCTTAAATGTTGTATTACTTGCTTGGTTATAATACGACCATGTCTGGTAACAACTGTATCTTACACTTGCATGCAGAACTAATGTTTGAGTCCCTTAAAATTTTTTTTAAATTTTATTTATTCTTGAGAGAGAGAGAGAGAGAGAGAGAGAGAGAGAGAGAGAGAATATGAGTGGGAGAGGGCAGAACAAGAGAGGGACACAGAATCCGAAGCAGGCTCCAGGCTCTGAGCTGTCAGCACAGAGCCTGATGCAGGGCTCGAACCTGACCCCAAGTTGGACGCTTAACCAACTAAACCACCCAGGTGCCCCTAAGTCCCTTTTAAAGTTCAATTCCTGTTGAGGCTTTTTTTCTAACACATATTGAATAGTCAATAAACATGTTGATCTGACAAGAAAACATTTAATTGGTCAGATGGAAACATCTTCTGAATTTAGTGATGTCGTGATAATTTGTGGCTGGTGATTGAAAAACTGGACAGCATTTGTATAATTTAAATAGTATTATATATGTGATACTTTTGCATATGATTAGCATTCTGGCATACATCAAACACCATCTGACATTTCCAGAAAATTTAGTAATGGTTCTGGTCACAAAGTATCTTTCCCTTCTGTTGCTACCACAAACTTCAAGTTTTTTTCCCCAAGGTTCTTTCTTTCACATTACCAAATGATTCTTTGTTGGTCATAACTGAGTCACAGTATCAAAAGATGACTAGATCTAAAGAGGACCTTATAGAAGATCTTGACCAACCCCTTTATTTACAGATAATGGGCGTTAGGTCATTTCTTTCATAATTTCCTCTGCTTTCTGAAGAAAACCATAACAAGAGCAGATTCAAAATTGATCAGATGCTCTGGTCTCAGAGGAACAAAACCTCAGCAAATGCCTTAATAGTACCAGCCCTTGATTATTGGTCTATTTGTCTTTCTGCAGGTTTTAGAATTTCTATTAGAAAATACTAGCCTTTATCACATAACCAGCAGAGGGGTCTATAGTACACATCACCGTGAAATAAATCTCTCTTTATAGCCTTTAATACTCCTCAGAGCCTTTAGCCTTCAGTGTGTGGATGCCATATATAGATATATCTAGATATATCTATATATGGC